>NC_043963.1:33874326-34219326 GCF_902148855.1 Sphaeramia orbicularis
TTTCAGTCATGTAAAGTTTTATTGAGTTATACATTTTAATCAAGTTATGTGACATGTGACATTTTTAATCAATCAGACACTAACCTACTGTAGCAACCTACTGTACCTACATCTTTTATTGTATCAAATAATAAATATAAAGGCTTTGTACGTGTGTTTACTGTTAATGGCTGTTCAGTGAGCTCCTCAGGGAAGGCAATAGACTGTATAGTTATCACCTGAGCAGGGTGCAGTCCCACCCACCAAACTATACAACCTACTACCTCACTCTGACAGAGTCCAAGTCAAACAGAGTCACCTGATATTTACCTGATCTAGAAAAAAAACAAACAAAACTGTGCTTGTGAGACTTCATTATGTTGGATTTCTGTAAGCACATGTTTTGATTGGAAAGAATGATAGCCCATCTGGAGATGACAGTCGGTGAGTGGCTGACTCAGCTGTCTCCTTGGGAAAGACAGTAGATTGTATAGTTATCTCAAAAAGAGGTTACACAACCCCACAACTATTCAATCTACTACCTCAGCCCCAAGGACAGCATTCATGTTGCTTCAGCATCAGAGATCCCCAATGGTAAACAGTCCTGCAATGGCACAAGAAAAGACAGAGAGGATGATCTTAATAATTATAGTAAAAAAAAAAAAAAAAAAGAAAGAAAGAAAAATATTTTGGGGGTTGTTGAAATGTAAAATGAACATAGATTTAAAGTTTCTAAATGTCTTGAATGTGTTAAATTCTCTCCCGTAGAGGTATGAATTGTGGTTTTATCTTTACGTCGGCCTCGTTTTCTTTGCCCACAATCGTTTTCTGGAAATCATTCAAAGTCACGACATAGGAATGATAACTGCCCGCGCTTCATAACAAATCTACAACTCTCAGGATTCAGAAATGTTCAAAAATGTTCATAATTTCTTGGCAAAACACGATCATCTGAGGTTTTGCGTATTGGCACATCCTCACCAACCAACCGAGCTTTTTTTTTTGTTGTTGTTGCAGTGCTGACAGTCTTTTAGAATCCCATTCCTTCAAAATAAATGAGAGGCAATTTAATGGTAAGCACACATTGAAAAGTGAGAGTATTAATGTGTGAAAGCCCAACAAACAACTCACAGGCTTCCTGAGACTCTGGCATGTGATCGAAAGAGAAAAAAGCTGCTCGCCTCTGTGCCAGGAATTCGTTTCCGTTTTTGCCAAAAACTGATCTCATTCCAGTGGGCTATCCCTGTGTAGGCTGGCTGCTGCTTCTCAGACGGAGGTCCACACACAGATGCCTGCAAATATGGCTACCACCAGCTGCCTCTGATTGAATACAAGGCTGGGATTCTGCCCCCCAAAACAAAACAAGGAAACACAAAATGGCGTCTCGCACATCGGCCATTTTAGGTCTTAAAAACATTCTAACATCTACTTTCCAGGTTTTTTTTTTTTTTTTTTTTTACAAGCCCACTATCTCTTGATGAAGAAAGAGTGACTTTTCTATGGAGTGATGGATAATCAGTCTTGTGCCAAGCAGTGAGACACAGCCAACAGTTCCAGACAGCACACTCTATCACGAGTGCTAAGTGAGACAGAAACTCTAATATAACTTATCAGGCTGTTGGAAACTTCAGGAAAAATGCCTTATCACATGCAGCGTACCCATTCTGCTGGTTTTTCCCAATGACAGTGTCTGGTAGTCTAGTGATTTAGACACACGCCATAAATACAACATCCCAAGATTAATTCTGGCTGATCTTTATTGCATGCCGCCCCCTCTTCCTCCCGGCATGTCTGCATCTCTGCTTGTCAATTTCAAAATAAATGCCAGAATACATCTTTATGAGGCCATCAATGTGGAGCTTATTTGTCTCTTGCACTTGTGAAAAAAAAAAAAAGACCTTGCTCTTCTTTATACAGCTAACTGTTAAAAGTCATGCCATAAAGGTTTGGGTGAGGCATCAGGTTAACATGGCAGAGAGTAAAGGGTTAATGAGTGCCAGACTAACTGCCAGACCTGGGCCTCAGATAGACAGAGAAGGGGCTCGGAGGTACACTCCTTGCATAAATTAGCATACAGGCACAACCCCAGAGACTCGTCCAGACCAGCCTATGGTTAGCATGCAGCAGACCCTGCTAGTCTGATCACAGAGGACCAGACAGACAGAGGGAGGGGAGGGGGGGGGGGGGGGGGGGGGGGGGGGGGACTGTGTTGGCATGATGCCCAACTCTGCCAACATGTCAGTGACAGATCTACAAGCTGTGTTTGGTTGCCAAGAAATGTCCTCTGACTGGAGCTGTGTTTGGAGGACGAAAGAGACAAACTAACAGTGATACGACACAGTGTACTAAAGACATGTGGGGATTAAAGACGACATATGGCCAAGAATTAAAGCAAAAAAAAAAAAAAAAAAGAAAAAGATTTTAACATTAAATGCTTGTGAGGATCTCTGTGCATTTGGGTTAATTGCAAAAATTGGCATCCCATTCCCTGCACAATTCCCACATGTTTTGGAAACACAGAGGCCAAACTCAGTCAGTCATGTGAGCTCTTTTGGGTGCTGCCGTGTGTGATTGTGCACATGGTCTGTGGCATAAACGTGGCGTCGACGGCTCTTGTGGGGCAAATCAGTTTTTCTGTCAGCAGATCTAATATAAAACTCCCCTCGGCTAGTGGAACGGCTTAAAGGATCGTGAGGAAAACATGAGAAAGAGAAGAAATGTGACCTCATCAGTCATTGTCATCGGTCTATCGGACAATATGTCTGTGTGTGTCAGAATAGGATTATGGCTAAATAGTAGCAGTTTTCTGACTGGGCCAAGACACAACGACCTTGTCCTCTCTTGCCCTCTGATAAAGCTACTTGACTGTATCCAACCAGGATATGTTTTTCTGAAGACAGTTTCCTGCCTTCGTGTTATAATCTTTCTTTACACATATCATTTTAGGCAATACAAACTGCTTTTCAGCCATAGTACTGTAAATTTTCACCTTCTTCCTTTTCACTTTATTTGCTGCTATAATCTTAAAAACTTAATTCTGTCTTTTAATGCAGTTAACAGATTATTACATTAAACTTGAAATATTTTCCACAACTATAAAAAAGGAGCCCTTTGTAAGGAATATACAAACACAGACAAAACACAAGATCTCATGATTAATTATACACTTAATTTGTTCTTTTCTGCATTTGCTCAATGCGGATCAAAATGTCTAACACTTTACAAACTTAGAACATCAAACTAAATCCGCTGCGCTGTAAAGACACACGAAAAAAAAAAAAGGCCACACTTGTAGAAATATGTAAATGTAGACGAAAACAAAAAACACTGAAACAATAGGCCTTAGCTTCCTCTCCTCTCGTGTCAAATAATGCAGGATTTCTCTTGATTTATTTCTCACCCCATGCAAACGACGTAAACATACAAATTAATTAGCAAATCCCCAAACACACACACACACAGCACGTTCAGTTGCCAACAAAACTCCTCAGAATTGGAGCAGATTTTCACAGGAAGCAGAGGCAGGGAAATACCTATTGGATTGCCTGGTCCCTTGGTCCACGAGACGGGATGAATGCTTGGCACAGACACAACGGACGGGGCACCAGACGATTGGTATAGGTTCTTGTGTGTTTCTCTCCCTCTCTCTCTCTCTCTCTCTGAGCTTTGTGCCAAGAATGGGCAGTGTCTGTGTGCCAGGCAGAATTTCAATGAGGGAGGAAGGAGGTGGTAATGGTGGGCAAAGAGGAGGAGGGCTGGGGGAGCTGGAGTTGGCAGAGGAAGTATGCCACACAGTAAATGACAGAAGAATTCCCACAGTTAAACAGATACAGATTGATGCAGTGTCAGTGATGACTTGTTTATGTGGTGTCTTAATCCGCAGAATAATGGTATATAAATCTGGGAAAGAAGGCGGATCTTCTATGGAGCGCTACGGTGAGTTTATCGTACCTGCTCCCTAAGGAATGTCTGACTGCTACATTAAAGTATGAGGAACAGGAGCAGTGAGCATGTTCTGTGCCCAGCTGGCACGCTGCCTGCTCTGATGTTTTGTATATCCTCATTAACCAGGCACAAACACACAGGGCTCATGTTCACATGTACGCATGTATACAAAAATGCTTTGCCATATGCGTGTACTTACAAGCAACCGCACAACACAGTCACTTGACCTGTACACATAAAAGAAGCTTAGATGAATCGGTTCTACTAGATGTTAATCAAATATACTTCCAAGTTTTTGTCATCAATTCAACTAAATTCCATTTCATGTTTACATTTGGAAACCACAAATTCAACTCAAATGACTTTACAGTCACATGATACGACACCATCTGTTCTTAAAAGTTCATTTCAGCGAAGAAGAAAAAAAAAAAAAAGAAAAAAAGAAAAACCCAGAAGGGATTCCTCTTCTGTAACGAGTAAACGTCGTACTTACAGGATAAAGAGAAACAGCAAAATTAGAATAACAAGAAAAATGCCTGTTTTTCTCTAAAAACCACACACACACACACACACACAATGCTGGACACAGAGCTAGGTAAACACGGCAGGCAACGTGTTTGATGAAAAGATAGTATGACCTAGATTAGACAGGAATATAAGGGAGCCATTGTGTTGACTGTTACAACGTCCAACATTAATTTCAACCACAGATACACTCCGAGAGGTGAAGCTAAATATTTTCATTTATCTTAGCAAGTAAGTCGCAAACAGATTCTTAAAGAGGGATTAGAAGTAACTCTGCTGTTACACTCAACACACCAGTATGGATTAATGACCTACAAACAATGAGAGGTCCTTGCTGATGAAAAAAAAAAAAAAAAAAAAGAAAGAAAGAAGGGAGGGTATTCATTAATCATTCAAGTTCTAGTTATACTCTTTACCTTCTCAGATTGCCTACATGTTGCTATAGCCTTTCCACTGGATATTCATTAAAGATATTCTTCTCCTCTCTATCTTCTCTAGCCTGTCTTCTTTTCGTCTTGTCAATGTTATTGCTAATGTGTTGATGAGATGTGTGGTTGCTATGGTTTCAAATGTTTCTGATAGCTCAAATCTTTGGTCTGGCATGTTGCTATACACCCACATTTTAAAGCATTCAGTGATGCCTCAGAGAGAATGCCATGCACATATATGCATACACAACACATGCATATACGGCATGCACAAACACACTCTGAAAGGTTTGCGCGGCATGCATGTTTGTCTGCAAAAACACAAAAAGTATGTGTGCAAGAGTGCAAAGTGGTGTATGTCAGGACGAAACAGCTGCAGCTTCCTGCACAAGAGGAGAAACTTCCTGTTGCTTTGCTGTAGACCACGGCCAGTCAGCCAAGATATCAACCAATCAGCCATGTTGAGGCTGAATGCAGGAAGTTAGCCTGACTGCCTCTAGGAGAAAAACTCAGAAACATTATGAGGCAACATGATAAGTTCATCTGAGGATAAGGGAGGGGCGGGGAAAACGCTCTCAAACTCCTACCACTCTTTCTGTCTCTGTTACTCTTGTTCTCTCTCTTTTTCTCTGGCTTCTTCTTTCTTAATATCTTCCTACAAGCAACGCAACAAGTCGAGATACGAAAAAGAACGTCTTTTCACAAACGTTTTCATCTGTCTACCGAATTTACTTTGCATTTACTGCTAAAGTTAAACGATTTGAAATGACACATAATGCAAAGGAGCTGGGAGTAGTATGCCCACAAATTTTAAGGGGGTATGTTAAAAGGGTCTGCCCATTTTCACTGCTTTCTAAACACGCGGCATGAAGGCGCCATCTTAACACCAATCCCTTCTTCGATAAAGATACAGTACAGACATTAAGCAGACCAGTTAACTTCCTAATTGTGTACATAATACACACATATTACAGATATATCAATATGGAAGCAACACCCCCTCAAAAGTAGATTAATAAATGTTATTGTTTTTCGGTTAATCTCTGTATTTTATTTTGTCAGATAGTGTAATAGAATTATACTTGGATTATTATTTGCAGTATTTTGGCCTTCGACATCAAATATTTCATTGAAATTATATAATGTATTATGTTTGATAAGTAATAATATTTGTTTGATCACAATACATATCCATCGTTTAAATACTACCATTAATTCTTATAATCTGTTTTATTCGGCACAGTCGCCTAGTGAGCCAAATCACCAGTTTTGTGATAAAATGTGAAAGAATGACTAAAGGCGATGGATAATTAAACTGTTACCTCACGTCACTCCTTTTCTGTACAGTGCCTGTTTGTCTGACCATAGCTCGGTTTCATTTCTGCCTGTGTTTCCTCTGAAGTACAAGGTGTTATAAACAGTTGCATTCAGCGAAGTGTGTGGAGACAAACTATGCAGACACAACCGTTTTAACAAACTGTCACACCTATAGATCACAGAAAGATAAAACTCACACTACTTAGACTTGTGTTTCTGTGAAGCAACTACGACGTAAGTGGATTCTGATGGAAGCAGAAAACTCAGACAAAGCAAATATTGTCTTTGCATTACCTATCACAACTGCTATAAATGATAAGAGATGTGCCAAGCGTCTCAGTAGTCGTTTGGGTGCAGCCTTTCATTGCTGGTTGCCAGTTAAGTGTATGACCTGACGACGACAACAGCTTGGTAAGTCCTCTAAGGTCAGAAAGTAACCTGGAAGGCCTGTCCTTCCTCTTCCTGGTCTACAAAGATACACCTGTTCATATGGAAAGCCATGGAACAACTGCACACCACTCTGTCAGAGCCTGTGGTCCTGGAGCTGAGAGTGAGAGGAAGAGCTGGACCGGGACAGAGTGGTAGAGATAAAGAAAGGAAGAGAAAGAACATGGTCGGTGGGGAGTCAGGGAGTCCCTCTATGCCTGAGAAAAGTTTCTCCTGCTATGTCCAACGAGCCAAAATGGCGGCGAGCGGAGTGCGGCGTGGCAACCAACAACGAAATGCACGTTTAAAGGAGGAAGGCCGTGATGAAGGACGAAGAAAAACGCGAAAGAAAGAGGAGAAGAAAGATTATGAGACGGTGAAATAGATGGGAAGAGGTGTCGCAGGATAAAAAAGAAAAATACCTGGAGCCTGTATGTGAGCGGCGGGCTGGGCCGGAGGACTGGAGGAGAAGAGGGCCGTGATGGCGGGAAGAAGGGAAAAGAGAGGAGTAGAGCACACCCTCTGAGAGCTACACCCCCTTCCCACAATCCCCTCCTACTGGCGTGAGTGCGTCTGTCCGTACACAGGGTGACAGAGGGACGTCTGCTCTCACACAACCCTATAACACACACACACAGACTCGCACAGGACCACAGTTTCTAACACACTATGCACAAAAAAAAAAAAAAGCGAGCTACAAAATACACTCACAATGGACTCACATCGCTCGCAGTTGCGTATGATCATACCGGAGACAAACACCCGAAGCAGACAGGCACAGGACAGTCCAAAACACAAACATACACATAATCAATTCGCCAGCCTTTGGATCGCCCTCTGCTCTGCCCTGTGCTGTGTTTGCCTTGCTGTGCCTGCCCACTTTGGCACCGCTGCCAAAGAGGGAAGAAGAGAAAAAGGAGGGGAGGAGGGCAGATACACAGAAAGAGGAAGGGAGGGACATGCTGTAGCAAGAGAGAGGGGGAACAGAAAGAGGAGGAGTCAGAAAAAAAGAGTTAAGAAAGAAAGTGAGATACAAAAAAAAAACAAAAAAGAGAGAAAGAAGAGACACATCAACTGTTGCGAGCAGACGCGGTGACACAAAACAGTCTGACAGCAGCTGGGAACTCTCCGAGAAACTGCCTGTTAATCATCTAACATCCAAAACACACCTCTCCTCCTGCACTGTACTTATACTATCCTGCAGCCACAGACAGATGGCGAGAGAGACCAGAAAACCCCATCACTTCTGCCATATTGTTCCATCTCACGACATTTCATGGCAATCAATCGATCAAAAAAGCCAAAAACTGCTTTTCAACTTGTGACGCCCGTTTGCCCTCAAGTCCTCTCGCCAGAAAGCGGAGTCCCCAGAGACTTACTGTCTTTTGATATCTTTATTCTGCCTGATTTTGTCCGCATGTCCCTCAAATCTTCCTCTCTCTCCATCAGGGATAATATTAGCCCTCCTTGGTGGGAGGAGCGTGAGGGACTTCAGCTAAGTGAATCAATGAGCGAGGAGGGTGGATATTTCAGAGAATGTCACATTTTTTTTCATCTGTTGGCATCGTTCCCGGGTCTCCCTTTGGTTTCTCACATCAGCAGGACAGTTCTAAGACTAAGACAGATCAAGGACCAGCGAGTAGTCGCCTTTAGATGACCTCAGTCATTAGGAGAACAAATCCGTTTGTTCATAAATGACGACCTGCTTTGTAGCCTGATTATCAACCAATCGCCGGCGTTTACACAGGTATCCCAAGCTGAGCCGACCAATCAGAAAGCACGTTCGAGATGACGACGTTTTGAAAATACAAATCTACGTCTGAATAACAGGAATACACTTTTCTATTAAATTGCAAATAAATCCTCCCTGTCCCCTCGGAAAGCGTTCTCCCACCACTTACAGGCAAACGACAGTGCTTGTTTTTTTTTCTTTTACGATACAATTTGTCATTTTTAACAACTTATAGCTGAGATATTGAGCTCCTAAAGAGACCAAACGCACAAACTCACATACAACTATTTTTCAAAGGATTAGCCAGTACTTACACACTCACCACGGAGACAAAACAGCCCACAACTGTCCAGCTTCTCTTCTTAAACTCCCCAAGTCTTTTCTTGAAAATAGGACAATGGGTACACACACGCATTCATACTGTACACACACACACACACACACACACACAGACACACATGTAGTGCGAACAATCCGGTTCTTCCGTGGAGGCTCAGATTCAGCAAGCAGGTTGGACAGCCCCTAAACCTGACGTCACGTCTCCTTTGTTGTTTATGAATTTATTTCTCTCCTCAGCTGAACTCTCTGAACCCAACGTCCCCCTCTCCTCCCCTCCCGCCCTGTCCTCCAGCCCTGCACTTACCCCCTGCCAGCGAAGGCGGGCAAATACAGTATGGCTTTAACAAGGAATAAGAAAAGAAAGAGAGACAGGCAGACACAGAGAGGAGGGAGACAGGGAGAGGGAGAGAAAGGAACTGCAAAGTTGAGGGCTCAGATGTCTCTCTCCCTTTTTCTTTTCTTCTTCGATCGCTCCCTGTGTCTCTTCCTGCTTGGCTTGTAAAAGTTTCAGCTGCATGGCGGGCCGGCCTCTTTTGGCAGTCGTCCAGCTCTTGACTCTCCTGTCCCCTTACAAGAAAGAGAAGGAGGGGAGGACAAATATAGTCGCAGCTACACTGTACAGTACAGTTGTAGAGGCAGATGTACACTGAGTGCTCTGCAACCACTTTAACTCAAACTAACATACACAGGAAGACTGCAGTTTTTACAATTCATTGAACATTCATGAAGTGCCACAGTGAAGAATCGTACAGTGGATCTAACGTACAATAGAGGCCACTCATTTCCTGAGGAGTCACAAAGACGTTCAGAATGCCGTGCCAGACTATTCTGCCTCGAACAGAATGTGACAGCTGAGTTTGATAACGAGTGTTTTGGAGTTCACACCCAGTTCATTCAGGGACACACTTTACTGAAGTCAGCGATATAGTTTCCTGTGCCATGTGCGCACAGATATATGTACATGCATTCAGGAAGTACAAAAATCATAAATATTTATGGTTTTTAACATATGGAGCAAAGTCCACTATATGAGCACTAGCATAAACAAAACCCAAACACACACATAATGTCATTTGTAACTTACAACTGTCTTTCTTTGGCTTAAAGCTTATTAAATATTTAAAAGGCTGTTTCATCCTAGGGCCAGATCCAACAAATTATTCTACACCATAGAGATGCATTTCTTTTTTAACGACTGTCTAATCTATATTGTAGATAAACACATATATAATTAACAGATGGAATAAGAGCTTACCTAAACGATGGTCTTGTTGCTTGTTTGTTTGTTTGTTTGCTTATTTGTTTTCATTACTTTTCTGGTGTGTTAATATAGGTGTGTATGTATGTATACATACATGTATGTGTATGTGAAGATGATGAGTGAGGTTAACTATTTACAAAAGATCAAAGGGACTTGATTTTTCATATATTATGTTGATAGGAAGCTAAAGGATAGACTGTTATGTAGAGGAGGGGTGGAATTAAATAAATTATACTTCCTCCCACTCCTTTTGGAATAAGCAAATGAAGTCATATTTGGTTTTCATGTATATGTATGGGTTTTTGGTTTTGTTTTCTTGCAATCTGTTTCATTTATAAGGACGAAGTTGGATTACTTTGTTTGGTTAATATTCGAAATAAACTAAACGAAACGAAACTAAAATTAAATTTTGCCAATATTTTAATTTTTCTACCTGAAAACACTGCATACAGGGATGAAAGGGTTGACAGGTGCAGAACTAATTGCAGCTGACTGTAAGTAAACAGGGATATACAACAACAGCAACGATAATAATAATAATAATAATAATAATAATAATAATAATAATAATAATAATAATAATAATAATACAGTTATTTTTCCCCAGATAACCCATTAGCTTCACTTGTTCAGTGTATTAGCTAAACTTGACCAACCTTTGTCTCATTTATGGTTTCAGTTAATAAAAGTTTCTTGTCAGTGTTAACAGTCTACAAATTAAAATATTTGAAATATTTGAAGATAAACATGTCTTATACGAGACACTTACCGTAAAGTGAATTCTTTTCTTCTTTTGGCTAACTTTAAGGCCGTCCTGCAGGCTCTTTGCAGCAGCTTCTACCTCTACATGTTGTAGGTCTTTACCAGATCATGCGCCCCATCTAGTGGACACATTGTGTAAATGCAGTTTGTGACCTAGATTAGGGAGTAGATGTAGAACTTTTTCTTATTTTTTGTTACTGTGTGCCATCTGTGATTGTTATTACACTCACATACATAGATGTCTGTAGACTGTGCAATATTTCAGCAGACTAGAGAGCTGAGCTGTTTTTGTTTTTGTTTTTTTTTACTCCAAATAAATAACAAATAATTCAGTGAAATCCAGATGTACTCACTATTACTGACTGGACTGTTGTGAATATAAGCGTCAGCTCCTGTTGTCTGTATCACACATCAAGTGATTCTGTTTGTAAAATTAATAGTATCTAAGATGAAACCCTGCATTCATATAAGTGACAGAGCACTGTGTAGCAATACTAATCATTCTATATGTTTTTAAAAATGAGCCCTTTCATTCATAGCAGTCACTGCAGAGGACAGTTATTCTACAGCTGTTCTCTTGTATATTCATGGATTTTGTTGTTTTACTTCCATATCAACCAACACAGTGGATACATATGCACCATCCCATAATACACTGCAATTCATACTGTTACTGTAACTTTGCAGCTCTTGAGAAACCTGATCTGTAACAACATATTTGAGTGTAAATCAACTGCTAATTGTTATTAGACTGTAATTAACAGGTTTTTTAATTAAAAAAAAAAAAAAGAAAAAAGTTGTTGTGTTTTGTTTGTTTTTGGGTTTTTTTTTTGCATATTATTTGAGTGAGTAATAACTACTATTATAGTATGTTAAAATATGAGAAAACATCAGATTAGCGACATTAAAAAAACACTTATTTGATAGTTTTCACACAGTATGACAGTAAATGCAAGTTTATTTGCTTCAAACATGGTGTCCAGCTTAGTGGATATTTTTGTTAATCCATGAAAAATAGGTTCATAAAAAAATCAAATTTCAATAATATTGTTTTTTCATGCCTAAAAAAGGAATTAAAACACTCAGGAAACAAATCTTGATTAAAGTTCTCATAATTCATGCATGAAAGGGTTAATTTAGCAGCAACCATAATAGCTCAAATTGTAGGTCTAAGCAAGTACTTTAACATAACATTAAGGAATAATAACCAAATATTTAATAAAAACATGAATTTATCATCATTGGCAAAGTAATGAAGTGAGGAGAAAATATACAGCAGTTATTCAACGATTGGAAAAAATGCCAAAAAGTGCTGTTCCTCTTATTTAGAACATATGTCACCCTTGTAAAACTACACCGTTTTAATCCTAGCATTCCTGACATTTCCATTAAGTGTAATTAGGAAATAGTCACTTTGTTTCATTGTATGTGGGCCTGCTAGAAACTTCAGAATTTTTTGGAAAGAGACTCTTAAGTTAATCTATGTATTTATAGAATGTATTATCCCTGTGGATCCAAAATTGTGTATTTGCACATCTTCCCTGAGCAGAAGAAAAAGGAAACTGTTAAATTTTTGTTTATTACAAGCCAAACAAATTATTTCTTTGAAATGGAAAGATATTCAAGGACCCACAGCGAACCAATGAATCAAAGAAATGTCTTCTAGCCTGACACTGGAAAAGCTGACGTACCTGGCTAAAGGAAAAATCAAAGACTTTTATCAAATCTTGACACCTTTTTTTGCAATTTATAAAGGACTATAAAGGATTAAGTTGTGTCTGTCAAGTATATTTTGTTGCACTGGGAGTGGGTGCTATTGTGTGGGTGGGTGGTGGTGGATGGTAGGGATTGTTTTGATGTGTGGGTGTTGCTGCCTGTTCTTATAAAACAATGAAAACAACAATAAATGTATTTATGGGAGACAAAAAGTGCTGTCCCTCAAGGAAAGCACAAATATTTAGCATTCCACTCTGAATATATAAGGGTGCATTACATGCAAAAATGAAACTGATATCGTTTTTAATTTAATTTTAAAAGACATTAATTCATGGTAACAGAGTGAAAATCCAAAAAAGTAACAGACTGAGGTGTTTGTTCAGTGTGACGCACCATAATAATAATAATCAGCGATATTATTAAGATACTGATAAAATTATCAGTCTTTGGTGTCATATGTTTCATTACAATATTTAATGCACATTTTTCTGCTGTTTTTTTGTTTTGTTTTTTTGTTGTTGTTTTTTTATAATAAATACCATTAAAAATCATTGTAGTATTTGATTATTATGAAATGTAAGATTAGACACAGGCATATATTTTGAACATATTTATTTACACATTGCATTTACATTCTGAATTTATGCTGTATACATTCATTTACAACCTTTACTGTTCTTAATTTACACTGTATTCACATATATTTTCTTATATATCCAGTTGTAATTCAGGTATAAATTACATAAACACTGTTTTAGAAACTACAGATATATGTCTTTCATGCTGAGTAATCAAAAGTATTGTTTTAGAGGAAAAAGAAATTGACCCAGGTGTTCATTTTGGCTTGTCCAGGCCCATAAACAGACACATAACGCTATTCTCATTCCCATATCCACTGCTCCCATATTTGTCATTTTGAGTTATTGTATATTATGTTAATGCTTTCAGATCCTTCCACTGGATAATTATTGTGCTTATTAATCTGCTTCAACTGGCAACAAGTTCTTTAATCCTGACTGATGCAGTGAGTTGCTTCTTGTTTCTTTAACAACCATCTGTTTATAAAGAGAATAAAGACTGGACTGTGTTCCGATGGAAAACATTCATGTGGTTCACACTGTGAGAGAAAAGAGATGTGGACGATGTAATTACCCATCATGCACGGTGCCACAAGCCTGTAGGGTCAGTGTTATGATCTGGGGTGAGTTCAGTTGGTCAGGTCTAGGTTCAGCAATGTTATATGTCCAAAAAATTAGGTTAGAAAGCTCCCTGATATATAGTGAATGAGCAAGATTTAACATCAATGGATTTTTTTCTTCCCTGATGACACAAGCATATTTCAAAATGCCGACACTAGGATTCATCAGGTGAAAAATTGTTAAAGAAGTGTTTCAGAGAGCGTGAACATTATTTTCACACACGGATTAGACACCACAGACTCCAGACCTGAACCCCATTGAGAATATTTGGGTTAGTACTACAGAAGATGTCACATAGCGTTCCATCTCTCCCGTCATAAATGCAAGATCTTGAAAAAAAAATTAATGCATCTATGAATGGAAATTCAAATTGCGACATTTCTTGTAACCTTTCCTTAGTATTACTAGCGGCATTGTACCCGTGGTGCCATTGTACGATAGCGCCCTCCTGTGGTGCAACAGCGGCATTGTACCTGTACGCCCTCCCATGCTGCAACATCGATCGGGTGCTGTGTCGGATGCCAGATGCCAGACGGACACAGAACATGCAATATAGTAGGACTAGCGGTATTGTATCCGTGGTGCCATTGTACGATAGCGCCCTCCTGTGCTGCAACATCGTGACACGCGTCGGACATGCGTTGGACACAGAACGTCCATTATAGTAGGATATGGCATAAGTGATGCAGCAGTGAATCCATCCTGTAATCAAAGCTAAAGGCAGTTCAATGAAGTATACTGTTTATGAGGCTTTTTTATTTAGTTTTTCAGAAAGTTCATCTAAATTATACATCACATATTGCACTAATGCTGCATTTCCACTTCATGGAACCAGCTCGACTCGGCTCAGCTCAGCTTGACTCGGTATTCCTGGAGAGCGTTTCCATTACAAGATACTACCGACTTTACAGTACCTGGTCATCATAGCGATGTGGCGCGTTACTTCCATGTCGTCTGTTCAGAGAGTTGCTGAAAACTCACTTGTTGCGTGTTGTCTCGTCTGAATTTTTACGTTGGCCACCTAAGACTGAATCTCCTTGACCGACCATGGTGTAGTTTTGGGCTGTTATCATGTAGATTAATGTACCGCTATATTTACTGTCCACTTCTGCACCTGTTTTTTGTAAAACAGTGGGTCACAGAGAAAACTGTCTGACCAATCAGTGGTCTGCAGTGTGTACACGTCACGTTTTAGTATCTGGTCCCAAGTCCTGGAACCTCGGCGGAGGTGATACCAAAAAAGTAGTACCGGGTACCAGATTCCAGGTCCTTTTTCATAATGGAAACGCAAAAAAAGGCCGAGCTGAGTCGAGTCGAGCCGATACCACGCAGTGGAAATGGGGCATATGTTTATTTCCTATAGTCTATTGTCTACTATTATTGTTGCAACAGACCAAAGCAAGTTTCTGGTGTTTGAAAAATTATTTGTCAATAAAATTCTGATTTTTATTTTTTTGGTTGGTTAAAGTATAAAGATGCTTTCAGAACAGAAACCAAAGGGGAAATATACGTTTTGTTGACAACCTCTCTTGTGCATCAACAGGCAGAACATGTGCATTTTCCTGTTTCTGTTTGTATTGAATTTTGTGCTTTTCTTATTGATATTTTGATTGAATGTCATAATTAGTAATTGTTTTAGTGGAAATTAAACTGAAATGACCCTTCACAGTCATAAATCCTGAACAAAAACCAAGTATACAGTATCTTCAGATTCCCTACAGTACTTGTGTCTGATGAAATACTGCCCTCCTGTGGCCATAACACAAAGACAACACCAGTTAACGGGAGTGAAAGAAATCTTCTCTCTCTTGTCTCTCTCCTGCTGGTTCCTCTCTTCCTCCAAACCTGGCTCTGTAGCCTTTCTCATTGCCTCTCTAGTCCAGACCTTCTCAAGAAAAATCCCACGTTACGCATGATTCAAATAACCCAGATATACTCAAATACTGAATGCTGAGTGAGATCATTTGCAAATATTCAAGCGGTCTGATGTCAACTGTAATGAACATCCAGTAAAAGCAGTGATTTGGTTAAAATGTTGTAAATTGATCTTAAAACTATGACTCCTACAGGATGGATGAGAACCACAGCTCACCAGATTAGATGTCAGACTTTAATCTGTACCATAAAACAAAGACTCGCTGCCAGAAGCTGAAATACGTGTCCAGATTATGTCAGTCTCGTGACATTTTGTTCAGAGGCATTTACATCTCTTTTCACAATAGAGTCACTGTTAACGTATGTGACAGCTTAAGCATGGCCTTTTCCTCTGCAGTAATTGCTCTCACCTTGTCACTAGGAGCAACTAATAACTGTGGGTGAAGTAAATCATTAACTTCAGGCTTGTTTGGGTTTATGAGCAGACTCTGGCAGCCCCCTACCTCAGTGTCCCACTATATCACTATGAATTATAGTCACACAAATCTGACAGATGATGAGAGAGGACTATATAAAGCTCTATACCAGGGGTCACCAATCCTGGTCCTCGAGGGCCAGTATCCTGCTTGTTTTAGATGTATCCCTCTTCCAACACACCTGATTCAAACCATAAGACTATCATCAAACTCTGCAGAAGCCTGATAACGACTGTCAGGTGTGCGGGAAGAGGGAAACATCTAAAACATGCAGAATACCGGCCCTCGAGGACCAGGATTGGTGACCCCTGCTGTATACAGTGTGTTCAACAGTTATCAACATCTACCTACGTTTGCTGTGATATTTGAAACAAGAAAAACACAGAAACTCTATCTCTCCCTAATGGCAGAAGAGGTTTTCAGAACAAAGTAAAACTACCGAAATACACGTAAAAGTGCTTCATTAAAGGTTTTATTTAAAGAAGACATGCTGTAAATCTCATATGTCCCCAGAAAATGTATTTTAGTTCAGCTCAAAATACTTCATGACATTATACCATGTCTGTAAATTCACCTGTTTCAAAGGGTTGAGTTCTTGTGTCTGTTACTTAATATTAAAAAGAACTGCGGCTGCCCATTCCTCTGTCCTGTCAGTGCCATGGATACCAACATGTTGGTCCAATCCCAGTGTCGCCCCTAATACCTGATCACCAAACCCTCACACACTGACAGATGTCAGCTGGTAAGAAGCTGAATGTAAAATGCTCTAAGGGTTCAAAATTGTATAAAAAGGATGGGAAAGTACTTTCCTATCTGTAACATAACATTATCATGATGACGCAAACACATGAGTAATGAAAACACAATAAGATTCTTTAATTTTATCAGGAAAATTTTACTGAAATAGCCAACAGCACCAAATAAAATACACTAGAATTAAAATATTTAATTCATCATACAGGTACAAAAACAGTCACAGTAGCACATGTCTCTGTGCTTGTAATATCTCAACAAAATAATCAATCATGTCATTTTTGACAGATTTTACAATTAATTTCTTTTTATGTCTGCATAAAGTAAAAAATGAATAGAAAGGGTTGATGAATTGATATTTAATTAGGTCCCTTCTTTCCTCTGACTTAATGCACTTCTATTTTTTTGTTATGATTCAGGCCTGCCCCTTGTAACCCTTAGTTTAACATCATAACACAATGAATTGTGGGTAATTCCCTCTGGTAAGGTCTGCAGAAGTTGCCGTCTTATAAAACAGTGGTCATGAAGGACTACAAATCTCTGCAATTGAGTTCTTAATCAGTTCACATTTTGCCAACCCTAAGTCCTCCCTTGTGTGCAGATGGGTTTCAGTCATAGAGTCCCCTATTCTCAGACCTATTTTCATTAAAACCAGATTTTTCATATGTCACCTAGAGGTTCAAATAGGATACAGGAGCATGAGTCGAAAAATTTAGCTTAAGTATTGAAATAAAAGTATGGGTTTTGTCCCTCACATAATCAATTTATAAATGGTATTTTATTCAACAAATCTAAAAGCTGAGTGAGTTTCCAAAGACAGTGAAAACAGATGATTCAACGTTAGCTGCTTTAAGTCAATAGTCAGGTCGAGAAAAATGTTAATCTCTCAATTTGATATTGAAAAGTCAAGATGATTGTCTAAAAATCATTATATCTATTTGCTACACAGAATTCTGTCAGATTTTAACCGAGGCATATTTGGATCATTGTCTTTCAGAAAGCAAAACAAAATCACAAGTAAATCTGCATGTATTTACAAAACTTTGCATTGTGTTTCTTATTAGATTATTTATGGTGATGCGTTAGTGTTTTTGCAGGAGACGGAGCTCATTTTAATTACTTTATGTCTAGTTTTATAAACAGGGACACTAGTCAAATCTACAGCTCTGATACACAAACATCTTTTCAGTTTGGGATTTTCTTTTTTTTTTTTCTTTTTTTTTCAGATCTTTGGGTTTTTTTGGTGAAATATTGGATGACTTAGCCATTTATTGAAATGAAACCGTAAGAGATTTAAGGAAGTTTTTGAGGTAAAAATTGCTGTCTGGTGGTTTACACACAATAGCCAAACAAGATGGAAATAATTGGTTTAAACTTTAACAGTGTATGGCATGGTATGGAAGTGGGTAGGAAAAGAAAGGGATGGCAGTTGTCCCATGGGCCCGTGACTGACAGGGGTCCAGGAAAATAATAGAACATTAGTCATTTTTAAAAATCAATTTTATTAACATATCCTCATAAAAGACTGTTTGTTTCACAGGGCACAAATAAAGATATTAGGTCTTTGTAATAGTTCTGTTTTTGACCAAAAATAAAATAAAATAAAATAAAATAAAATAAAATCCAGCCTTTGACCCCCCCCTCCCTATCCATATTATATTTCTAAATGCATATTATATATATATATATATATATATATATATATATATATATATATATATATATATATATATATATATTTTTTTTTTTTTTTTTTTTTTTTTTTTTTATACATATTTAGGTTTAGTTTGGTATTTTTTAGGGCTTGCATGGTTTGCAGTATTAACCCTTTCATGCATAGTGGTCACTACAGTGGACAGTTATTCTACAGCTATTCTTTTGTATATTCATTAATTTTGCTGTTTTAGTTCCATATCAGCCACAGTGGACACTTATGCATCATCTTATACACTGCAATTCATACTGTTATTGTAAATTTACTGTTCTTTATAAACCTGATCTGCAGTGATATGTTTAAGTGTAAAAAATTTGCTTGATATTGTTATTAGACTGTAATTACCAGCTTTTTTTTTTTTTTTTTTTAACAAAAAGTGTTGTTTTTTTTTTTTTTTTTTTTGCATATTATCTCCATGATGTGAGTAATAACTAGTATTAGAGTATGTTAAAATGTGACCAAACATCAGATTAGCAGCATTAAAAATGTTTTCACACAGTGTATCATTAAATACACAGTTTTTTGCTTCAAAAATTAAACACATGGTTTCCAGCTGAGTGGACATTTTTTGCAACTCCATGAAAAATAGGTTCATAATTTTTTTTTATTTTTTTTTTTTTTTCTTTTCCAATTGCATTGTTTTTTAATGCCTAAAGAGGAATAAAAACACTTAGGAAAAAAAATCTTGATTAAAATTCTCATAATTCATGCATGATAGGATTAAAGTGGTGGAGGCCAAAATGATTGTATAGTATGGTATAGTATGGTATGGGCTTCCCTAATCCAAATGACAAATGGCATGGAATAACGAATGACCACTAGGGTTAGGGTTAGGGTTAGGTCATTCGTTATTCCATGCCATTTGTCATTCTTATTAGGGAGGCCCATATGGTATGGTATGGTATGGTATGGTATGGTATGGTATGGTATGGTATGGTATGGTTATAATATCCATTGTGAGGAAAATGAATCATAAACTATGACATTTCCAAAGCTGTCAAAGAAATATTATGAAGTAAAAAGTTCTTTATTTTCCTCTGGGATGCAGTGGAATATCTGCTTTCAGCTGATGATAAACTGGTAATACTCCAGTACAAGTAACTATCTGCCATTTGTAGATCAATAGTGTGCACTAGTTTGGCAGATGGGTGCTGCTGGGCCCCTGGCCACCCCTAGCCCCTCTCTCAGAGCCACGGGCTGATGTCATGGGAGGAGTTTTCGTTGGGACCCACAAAACTTTTGCGTGTGCGCGTGTTCCTACGCCACGCCTCTGTGCGTTTTCCTCCGCGCGTTGATTTCATACCAAAGTCATACTTGGCATTCCGCCTTTTTCTGTCAAACACGACTTTTTTCCCGAGGAAATACTCACTCTTTAGACAGCTAACCAGCTTTAGAAGCAAAAGTTCAAAGGCAGGGGTGTTTGCCTGTAACAGCAGAGAAGGAAAGACATTATAAGGTGAGTGCGCTCTCAGATAGTTCTTTGTTGTGTGCACTAACTTTCATGCTGCAGCAGCTGCTTCGCTTTGTGTGCGCTTGAAGTTTTGGGATATTTGACATATTTCGCATTTTCCCGCTACCGCTTTGCTGATTCAGAGCCTCGTGTGTTTAGCAGGGAGTTCCTTAGTAATTTCATCGGCAAACCGTACCGTAATTTTACCGATTTTTCAGCGTCTCGGACTTAGTTTGGAGTTTGTTGAGGTATTATTAGCTCACAAGCTAACCGACTAGCATTTCACTCCGAGCCTGTTAGCAGTTACTTTTCCACAACAAACTTCCGTAAGATATAAAATAAGATAGGTCTTCGGTTTTAATACGCTTCATGTAATGTTTTAACGACTGCTAAAACACGGCAACATGTAAGTTTCTAAGTTGTGGGATGAAAGTGGCTCAAAGACAGGTTTTGCTAACTCACACTTGCTAAACGGCTTCCACTGGTTCAGTGTGATCCAACATACATGCTAACTTGGCAGACAGGATTCATTGTTTTGTTATTGTGAAACTTTGGCCAACATGTGAAACTGGTCTGAAGAGTTCAACAGAAGTCAGAGCAGAAATGACACCTGTGTTGCTGTCGGATGTATGTATTCAGTAGCTACAAGGGGATAGAAAAGACCTTTTAGATCCTTAGTCATCCATGTAAATGTGGAAAAGTGTGAAGCTGAAGTGGCCACTGAAATCTGGGAAGAGCTGTGATGAAATCTGGCTTAGTTAATCATAATGTCTCTGCTGTTCCCACTGGAGCAGAAGGCAACCCATAATGTGCATGTGTCTTGTCAGTGTTTGCTGAGCTCATATCTTTATTTAGCCCAATGCTGCACTGGCTCCTCTCTGCTCTGACCTTTTGGCCACTGGGAGCTATATTGAAACGAGCAGAGCTGTGTATAATGTATCAAATCTGCATCAACACTGCTCTGACAAATAGCAAAGTTTTGACCATATACCTCTTCCTCATCATTTCTTAAACTTAGATTAAACTGCACTGCGTTAAACTACGACTGGCATTTTTTATTTTTGTTAATCTGCTGACTGTAGTGGAATGCAAGTAGGCAGTAAGTGCTGCTACACTACATTTTGAAGAGCAATATTATATTTGTTTCCTCTAGATTTGTTACAATTACATTTATTTTATAGGCTCATGTTTTGTGAGTAATCTTGTTATCCAACAGTAGTCAAGTGAACCCCACCATTAAAGAGGAATACTTTAATAAATCCATTATAATAATTCAGTAATGTCTGCAGTTTTACTTTAACCCTCAAAGATGTAAACAGCCACAACCAAAAACATCCTCCAATCTAAAACGTTTCGATCCACTATTCCTATAAATGCATTTACATAATTTAGTTAAAATGCAGTTTCTCTACTTTTCAGACACATTAGATGTAACTCATTTGGACATTCACAGGCAGAAAATAGTCATTTTCTGCGGCATGGATTCACTAAAAAGTCCCATGTAGTTTGACAAATGGGTGGCATCTACAACAAGTGGTTGTACATGCTTGTTTTTATGTGCAGTTAATGGCACATTTTGCTGGAAAAGTCACTTTTTAGTTTTCTCTGTTTTGATGTAATAACCAATAAACATGTACATAGGAAATTAAATACAAGAATTTACCTGATTTTCACAGAAAATACAAAATGTGGAAGATAATGTAATAAAATGTGATCCATTGCTTAGAAAAGGCTAAATGGAGAGAAGAATTCATTTGGAAGTTGACAAAAATAGTTCTAGATCTTTGAGAGTTAATGTATCTGAAAAGTAATAGTACTTACACTTGTAACACATCTGTACACTGTGATTTTACTACTTTTTTACTAAGTAAAAAAAAGTTCTGAGTGAGTTTTTGATTAATTAACTGTTATATGTATTAATATTAACACTTATCACACTTTTTTTTCCCACAAAAAATCCTTGTACTTTACAACCCTGAATTAAGAAAAACAGCCAAAACAAATGCACACTAACTATTAAACGACTGATCTAATTGTTTAAACTTTACCATTCTACTCAGTAAAACAGTGATATCTATTAGTTGCAAAGATTTTTTTGAGTGATTCAATCAGTGTTAATTTCAAACCATTCAGGATGAAAACAGACATGATGGCAGCATCGTCTTCCCAGGTGCTGACATCTCATGTAATTACATTTTCAATACAATCACAAATCCTCCTCTCAAATATCAAAATGATCTTTTAGGATTTGCTCTTTCTAAACCATCTCTTGAAGTGCAATCTCCATCGCAACAGCACAGTCTGCTGTCAACAGTGATTGAAAATGGGAAGGCTGTGCGCTCAGTGGGTCCAATAAGCCCACCACAGCAGGGGAAGCTCTGTGACCACACTGATCCTCTGTGGTTCTTCTATGGCAGGGACCATGTTAGCCGCACTCTGGAAAACATTACACACCAGGCATCATTCATGTTGCATGTGTGTGCCTGTGTTTGAAGAGACTTGGAGCTTCCTCAACAATAACAAAAGAATGTGTAATTTACTCATATGGCCCACGCAGACAAGGTTCAGCATTCTGGGAAGTTTGTGTGGCTCGGATATTGCTATTTTTTTTGTCTTCTTAACAGCATGATTATCCAAGGAAAGGCCGAACAGGTCTTCTCATCAGCAGTGGTTTGGTAAATGACACCCTTCATAAATTGTGATCCAGGTCTGTTGTAAAGAATATCAGTGGTTTAACCTTCATAGCTAGACCAGCTGGTGGTGTCTTTGTTGACCTTGGCCAGTGTCTTTGTAAATTTGCAAGCCCTAAATGTTTAGCCGTTTTGCTTGTCAGGTCTTTAACCTTGAATGCCAGTGCTAATAATACTCCCTGTACCCATGGAGGCTGTAAACATCTTAAGATGAATCTGATCTTGCACTTTGTGAAGTGTGGAGACGGTTGTAGTCCAAGAAATCTGTCGCCATTCTTGGCAGCTGCAAAGTTAATCCTGGACCCGTCTATTCATCACATTCTATATGAAATGAAGTAGATTAGCAAGAACAAGTGCCTCCCATTGAACCTTTTATAAAGCTTGGATTTTACATTGCTTTCTAACATCTGTCAGTTGGTAGGTTTTGTGTAATCAATAGTATCAAGGATGACCATTTAAAAATTGCTGATTTATGTCCTAAAATGGTGTCAATGATAAGTCATATCTATTGTATAAGTAATCTAAAATGTCAATAAAATGAGCACATGGCATTGACATACACATGGAAACAAGTTGTTGTTTGGACGCTTTCATGTATTAATAATAACCCATAAAGCGATACCAGTGTTTATTGTAAGTTGTAAGTAACACATCTGCAGCAAAACTAATATTTCAATCAAAATGATGAATTAAGAAAGAAGAATATTAAATTCAGTTAGATCAAAATGTCCATCTAGTTGGAGTGATTTCATCCACATTTCAAGAATGAGATTTCATGTTTTTGTAATTTGATAATTATCTTCAAATTAGGCCTACAGATAACCTTGATTTCTCCAGTGCCTCTCATCTGTACTGTTGAATGAAATCAGTTTCTTAACCACAAAAATGTCTTTAGTTTATTATTACCTGTACATAGACTATACACTCAGGGATTTGTATATATTGTTTAACAGATGATTAAAAGCTGCTCAGTATTTTTCAAAACAGCCGGGCGACAACTGCATTAATTTTTTTAAACCTCACTGATTGTGATGCTTTTTGTCTAAATTCATCAGCCATGAAAACAAATACAGTTCTCTGTGCACTCGTGTAATGGAAGGTCATTTGTTCTGATGCTTTTTTAATGTGGAAGAAAACCAAACTTAAAGCCAAGGTTCAGCAAGAGTGTTGTCATTAGCACTATTCCTATATTTGATGATGATTCGTAATGGAATTTACCTTGATTTTAATTATTTATTTAGAGACGTTAACATGCACAGTTTGCACCCAGCTGTCAGTTGAGGTCTCGTCTGTCCTTGTAGCTTTCTCTGTACAGAGAAAATGTCCCGTATGCTTTTCTCATCAGGTTTTCTCTTGTGTCAAAGGTGTGTTGTGACTGGAGCCGTCATCATTGCGTCGGAGTGGAGTTGCCGTGGCAGCCCTGACGGGGCGCAGGAGGAGGGTGGCGATGGAGAGGGACTGGCAGATGGAGCAGACCGTGGATTGGACGGTGACCCTGAAGGGGTGTGGAGTCCAGACATCGAACAGAGCTTTCAGGAAGCTCTGGCCATCTACCCTCCCTGTGGCAGGAGAAAGATCATACTTTCAGATGAGGGAAAGATGTATGGTGAGGAACAAAACAGAACACGTCTGTTCTTATACACTGGTGAATACAAGCACATCCTCTCATTCATGGGACAAAACCTAGGTCACATGTCTGTTTTAAAAAAGACTACAGCTGACATTTTAGTTGGGAAATGGTCAAAAAATAATAATAAGCCTTTGACCTCAGTTTTTTAGAACAATATGTGGCAACTTCATATTGCAGTAGACAATGACACTGAGCACATGCAGTATTTATTAAGTTCATTCTTGGTGTACAGTCTGACTACAGATGCATAGCTCCTCCGAGTGTGTTTCTCTCCTGATACCGGAGCTCTTTGGTTGAATGTGGACGAATATAGCTGTGTCAGGAGGATTCTTCTTTTACCTCATAAATAATCTTCGGCTGAGTGTAAATCACCAGAGGAAAGCACACAAATCCAACAACACCACAGTTTTTTGGTGATGTTGCTCTAATCATTTAAGCCGCAGAAGTAATTATAAACATCATGTGAGTTTTATCATTTAAACAGAAACAGAGCAAAAGCAAGAAAAGCTCTTTTGGAGTCTCTTTTTTTTGGGGGGGACATGTTAAATGAGCTGCTAGTTGCAGACAGTCTCGTATTTCGTTATGGCGGTTTCATGGTCTAGCCCGTCTAACACATTCACACACACTAAATCTGGGTGATACGAAATAAGAGCTCCACTAGATGTCTTCATAGAATTTTTTTTGCTAATTTCTTAATTTGTGTTTTGACTGTAGCTACAATATTGGATTATTACATTGTTCATTAAGAATCATCACTGTACAGCTTGGATGTGGTATGACGGTTTGACAAATCTGCCCTGTATTCAGTAGGTGAATTATTTCAAACCGGTTCTGGTACTGGATCAGATTTGCCCGAGCTCCAAATCCGCACAACCTTATCCCTTCACTGTGATATACACCTGAAGAGTAAATGCAGTTTGGTGCTCGACTTAAGGTCCACAAAGCCACAAGTAAACATCTGTCAGTATAACCCACTGAATCAGTAACCCTGTGGCTTATTCACTGCCCTTGCACAGACCTTTTTGTCTCTGCCCAGGTGATCTGCTTGGAGGTATTTAGAGACAGAGGTATTTAGCTGTTAGGTCAAAGGGCAGTCAGCCTTGACGAGGTGAAAGGAGAGCACAAGTTAACATTTCAGGTCAGGTTAGGGTTACCATACAAAAATGTTGTGTGATTACTTACTTTTCTTAGATATTATTTGCTTATATCCGTTCATGGATAACCAGCACTGCAGTTGTTGCACATGTGTAATGTTATAGTTGTTTTTTTATTAGGACCTGTTCAGGATGTGAGTAAAGCTTTGATGTTTTGACTGTTCCTTCTTCTTTATTGAAAGCCTTGGCTTATGCCCAATCCTCCCTTTGCTGTTTTTTTTTTTTTTTTGGCTCGGAGCTGGCATTCCAACTTGCAGCAGCCTGTGTCATGCATTTGTGTATGTGCGCGTGTGTGCTGTGAGGGAGACGGGATACGTGATCCTGTGCGACAGAAAGGGAAAGTTTGTTTCAGCATTACGGCATTTTCTCCTTTTGTGGAAGTGTGGGCTCAGTGTGTTGACCACCCCCACTTCCTTCTCAATAAACAAGGACGGTCCCTCCAGTACATGCATTCACACTTCCAAAAGCTACACTGACACTTGGAACATAATGGCCCCGTTTCCCAGTTCCAAAACTAGTTAGTTAGGCACCACCTGCAAACCTTTTAACCATTTCGTCATTTGCCGTTCATTGCCTTTAGTTTTTGAATATTTTTTTAGTATATTTGTGAAAAGGAAAAATACTTTTTTAATCATGTCACTGATTCATCGGTGAATATTTTGAATGAAATCCATCAAGAAATGAAGATTTGTTAAAGAGAGACGACAAACAACATTCATTAATATATAATAATGAACTTCACTGGCAATGTGACAACTCTTATCCAAACATATACCTACAGAAAGCAGAAATCAGGGGGAAGATTCAAGATGCTAAAAGTGAAGCCAAAAAGGAGCTGTTGCTGTTGCTTTTGTGAGGAGTCTCAGTTTGTTTTGCAGCAGAGATTTGTTTGACAGATTTGTCATGGGTCCTTACAGCTGTCAGTAACTTGTTTCTCAGTCCCCTTCTCTGAAAAGACAACAAAAAATCTTCCGTGAACGGTTAGATTGTCCTATTTTCCTATAAACAAAGCCAAGAAGAGGAGCACATTCTGGTGTTGCTTAGTTCAGAACCTGAAAATGTGACCCATGTGAATTATGCACAGCTATAATAAAATATTTTTAGGGTGAGTGGGATCTTTGAGCTGCCCAAGTTCTAAATTTTCACCTAACACATGCAGTAGGTTTTTGTCATGCAGTAAGTTTTTGTCAGTCAAGTAGATTTGCTCAGTCTACCATCCTTGATTGCATGTACATAAAAGTTGCATTTAGAAACAAATAATGCAATTGGAACTTAATTTGTTCGGGTGAGTTGTGACACCACGAAACACAAATTGAATTGAGTGTTTGCTTGTTTCACTCTGACACCATTTTGAGGACACATCATGGTTACCAAGGCGACCCGAGCTATGATCTTGCCTGCCCCTCATGTCAAAGGGGGTGTCAGTGTTTACAGCCTCAGTGAGACAAAGAAGCAGCATTGGCTGTATTCACAAAAAGAATGAATAACAGAAACAGCAGCCAGGTCTCATGTCTCTGTGTAACATGCAACGGTACCTGATGTGAATTCTGTTCATGTTTATCTGTCTGTGATGCTGATCATCAATCAGTACAAGTACGGACTAACTGCACATAGTATCGGTCTGTCATGGTGAAAGGAAGCTGGGTTGAAAGACAAAGCGTTGTTTACCAGTCCATCTTTGTTCCTACTCTCACCAATAGTTACACTCTGTGGGTAGTGACCAAAAGAACAAGACCACTGACACAGGTGGTGGAAGTGGGTTTTCTCTGCAGGGTGGTTGGGCTCTCCCATAGACATAGGGTTAGGACTTCGGTCATGTGGGAAGGGCTCGGAGTAGAGCAGCTGTTCTTCCACACTGAGAGAAGCCTGTTTGAGGTGGTTTGGGCATCTGGTTAGGATGCCTTCTGGACGCCTCCCTGATGAGGTGTTTCAGGCATGTCCAGGCGGGTGTAGGCCCTGAGGCAGACCCAGGACATGTTGGTGGGATTATATCTCTCAGCTATCTTGGGTAGACCTTGGTGTCCCCCCAAAAGAGCTGGCAAAAATGGCTGGGACCCAGGCCATCCGGGTATCCCTGTTGAAGGCTCATTTTTGTTCCCTTTACGTACACCTGCACCTGCATATTTCTGCATATTCTTAACGTTGCCACGAATATTAAACAATACATCCAGTAGAGAGCAGCCAAGAGTAAAGAGTGCCAGACAATTCTTGTGCAGCAACAAACATGACAGTGATGGAGGTTGTGATTGGGTACATGTTAAGAAGTACAAGTGGCCAGGGACTTTGTTTTTCCTGTTTTTTGTTGTACCCTACAAATTATCCAGTTGTTCTCTCAACTGTTAGCTGCACTTTCTCCACAATTTCTGGTGGTACTGAACTGTTTGGTCTGTATTTGTAAGCTTTGGGAAATACAGAAATATGAACAAAGTGAATGCATATTATGGACAGAAGGTTTGTTCTGTATCCATATTTAAAGCCAGTTATAAATGAGCAACTAGAAGACTGATGGGCGGTTGATATACATAAAGTAAGGGTTAGATAGATTTGGGTATGTAACCTAGCTCCTTTTCACACTTCTGCCACTTTTCCACACTTTTGCAGATTTGTTTCCCACTTTGCCAAAAACATGCCTGCCCTCAGTCCACATGAATTACAATATACTTAAAGCTAATATGGAAATTTTGCCTAGTGTTGCCTATTGAAGCTTTAACCCTGTAGAAAATTTTACAAATGTTAATAAGTCAAGTCCAATTTAATCTGTAACGCTAGCGTACAAATTAGATTAGCATTTATAGGATGATTCTAAGATGCCTAAGTAAATAAATGGGAACATCATGCTACTCTTCAATATAGGAAAAGATAACAGTTGACTCATCAATATTTTTAAAAACAAAAATCTCAGATCACACACACTTCTATCACAAGATCATTTGTATTTCCGTACACACAGTATGTCAGGTCTGCCTCCCTTTGCTAAACTAGGCCAGTTGAAATTGAGATGTAGCCTCTGACGGTGTCGGTGCTCTCACTTATATGTTACTGCTGCAAACTCACACTTGTGGAGTCAGCCCAGTATTCCCAGTTTAGAATGATCATCAGCCAGATGAGTTGTTTGGACACTCGCAGGTCAACAAAGGCTGTCTGTTTTTACTAATGCCTGCAGCAAAAAATGGACACTCTGAAGGAGATACCATTTTACCAATAGTGTAAAAAAAAATAAAAACTTCAGGACTTACCATTGAAATTTCAGCCACTTTTGCTGTTATTTTTAAATTAGTGACAACAATGAAATTACTAACAGAGTGGTTCGGGGGGCTGACCATGAACCACAACAACCCCAGTTCAGTTCCTGTTCTAAGGGACTTTTGTTGCATGTCTTTTTTTCTACTGCCAACTGGCAAATGTATGCAGACCCCCCCCCCCCCCCAGATAAATTCCAGTTTGTTAGTTTTGCAGCACACTCATTATCCCACTCTGTTCAATTCCACCTAGTAAGTGCCGCTTTTATTCTTAATGTGTGGAGAACTCAAGGAGAAATTGCAAGTAATTGCAAATAAAGTGCGCGTTAATTAAAAGGAGCAACTTCTGAACATTCTTCAGTACCTTCATCTTGTTTACTCCTAAGTCATGGTTAAGTACGTTTTCCAGCATCATCTTGTAATTTCTGATAAGTTCTGATGAAACAGTATTCAGCCTTATGTGGAGTAGTGGTAGACTGCAGGAAAGTGTGTGCGTGTCCTCTTTTGGGAATTGGAGCAGACTGCTGCATCTGAGTCAGCCCCTTCTGTCAATTTTGGGGAATTCTGTGTTCTTGTAAGTCCACAAAGCCGATGTGACTCAGCCTGATGAGACCCACGTCCCTATGGTATCGCACTACTTCCCAGAAAGGATGATGATGTTAACGTGTGGAGTATATGCGATAAATTATTTTAGCAGTGGAGTTCATCTCACAGCCTTGATCTGGTCACCTTTATGTTTAATGTCTGTCTAACTCTGACATCCAAAGGAGGGTGAATAATGAGTTGCTCACCAGGAATGATTTGGGACGAGCAGCTCATCGGGTGTGGGTGGGAGAGAGGGGAGGCAGAGAAAGAAGGCGCTGAATGGGCAGTTTTTGGTGACCACACTTCTGAATTCTTTTTAACCTCATGATGACCTCTGTCCTCTCTCTTTTTCTCTCTTCCCACCACTTGTCCATCTCATTCTGTAGTTCTGCCAGTGAGCAAGCAAATCATACCCCAAATTTACTCAGGCTGTCCTTAATGATAATCTCACACAGCCACAGAGATTGACAGCTTCACAATGCATAAAACTACATGGAGTGCATTAATATGATTTCATCATCTTCTACTTTTGTACGTTTTCCTGTGAAGCTGACTTCGTCTTAAATAGAATTCAGATGGGAAATGATCCAAAGGCATTTGCATTTTGGCTTTTACCAGTGTCCTCAGCAGAACCTTAACCATATTTAACTAGTAAATGTCATAGTGACCCACAGGCTGATAATCGTGGCATCACGAGCACTCTTTTCTTATTGTACTTAGCCTGAATAATATTGCTGTATCTAGATCCAAATAAAGGTTTCTAGTGTTTACTGTGAGATCAAAAACTGATTTTGAGTGTACTCATCTACACAATTTTCTCGTCCTTGCTTTTAATTTCATATTCTGTTCATTAAAGGCTGTATACATGCGATTTGAGATGTCCTTGTGTGTTTACATGAGCCTATGGGGAGGCCTGTCTGTTGGCATTAGCTGACTGCATTTCTAAGCTAAAGCAGGGTACTCACATAAAGATAATCAGGCTGTTTTTGTCCCGATTTTCCCCCTTCCCAACCAAGGACAGCAAACGCCAGATTATCTTATGTCTTTTACGAATATCCTGTGGTCTGAGGTGTGTTAAGAGTGAATTTGTCCCGATAATCTGCTCCAAAACGGGTTGGGGCTGACAGTCGTAAATATTGACCAAAAATCTTCATGTGTGGGGAAAACTGAGGACTCCTGAGTCATGACTGTGAATTGTGACGTGGAATGGAATATAGCCAATCAAGAAGTGAGCTGACTGAGAAACAAGGAAGCAGGCGTAAATAAAATAAGCATGGTTGACATGAGACGTAAAGTTCGGTGGACCTCAGAAATTCAGGATTTTTCCATCAAAAATAGTCCAAAGAACACCATCATTCCCTCCTCTCGTTTGTCCTCGTCCATGTTACGGGTTGTGTTTTCCAGTTGTTGCTATGTTTCTTCTTCTTTGTTTTGTTAGATCACATTTGATCACGCAAGATTTCTGGTTTGGGGGATTAGATTCTAGATCGGTGGTGGGACAGAATCGTGTGTGGTGTGCTCCGATAATCTCAACACACCACACAGTACAATCAAAACTGTTCAGTGGCTGATTTTTTTTTTTTTTTTTTTGTCATCTTCATGTGTGGGGTCTGTAACAGATAAAAAGTTCTTCAGTTTTAGAAAATCCTTATGTGTGAACCCCGCGTAACATCGTCTAGTGGTTGGCACTGTTTATTCTAACCGAAGAGATGTAATGAGGAACTGTTTTTCACAAAAAAATCTGACCTGGGTCCTCGACCTAGAGGTAGCCGTCATGGATGAGGGCAGATGAGCCCTTTATTGGCTAAAATTACAAATATCTTTACTCCAGGTACAAAACAGACTCCAACATAACCGTCACTAAAGCACAAAAACATCTCTTCCATAGTGTAACTATCAAACAAATTATATCAGTTATACCAGTAGTTTTATACACATGCCTTTTAAGTGGTGAGATAAGAAAATATGTACACACGGACTGAACAAAAAATGACTGAACTTATGTTTTAATAAATACTTGTTTTAACATTTTCTCTCCAGTTGCATAACAACAAAATTGCATATACCCAAATTGTCGCTTCCACATAATACTATACAAAAATTGTATGCAAGTCAAAGTGTAATGTATATGTCAGTTTAAGTAAATTATTAGCCCTTACAAAGGTCAAGACTTGAGTGTTACAGGAACAAATATTGTTTTAAGTGTGAGTGAAAAGCGCTTGTTTGACTTAACCAAATTTGTCATTTTAGGTCGGAATGAGCTCATAGCGCGCTATATCAAACTACGAACAGGGAAGACACGCACACGCAAACAGGTAAGGACAAAAATGTTATTGTCATTATTATTCAGTTAGCCATGTTAATGTGTTAATTAATTTCAGCCTAATGTGTCAATGTGTGTGTTTTCATGGCGATAACTCTGGCCCGTAGGTGTCTAGTCACATTCAGGTTCTGGCACGTAAGAGGGTACGAGAATACCAGGCGAGCATCAAGGTGGGTGCCCCCCCCCCCAAGTCAACCCTCCTTGGCTTCTGTAGTCACTCCCCTCTTTTTCTTCTTTCCTTCCCCTTTTTTTTTCCTCCCGTCCTCTTTCCTTCATCCTCTCTTTCCTCAGGTCTCTAGTCACCTGCAAGTCTTGGCCAAGAGAAAGTCTCGTGAGATTCAGTCTAAGCTCAAGGTACACATGCTCACTGACTCTGCCGTGCTTTCGCTCGCTTTGTGGCCCAAATCCAACATAACCCCCCTAAATCACCTCAGATGTCTTTGTCAAAGCTTGTGGCACTTTACGCTTCTTTGACGGGGTATCCTATGAGCAGAGACTGCAGATCTACACAAGGATTTTCTCCATAGCTGACAGACATCTCTGTGTCTTGCAAGAACAGATGAAGTATATTCATGTTTTCTCCTAGAGGGATCAACCAAAAAATCATACAGTGGTCTTTAGATTTGAATTACAATGTTCTCACTTGTCATAGAAAGTAGACAAGTCACAGCTAAACTGTAAGAAGTTTTCACAACATTTTTGGAGTGTTTGGGCTGTGATGGCTTTTTGTAGTTTTTGAACAATTTATAACTCAAAAAATCAGCTCATTAAAAAACTAAGCAATATATACCATTACCATTTATTACCTAGACTGTAGCAGCCCAGTTTGTTTTACTACAGTTTTGTATTGAACCAAAAATGTCTTTTCACTCCAACATTGTGTTTTGCACCCCTGCTTCAGCAAAGCATCTGCAGTCTTTCATAGCCAGACCTATCTTCACACTGGGTTATCACTATGACAGTGCAGAAAGGTCTGGCAACTTCCACTATCCCTTTTGAAGATGGGTTAAGAAAATAATATCTGTTGGTTGTTTGGCTAAATTATATGCTTTTGAACATATCACACTTTTCTTAGGTGGTGTTAAGAGGAAGTTGCTTTGGAACATTTGTGCATGGAAAAGGGAGTATTGTTATTAAACTGACTAAAACCCTGCTAAAGAAAATGACAAGATGTGATTTTGTTCAATCCTTCCATTTTTTGGCAGATGGTTGCTACTCGATGTTTGTTTTTGACTCTGAAAACAGTAAAACATAGGCAAAAGAGTAGATCCTGTGAACCAGACTGAAGTGTTTGTATACTTCAGACTAAATGCACTTCAGAAGCTCACAAAGTTGCTGTAATTCGCTATTTTATCAGTCGTTATTTCGTCTGTCTGCAAGGTAAATGCACTAACAGAATATATTAGGATGGATAGAAGCTCAGGAATAACTTTAAATGGAGCATGGCAACATTAATGCAGGGAACCATTCATAATACAATGTTCTATGTAAAATATAGTAAATATGTTGGTACTGAAACCATTTTAAATGAATGTTAGCTGAAGTAGAATTGTTTTGGCACCACATTTATTTATTCATTCTTTCACTGACATCTGTACTATCACCCGAGAGGAAGATCATGTGACAAATTAAGATTTCCATGAACTAAGATAGTGTGATGTGGAAGCCCCATCTCCGACATGTAAAACATAAATTTTTATGATCATAAAAGCCTTTTCCCTTACAAAGTTTGTGATGCTCAAGTAAATGGAGAATGTATAAACAATTAATGTGTAGCATGATCTAATAATACATGACAGATCTGTTGAGTGTTGTGTTGACGTCACAGTTCTGCCATCAGTGGTATCTCTGGAGGAAACCTCAGCAGAAAAGTGAAAATCCTGCTCATGAGAAGTTGTGTTTGTTATTGTTATAGAGGTTCAAAGGCTGTGGGAGTGAACATTTGAGACATGTTTGAGAATTTGTTTCTTTAAACAGGGTTCCCGCAGGGTCTTAAAAAGTCTTAAAAGTCAGATTTACAAATCTGTATTTGATACCTTAAAAAGTTGTTAAAGGGTATTAAATTTGCTATGGGAGGTCTTAAGGTATGTTGCCATAAACTTGTTCACTGTATTGTGTGTAAATGTGTCGAAGCTGCAAAAGTAACATTATTCTACTCAGTTCCACCAGTTCCAACCCGACAATTTATACTGAACTAATTATCGCTAATTTTACAGCCCCCGGTGAGAAACGACTCGGAACGGTGGGAATCAAGGCGTTGGAATAAAGAAATACATTTTCCTAAATTCTAGGAGTTACAAATTTTTGCCAGTATGACATTAAATTCTATTCTACATAGGCTTAAAAACTCTTAAATTTAACTTATATAAACCTATAGGAACTCTGTTTGAAATCATTTTAATGGGGTTCTTGTGTGCTTTTAAGGTTATTTTATTTGATATTTTTCCATATTTTAAGACGTTTGGCTTTGATCAGCCCAAACGTCAACATCGAAAGAGTGTGCAATGGCATGTTGCAGGGTTAAAAAGAATACAGAGCCATGGGAGGTGGGTAAGGTTTTACTTAAACCTCAATACAACAGTTACACAAAGTTAAATTATGCACAGAAAAGCAGTATTTTTATCAAAGTTGCAACACATTATTAGATATTTTGTAAAAGTACACTAAGCATCAGTTCTATTTCTCCCAGTTTTTTCTCTGCAAATTCATGATTGTGTAGTCTTATACAATATTCTATTCTTTTATCCTAAATTTTTGCTTATCTTCTCCTAAATGTACAATATTAAACTTGGAATATCATCCCCCTCTCTGGCTCTACTTTGTATTACTCCTACAATGGCCCTAATAAACCATCCTATGTTTGTGTAGTAAAGGAGTTGTAGTTTTAATGCATGGCTTTAACGTTGGCTTGGTTGACTTAATAACATGCATGGAAATGACATGACTACACACACACACACACACAAACGATGCAAGTAATATATCTGTCATCTATGTGCACACAAAAAAAGTTCAGTTTCCTCCTTGAATACATTTCTGATCTCCACGTTCTTACTCTTGGAAATTTCCCTCAGTCTTTTATCTCTTTTTCTGTTTCAGCATTTTCTTGTGGTTTTATTATACCTTGTAATAAAGGTTATTTGTGCCATAATTTTGCACTATAAGCATCTACCTCACTGCTTGTTATTACAGAATTAAAATACATTTAAAGATTACTACATCGATATATTTGGGTGTCCCGAGAGATGTTGGGTTATATTTTGTCTTTCCAGTGTAAGATTAATGTCATGGAAGTTCTTGGTAGTGTGTGTACTGTACTAAGACATGTATATTCAGGGTGTAGTCAACTTCAGAAGCTGTTAGTGTGTGACATGCCTATTTTGAATGTACTGAAGTTAATAAATAACGTGTCTTCTTTGCCATAGGCCATGAACTTGGTAAGTTTTGGTTACAACTCCAGTTTTCTGCTTCAGGCTTTGTGTTGATTGTTTGGCATCACATTACTGCTAGACCACATTACAGTTCGACTGCCAGAGTCAAAAATCCTGCTCACTACTCTTTTGTTTTTAGTGGCTTTAGTTAAATACTGGTGATGGCTCCAGTTAGCTCTCCTAGTATGCTAGCTTGGTGTACCTCCTGCTTTGGCATCCCCTTACATCTGCTTTGCCCTCTGTCCTGTCCTCCCTCTCATAGTTATTGCATAATGTTGACGCATATGTTGGCTGGCTTGCTGCCTAAACTGGCCTTGAAAGTTGGCTGACCTCGGAATGTAACCTCAGTTTGATTGGACTTTTTCACACAATGCATTGCTGCGGTGCAATACCTTGTTCTTTGTCTTTCTCATTCAGGACCAGGTATCCAAAGACAAGGCACTGCAGACAGTAGCCAACCTCTCATCAGCCCAAATAGTGTCTGCTAGTGTAATGAAACCCCAGACTCCCTTCCCTCCACCAGTCAGAGTGAGACACAGACACACACAAACACACATCTGTTCTTTTCTGCATTCTGAGTAAATTCTGAGTAATATTATCTGGCCTTTTTTTTCCCCCCCGTCTTCTCTTTTGTTTAGTTTTGGCCCGGCCCTATGCCAGGACAGCCTGGACATTCTCAGGAGTAAGTATCACTGGCACATTAGTTTGTTTTGTTTAAAAGACATTACAATCCATGAGGGACGGAGGCTTAAGCTAGCTAAGTTGCTCACTGGTTTTCACGTCTCTGTTTTCTTAATCTCCAGCATCAAGCCCTTTGCACAGCCACCATACACTACACTACCAGCTCCTGTCCCTGCACCCATCAGTGAGTGTGAACGCAGTCTCAGTAACTCTAGTAATTAGAGTGATTAATGGTCTGTAAATAAAGTTTTCCTGGTTAAATGTTTGGCAGGTTACGAGCCTTTGCCCCCTCCTCGGCCTGCAGCTATAACAGCTCCTGTATGGCAGGACAGAACCATCGCCTCTGCAAAACTGCGGCTACTTGAGTACTCGGCTTTCATGGAGACCCAGAGAGACAGAGAGACGGTATACACTTTTGTTTTAAGAGTCAACAATGTACAGTAGAATCTTACTAGTGCTCATTTTTGAATCCCTTTGCTTTTTCTCTCTTTTTAATTCATCCTCGTCATTCCTACAGTATAAACATCTTTTTGTGCACATTGGCCCATCAAACCCCGGCTACAATGACCCTGTGTTGGAGTCCATAGATGTGAGACAGATCTACGATAAGTTCTCTGAGAAGAAGGGGGGACTGAAGGAGCTGTACGAAAAAGGGCCACACAATGCATTCTTCCTCGTCAAGTTTTGGGTCAGTTCTTATGTTTTTATCAGCCTTATAATCCAGAAAAGGACATTTAAAAAGGATACCACACCAATTTTAGGATTATATTTAAATGATTTTGTAATTTTATTTGTTACTGATCTTTCTTAACAAGCAAGTTGATGTCATACCTTGGTAATCCACAAGAGGGAAGCAAAGAGCCAAATATTTTAGGTTCACTTTATTGTCTGACAGTATGGGGAAATTTGTCTTGGGCTTCTGCTTGTGCTGCATTCCCAAAAATTAAGTTAAATAAATTCAATACACATGAAGATCATAGCAAGACAAATTACAAAAACTGTGGAAGAGAAATTACCCAAATCGAATTAGATCAAAAACAACCAGTGAAGTTATATTAATTTAATATACATCATACAAAAGGTGCACTTTGTTGCTGTGATTAAAAAAAAAAAAAAAACTGTAAATATCTTTGTAATTCTAAAAACTCTACATGCTAATACACATATAACAACTGGCTTGGCTTAGAAAACGGGTCCTCCACTAAAACAGCAACAGGTCGACTAAGTCAGCCTTTATCTGCAGGTGATTACAGGGTTATGCTTTTTACTCCATTAAACCGTGGAGACAGTTGGCACTTTTCGTTTGAGGATGGAAGATGTTTTTATTGCCTGAGATTTAATGATTTGACACCCATCCATACTTTTTTGTATTTTTTTTTCTTTTCAGTCTGTGTACTTTACATTAACTGGATAAAACACAGAATTACAAAATTACAAGGACATAATTCATTTTACAGGTTTAAACTGATGATGGTTTAAGAACATGTCTGATGGTTAATTGATAAATTTAAACTTTACTGTCACTGTGAGGCAGTAGAGGAGCTCTGTGGGCAGTGACAGGTGTGGAGTTTGAGTGGGCGGGGGGTTACCTGTCAAACATGAACACAGATGTCCTTAGGTTAGCCCGTGAAGATCGGAAGCAAAATGTCTAACGGAACATGTAATGTTACTGGAGCGCATGCAGATACAAGTTAATTTATACTTAACTAGAAAAGCACTCGGAGAGCGCAGACCTCCGCCAAGGCAGATCAGTGCCGCCACCCACCCCCACCCCCCCCGATCACCACCAAAATTTAATCATTAGTTCCTTGTGCCAGTATCAACATTTCCTGAAATTTTCATCCAAATCCGTCCATAACTTTTTCAGTTATCTTGCACACAGACAGACAGACAAACCAACGCTGGCAAAAACATAACCTCCTTGGCGGAGGTAATTATCCACAGTCTACAGCTTTAGAACCAAACTACATTCATATATATATGTACATACAGGTATCTGCCATCCACATAGTTTAGGACCCTGATAGTCTTACTGAGTCGGCCTTGCTGTGCCTGTTAAAAAGTCTTTAATGAAAATAGAAAAAAGGAATGGACAAATCGGTCCGCATTTGGACTGGACTTCAGCAGTTGGGGACCCCTGTCTTAGATGATGACAAAGACAGATGATAGTATGAACTCTTTCCTGATGTCAGTAGCTGATGCTCAGTTTTGTAGCACATGCCTTGTTTTAATCCATCGTGTTGGTAGGTTGCCTGCAGGGATGGGGCTGTCCTGCACCTGTTGTCTTAAATACTGTCTGCAAGAGCTGAACCAGTTTTGACTTAAGTTGCTCAGAGGGTTTCCAAACCAAGCTGTGATGTTGTGTCTAATAAAGCTAAAGAAATGCTAAGAAGTCCCTCATGAAGAAATTAATTCTTTACAGCCTCTTGAGCAATATGTCTACATTTATAGTTGGAACAAGGGAAAAATATGAAGAGTAATTTAAAATAAAAGATTGTAGCAGTAAGATTCAGGGTTCGTACGGGTGCTTGAAATCTTTGAAAATGCTTGAATTTCACTATTATGTTTTCAAGGCCTGAAAAGTGCTTGAATTTTAGTTTAAGTGCTTGAAAGTGCTTGCAATTCTAACTGCGATGTGATTTATTTATTTATTTTTGATATTAACTCTGTCAGGTTCGATGTCAAGCCAAAGGTACTTACAGAGAGGTGATGCATTTTGAAAAATAAAACTTTGTCAAAAAAGAAAATTAGTGGGTGCGCTCAGGTAGACTTCAGGTACATTCTTAGTCTTTGGCTTGGTACGAGTATCTGAAGAACACCAAGTGGCTTCCCTTTTTTGGATAAAACTTTGTGTTCCCCTTTAATTTCTAAACCTTTTGCTATCATGAAACAAAATTTTAGATGTTTATAGCACAATACAATGTACGTCATTGGGATGAAAAGTGGAAAAAATAATCATGAGTAGGCCTATATGTGTTCCTGCAGATATGTATTTTATCCCAGTGGTAAGGTGCTGTGCTGGAAAAATTAGAAAATGGCCCTTAAAAGTGCTTGAAATGTGCTTTAATTTGACCTTGAAAAATGTGGACGAACCCCGACGATGAAAATACGTCAAGTTTATGAAAACTTGTTTGTTTGTTCCAGGCCGACCTGAGCAGTGAAATAGAGGAGGGTTCTGGTGCGTTCTACGGTGTGAGCAGCCAATACAGTGGAACAGAAAACATTACCATCAGTGTCTCGACTAAGGTCTGTTCCTTTGGGAAGCAGGTAGTGGAAAAAGTTGAGGTGAGAACAACCACTTTGTATTTTGACACAGGCGTTGTGCAGCATTTCACCTCATGCTGTAATGATGTATTTTTAATCGTTATATGTGTTTATTACGTCCTTTCAGACCGAGTATGCTCATTTAGAAGGAGGCAAGTATGTGTTCCGCATCCATCGTTCACCCATGTGTGAATACATGATCAACTTCATCCACAAACTGAAGCACCTGCCAGAGAAATACATGATGAACAGTGTACTGGAGAACTTCACCATTCTACAGGTGTGTGTGTGGACCACTAGTTGCTTTTCCATTGACCCTCAAATTGCGCAAATATACCTTGCACATAAAAATTTACCTCATGGGGAAAAAAAAGACGTGGTTTTTCAGGCGTAGCAAAAATAGTATATCACGCAAAACTGCAATGGTAAGACCTTTTTCTGCAACTAGAGTTATGTTAATAAAAAAAAAAAAAAAAACGGATGTTGACAGGTTACAACAAACGAAGAAGAGGAGTTTTCAAAGAAACATGGCGCGGTATGTGGACACACCAGGAAACTGAATAATTTTTAAATTTAGTACGGAATAGAGGGGTAACTTATAATAATAATAATAGTAATAATAATAATAATAATGAATGTATCTGTAAATAAACACGATATTTACGTTCGTCACCATGTTTATGGAATGACTTCTTGTGTCATCTCGTGATAATAAACAAATCATCGCATTCGTGATTTAATGGAAAAACCAACATTACGCACCACTTTTTTTGACATTTAGTAAATATTGGTAGTTCTGCACAGATGTCCAATCGAAAAGCCGCTACTGTTAAATCTGACATATGTACACCTGCACTACTGTCTTCTTCATATGTGCTTTTTTTTTTTTTTTTTTTTAATTTTCCCTAGGTTGTGTCTAACAGAGAAACCCAGGAGACCCTGCTGTGCATCGCCTTTGTGTTTGAAGTGTCCACTAGTGAACACGGAGCACAGTACCACGTTTATCGACTAGTTAACGACTAGCACACTGTGCACACTCAGAGACTCTCCACAGACTTTTTGATACCTATGGCATAAACACTACTTCCATCTGAAAACAAAACACAAATTTCTTCCTCACCTACTCAAAAACACTTGTTTTTTTTTTTTTAACAGACCAACAGTCACACTGTAGTCACACTTGCCGGTTGTTAAAGGCATATGCGTCCCCTATCACAGCACTGAAATAAATTGACAACAGGTATCTTTAGATTCATCTGTGGTGTAAATGTTCACCTCCTGTTCTTCCAGGAGATACACACTTACAGTACTCATTTCTCACGGTCATATGATGAATATAGTTTGTGTGTTAGGTTTACATTACAGATATGGTCCACACATGTAAAACACTACAAAAGAACCAGAAAAGGGCTACTCTGTGTGTGATCACCTTCCATGATTTATAGTGTCAATGTAGCACTGAAGCACCACAAGTAGACGTTATCGTGTCGGGGGATCTTTTCGGTTTATGCATTAACATTCTGGGTGTGACTGAAGTGAGACGAGTTTGAATAGAAGACGTCAAACAAAGCCTTCTGTCAGTGTTAACGTATCTCCGCCACATTGACTTTCTTCCACTGTTAGTAGTACACTATCTCTGTAAGATAGAAACTCAATGTGCCTGTAACGGTGTATCCTCTATCACTGCTTATCGTCGTCAGGATCTCCAGGTTTGATGAAAGGTCTAAGGATCATATACCAAGCGTGTCCTCTCTCAAAATATAATGCACTACATGTAAAGACGTAACAGTCGTATTTATATATTTGAATGAAACGCATCTGGAAGTGTAAAGAGAGCCGTCGTTTATGGTGTATTTGCAGTTTTTACTGGTTGGTGGGTTGTAGAGAAAGCTGTTGATCAAATCTCACAGAGGTGTTAAACATTGATTCCGGACTTTAGAAACAAAATAACGAGATTATGTTAAGATTCAGTCCACACTTCAGCAGCATTTTCAATTGACTAAAATAATGTCCTGTTAGTGAAAATAATGATAGTATTTTCCTTGGACTGTGTGGGCTTACTCCAGTATTTCTACCTCCATGTGAGTTGGGAAAAAGAATGTGCTTTGGTTCATTAAGCCTTAACCTGAGGAGCACTGATGTATAGGATGTATACACTACACTTTTAATGGTACTGTTTATAAGCCAAAACAAGGTAAATAGACTTTTTTTTCTCCTTTTTCTTTTTGTAAAGATGTTATCTGTTTTTTGTATTCTACCGACGCAGATAGAAGTGTTACTCCTAAATGATGGGTGTTTGGTTGTCTCTTTATTTGATGTAAGGTACAGACCACACTAAGGTCACCCACAGTGCACTGGGGTAGATTTTTACCTGATAACACTAACAAATTATCCAGCTGACACTTTTTTTCTCCTTCTGTTTGTTATTATGTTTTTCTTTGCTGGTACACATGACGACCATTATTCTTAAAGTAAATATTTACTTGACTTTTATCACCCACTCCTCTACCAACGTCAATACTTTAAACCATGTGGAGATGAATATAATTTTGGCTTTAGACTTTGTGTCATGAATATAAGTGCCAATTGGATCAGCTTTCAATAAACAAAATTCTCTGTATAGTAAACCAAAGGTTTCATTTCTTTTTATGATGTTTTTTTTTTTTTTCTGTGTACTCCTCTTGGCTGTGCCTCATAAATCCTTTGGTCACAACTGCTCAGTGAATACAATCTGTGCCTTTTTGCTGTACCAATAAATTCACTTGGTGTTTGCAGAGTCTTGTAGCCTTGTTAATTTGACTTCAACGCATCTAAATCAGAACTCAGTCAAAGCTTGGTCTTGCTACTATTTTTACTGTGGAAAAATAAGCACTTCTCACCCTTATCAAGAAACTGAAAAATACTCATGTCCATTTCTTGAAGGCAAATGGGATGTTTTGTTAGATACTCTAAATCCAGAGATGCTGAGTTTGCGATCGTACACCATTTATACATCACACATTTACAGTTTATTGGACTTCCTATTTAATCTGAAACATGATAATAAAAAATGTTAATGTCACCTGCTGTTAATGATACTGAGATAAAGTAAAGACTGATTTTTCTTGAGTGAGAGTTGAAGAAAATATGTGGTTCCTAATGGTTTAAAGCATGGGTGTCAAACTCATTTTAGTTCAGGGGCCAAATTCAGCCAAATTTGGTCTGCAGTGGGCCGGACCAGTAAAATAACAGAATTCTATAGAAATAATGTCAACTCCAAACTTTCCTTACATGATGAAAAAGTTTACATCTACAAACTGCCCTTTAAAACAATGTGAATAACATGAACAACCTAAAATTTAAGAAAAATCAGTGCAATTTGAACAATATTCTGTCTCAGTTTATCATTGACGTCATGTTCATTACAACTTACAGATTACAGTGGATCTACAAATACACTAAATATTCAGTAACAGGCAGAATATTATTAAAAATACACTTACATTTCTTCAGACATTTCAGGTTCTTCATATTTGTTCAGAATATTTACATTTTCTGTGAAATTATAGTGTTTATTTTAGTGTAACTACAGGAAAATTACATGAAAATATTGACATTTCCAGAAAGAAAAAATTGGAGTTTTAAGAATTTCTAGGTTATTATGATCATATGTTTCCCGGTCTGTATGTGGAACCTGAACCACAATTTTCTGTGATCATCTTCAGTGTAATTTTTGCATTTTCACAAATTCATCCTGCGGGCCGGATTGGAACCTTTGGCGGGCCGCATGTTTGACACCCCTGGTTTAAAGCTATTTATGGTCAGAACGTGACAAATATTTGTTTTTGGTAGAATATCAGAAATAATTATATAAATGACCAAAAAAATAAATAAATTGAGCAACGTTAAGCCAAAAATGAATTAATACTCATTAAAAAAAACTAAACATTTGTTGCAGTTATTTATTGTAATATAAAAGGTGTTTTTTATTAGTTTGTAGCCTGGTCTCCTACTAGAAACAAATCACCTGAGTCCATATACTCCAAATGAAAGAAAAAATACTACAGCAAATCCTAGAGGGAGAGGCATGAGCTGTATATGTTATGTACACTGAACGAAAATATAAATGCACCATTTTTGTTTTGCTCCTATTTTTCATGAGCTGAACTCAAAGATCTAAAACTTTCTTTGTACACACAAGGTTTATTTCTCTCAAATATTGTTCATAAATCTGTCTAAATCTGTTAGTGAGCACTATTCCTTTGCTGAGATAATCCATCCACCTCACAGGTGTGGCATACTAAGATACTGATTAAACAGCATGATTATTGCACAGGTGTGTTTTTGGCTGGCCACAATAAAAAAGCCACTCTAAAATGTGCAGTTTTATCACACAGCACAATGCCACGGATGTCACAAGTTTTGAGGGAATATGCAATGGTCATGCTGACTTCAGGAATCTCCACCAGAGCTTTTGCCTGTGAATTGAATGTTCATTTCTCTACCATAAGCCATCTCCAAAGGTGTTTCAGAGAATTCATGAAGAAGACTGCGTGAGGAAAATGGTGGTCACACCAAATACTGACTGGTTTTCTGACCCCCCCTGGACCACCCAATACAGTAAAAGTGCACATTTTAGAGTGGCCTTTTATTGTGGCCAGCCTAAGGCACATGGATGGATTATCTCCTCAAAGGAATAGTGCTCACTAACAGATTTAGACAGATTTATGAACAATATTTGAGAGAACTAGGCCTTTTGTGTACATAGAAAAAGTTTTAGATTGTCGAGTTCAGCTCATGAAAAATGGGAGCAAAAACAAAACTGTTGCATTTATATTTTTGTTCAGTGTATGTATTTCTAAAAGTGATTAAAGACTTAACATTAGATGTAAAGTCATTTTAGGTCTGAGCTAAGTGATTAATAACAGTAATTTAAATTTTACCAAGGATCAGTAACAAGATGTATTTACAGTGAAATTGCCATGTCACCTAAATTAATTATAGTTATATAAAAAAGGAGCCCTGTGATGAACTGGCGACTTGTCCAGGGTGTACCCCGCCTTCGCCCCTATGTTGCTGGGATAGGCTCCAAGCGACCCCCGTGACCCTAGTGAGGATAAAGCAGGTTCAGAAAATGAATGAATGAATAAAAAAGGAAAACAAAAATATTTTTGTATTTGCAAAAAAAGAACAACTTGGAAATGTCCAACAGCTCTAAGTCTGTTTGATGCATCTTTACATTAAACTCTCCAGGGTCCGTGATCAGATCATGTGACATTTTCAAAGGTACCATTTATTGAGCATGTTTGTGTTTTTACTGAAATAAGTAGTATGTGTTTACAATTCATGTCTGATGATTTGTATGTATTTTTGGACCCAGTATGATGATAAAGTAGGTTAGAGTGAAAAAAACATTATCAGATCATATAGGTGAAGATGTGCTGAAATAAACAAATGGTAAACCTTTCCATGTGGTATATAAAGGCAAAAAAAAAACAACAACAACTAAAATAGACTCAGACCCTTAAGGGGTTCACATGTTTTAACTTTGCTTTTTCACATTACTTTGTCACAGTACTGAAAGTTCTTATTTTATCTGCTAGATGGCGCCATTACCTCAGCTTTGCATATTAAAATCACGCAACTAATCATTCCCATCCACTATTCTTACAAATCTAAACGTTTAATCTGTTTAGTAGAGGGAAAACATGTGCCAATGAAAAAATTCACTGATTTTATTTGTTGTAATTAACCCATTAAAACCCAGTGCTACATTTATGTCAGTTCCCAAATGAAATTTTCTCTGTATCTAACCTTTCTCAAGTGTTTTATCACCATTTATTAAAATATTATCCCCTGTGTTCAGCATTTATTCAGTGAAAATCAGGTATTTTCCTATATTTAATTTAATGAACATAAAAATATTCAGAAAAACCCAGATTAAAGTTAAGGGTTTTTAAATCAGAAACAGAGAAAACGGCAGAAAAAGTGACTTTTTCATTAAAATTTGTCATTAATTGAGCATAAACCAAGTGCGTCCATCCACTGTCATTGATCCAACTCCGTGGGTTTTACTGGTGAATCAATGTTGTAGAAGATGGCGGTGTTTCCACGTTCACTACGAAGCCTCTGAACATCTGAATGGGTCATATCTGATGACCATGAAAAGGTGAATAACTGTATTTTACACCAATTATTGAGAAGTATTGATAGGATTAGTGGATCAACAGGTTTTAAACAGTTTAGATCAGTAAAAGGTTTTGGTCGCTGGTGAATATTTGGGTCTTTATGGGTTAAAAACAGGAATGTGAACCTTGTAAATGTGGCTAAAATGTTAATAATATTACACATAATGATAGATTTGAGCATAAGCACAGATACTTTTGTGTCACAGTTCAGTATTGCTTTTGTGGCAAAGGTCAACTTATCAACAACACAGTGTATTAGCTCAGATAACATGTAAGTATATATGAGATAAATTCACACACCTCCTTTTTAAGCCTCCTGAAATAGTCTTCACACAAGCTAATAAAACCTATAGAATCCAGTGTGAGGAAACAGATAGTGAATAATAGATTATGCATTCATAATCATAGTTGATAAGATGATGTTTATTGTGGTGCAGAGTCACTGGTCTTTTGCACAATACTGGTGGTGACAACAAAGGTCTGTTTACGAGACCTTTGACGTACATTTGAAGGCATTTGTGTCCACAGAAAAAAAACCTCCTCAACAAAAAGTTACACTTCTTTATGAAATCCAGTGAATATTAAACAGATTGATGATGAATGTGTCACAATCTTGCGGCATTTTAATCGTACAAGATGATCTTAGTTGCGCATTTCACAAGGTTGTGAGCACCCTGAATGATGGTTCCCTTCCAGCATGCTCTCTGGTTTTGGCAGTGCTGGTGACATTAGTCAGTTCTATCTGTTTGTGAGTGAACAGAGACTCCCATGCAAAGCCCTCAGGCTGGGTGTGGTTCTAACCACAGGAGCCTGACACCAGTGGATCAGAACAAGAACACAGCAGAGTTCATTTGTTGCTCATGGCTCTCTTTTACTTTGGATTGGAGTCACAGTCATGCTCTAATACGGGGCTGAATCTGAACAAAGAATACTTATGTACCACCCTGAACATAGATTTTCCATTTTGTCGGGTTTATATCCTCAGTTGATCAATAGCGATGTTTGACCTAGAGCGGGGGTGTCAAACGCATTTTAGTTCAGTGGGCCGGACCTCAAGTGGGCCGGACCAGTAAAATAACAACATTGAAAAAAGTAAAATTACATTATGATAATGTTTACATCTACAACGTTTCCTTAAAAATCTGAATAACATGAACAACCTGAAATGTCTTAAGAAAAACAAGTGCAATTTTAACAATATTCTGCCTCAGTTTATCAGTTTATCATTTACACATGTGCATTACAACTTACATTACAACTACAAATACACAAAACATTTAATAACAGGCAGAGTATTGGTAAAATTGCATGCACTTCTCTTAAGACATTTCAGGTTATTCACATTTTTTGTAAGCTAGTTTGTTAATATAAACATTTTCATGTAATTTTACTTTTTTTACACTAAAACAAAGATAAAATCTGTAGTTCTCATTCTTTATAGGTTATTATGATAATATTTTACTGGTCTGACCCAATTGAGATTAATTGTTCTGTATTTCGAACCTGAATTAAAATGATTTTTTCACCATTGATTGTTAATATTTTCAGAGTAATTCATCCTATGGGCCGGATTGGACCCTTTGGCGGGTCGGATTTGGCCCCCAGGCCTTATGTTTGACACCTGTGACTTAGAGTATTTTCCTTCAGATTTCAGAGTGTTTATCTACACATATTGTCCCAAAACACACACACATATCATAGGTACACTACATACTGGGCCTTCATTTATTACCTTGGCAGTGCTGAAGTGAAGGGTGTGGTGGGAAAAATGTAACCTGCAGAAACTTCGCCAAAACAATCCGGTTATGCAGAGAGCGTGTCAAACGTGCTGGTATCATCTCTTTTCCCTGTTCCCTGTTCTCCCCTACAGCTCATCTCTGTCCTTCTATTTTCATTCTGTCTACTTTTATTCTTCTCCTATCTCACTCCTGTCCGCTGTAATTTTTTTATGTGCAAATCAGAAAAAAAAAAAAAAAACATTCAGAGGTAAATGAGAAGGAAAACCTGGCGAACACATGTACGGCAATTTGTTCAGATTATGACGCTTAAACTCACTTTCCAATTTTTCTTTTTTTTTAGCAGTCTTTAATGGAGGCCTCCTTTTCATGTGACTGGAAATCTGCCAACTCAACCTCTAAAAAAACACATTTTTGCAAGGTCTTATGATCCAGTTAAAATAGGAAAACAACCTTATCTGGACTGTGCTCACTATTATCATTATTATAACTAACCTATACAGACCCAGTGCTACTTTTGTGGCAGTTCCCAAATGAATTTTCTCTCTATATTTAACCAATCTCAAGTGATTTATCACCATTTATTGTAATAGTAGCTCTGTATTTTGCATTTTTAAGTGAAAATCATGTATTTTCCTGTAATTATTTTACTGATCATATTGGCATTCATAACAGCTCAGATCAAAGTTGAGGGTTATTATATTAAAAACAGAAAAAAATGAAGAAAAAAATGACTTTTTTGTAATATATATCATTAACTGAACATAAACCAAGTGTCTCCATCCACTGTCATTGATCCAACTCCATGGGTTTTACTGGTGAATCAATGTTGTAGAAGATGACAGTGTTTCCACGTTAACTACGGAGCCTCTGAACGTCCAAATGGGTCATTTCTGACGACCATGAAAAGACGATAAACTGCATTTTACACTAATTATTTGAATGTATTGATAGGATTGGTGGATCAACAGGTGTTAAATATTTTAGATCAGTAGATGCTTTTGGTCGCAGGTGGATGTTTGAGTCTTTATGGATTAAGTGACTTATCACCATTTATTACAATATTATCCTCTGCATTTTGCATTTTTTCAGTCAAATTCAGGTATTTTCCTATATCTAATTTACTGATCATGTAGATGTTCATGAAAGCTCAGAATAAAGCTAAATGTTATCATATCAGAAAGAGAGAAAATTGAAAAAAAGTGATTTTTCAGCAAAGATATCATTAACTGAACATAAACCAAGTATCTCCATCCACTGTCACTGATCCAAGTCCATGGGTTTTACTGGTGAATCAATGTTGTAGAAGATGACAGTGTTTCCACGTTCACTACGGAGCCTCTGAACGTTCAAATGGGTCATATCTGATGACCATGAAAAGATGACAAACTGCATTTTACACCAGTTATTTACATGGATTGATGGGTGGCTGTTTGGGTCTTTATGGGTTAATTATGGGTTAATCAGTATTTGCCTTTCACTTCAGATCATTAGTTCAGTGCACTCATGATCACAGACGAATAGAGTGAATGATAATGAGTAGGAGGGTGGATGACGGATTCATATGTAGAAAACAAGAACAAATGAATTCACATTTCACTAACAGTAATGAGGAATATCATTTGAGACTTGGTGGGGGGGGCAGATCACCATCCCTGTCCTGATACACCAAAAATATCTTTGTCTCCTCAGATTTTACACCAAACTAATAGGATTTCTTACATTTCTTGAAAGTACCCATGCTCTGTGTGGGTAGTATTAGTGCCTCAGTTTCATATCAAACAAATAGACAGAATAAAACAGCAATTTTAAATGGACAAAACTACTGGGACACAAGTGTCATAATTGTATAGCCTATTGCAATAAATATTTTTGCAATCAAAGTGTTTATTTTGTCTTCAGAATCATTTTTTGTTTTGTCATCTATGCTTACATAGTCCTTCAGTGTTTGTTTTTACTGAATCTTACCATGTTGAATTGTCGTCCTCGAGTTTTCTGAAATTTTTGTCACTTCCTGACCATAAATAATTATTCTAAACTACAAGTTATCGTCTGGTTCTTTCAGCTCTTTCTCAGGAAGAGAAATCATTCTTTAAACCTATTGATTTGAGATTTATCTAGATAAATACTGACATCTGCTGACATGATGGGAATGGAAAGCTGTAGGTGTGATGTGTCCCAGTATTTTTTAGTCTTATAGTGTGTGATACTAAACTCTGCATCTTTGGATTTAGAGATGTCTGTAAAATATAATATCACTTATGCCTACAAAGGATTAAAATGACAATACAAGGGTCAATTCTCATTCTTCTTAAAGGTGCGGGAGACTTTCGTGACAAATTTTCCATCAAATCTGTAAAACCTCAGTCATAGCCTAAGTATCACTAATCTGCAAGTCTTTCTGCGATTACTCACCTGAATCTCTTGCATTATGGTGAACAATTTTGAAGTGCTGCAGGGAGGTTTGTGCAGTGGCAGCAGCAACGCGAGTCTTCATTTCCCACAATGCAGGTTGCAACGAAAAAATTCCGTAGATACCCAAGTTACCTCCCGGCTTTGAATGTAAACACACGGGTTTGTTTATGGCAGATGGCACTTTGAAGTTGTTCACTGTAATGCAAGAGATTCGTGTGAGTAATGACAGAAAGACTTACAGATTTGTGATACTTAGGCTATGACTGAGGTTTTACAGATCTGATGAAAAATTCGTCACGAAAGTCTCCCGCACCTTTAAGTCAAAACAATAAAGGAAAAAGTCCCAATATATTTAGCCATTAAATGTAAGTTTAGTGTTTCTTTACTATGAGGTAAAAGCATCTGCAAAACAACATATTTTCATGCAATAAACAAATTATTTTTTGCACTTGTTACACATAGAAAAAAATGTTACGCAAAACAAATGTGTCTAATTCACTCCACAAATAGGCGCTGCTTTAAGGCTTACTCATCATTTTAATGTTGCAATGGCACAAACTATTTCTAATTTACACTTGGAGAGTTTATTCCAGGGGTGCAACACTCATTTTAGTTCAGGGGCCACATACACACCAATATGATCTTTAACAGACTGGACCAGTAAAATAAGCACAAGTAAAATAATAACATAACAACATTTAAATGTTAATAAACTGCAAATGATTCTCTTTCATTTTAGTGTGCAAAAAAAGTTAAATTACATCATGAAAATGTGAATAACCTGAACAACCATGTACAACCTGAACATTTTTAAAGAAAAATAAGTGCAATTTCTCAGTTTATTATTCACACAACGTACAGATCACAGTGCATCTACAAATGCACAAAATATTTAATAACAGGCATAAAATTGTTGTAATTGAACATATTTTTCTTTAGAAATTTCCAGTTGTTCAGATCTGTTCAGGTTATTCACATTTTATTGTGAAAGGATTGTAAGTAAATGTAAATCTTTTCATGGTCTAATTTTACTTTTTTAAATGGACTATATTTGCACAAAATCAATACACTGACTGTTGCTACCCGGGCACATTGTTTTCTTTTGTACTCATTTGTGCTCTCTTTGTCTGTTCTTTTTGTTGTTGTTTTGTTTGTTTGTTTATTTGTTAAGGGTTTTTTTTTTTTGGGGGGGGGGTCTCTTTTGTTTGTTTTTGTTACAATTTTGTAATATTCTGCATAAAACTCAATAAAGATTTAAGTTTAAAAAAAATAAAAATAAAAAATAATATATATATATATATATATATATATATATATATATATATATATATATATATATATATATATATATATATACTTTTTTCATATTAACCCTTTCATGTATGAATTATGAGAATTTTAATCAAGATTTTTTTTTTTTTCCTGAGTGTTTTTATTCTTCTTTGGACATGAAAAAAATAATGTGAACATTTTTTTATGAACCTATTTTTCATGAAGTTGCAAAAATGTCCACTCAGCTTGACAGACACCATGCATTTAATTTTTGAAGCAAAGAAATATGTATTTACTGATATATTGTGTGAAAACTATAAAATAAAAAACATTTTTAATGCTGCTAATCTGCTGTTTTCTCACATTTTAACGTACTCTAATACTAGTCATTACTCACTTCATGGAGATATGCAAAATAGTAACAATAATATAATAAACCTTTTAATTGCAGTTTAATAACAATAACAAGCAACTGATTTACACTCAAACATGTTACTGCAGATCAGGTTTATCTAGAACAGCAAATTTACAGTAATGGTATGAATGTCAGTGTTTGAGATGATGCATGAGCGTCCACTTTTTTGGCTGATGTGAAACTAAATCAACAAAACCAAGGTTAAAATTTGGAGCTGTGATTATTATTTGGTTATTATGTTATCATTTTACTTGTGATCACATTGGGCCCCTGAACCAAAACGAGCCCCAACACACTTGCAGTTCAATTTGTCATTTTTGCACTGTGTAAATTCATCCTGAGGGCAGATTTTGGATCACGGGTCATACATTTGACACCCTGTGGTTTATTCCATGATAATGCAGCGCATATCTTGAAGCTGACTGGAAATCTAGAGTAGAAAATACACCCCTGCCAGATAAGTTACTGTGCAAAAGTACCAGACTATTATTTTGCAGTGATATGAGGGAAAAGCCGGAGTTCCTGCTGACTTGGCCCCTCCTTGTGCTGTGGGTGTGGCCCCAGGCTCCAGGCCCCTCCCCTCCCTCTGCACCTGGGAGGACACACCTCTCCGGGGCGCGGCGCAGTGGGTGGAGTCCTGCACTGTGGGAACTTTCAGCCTATCTGCATACTCGGCACATCGGCTGCGTCCGTTTGACTCGACCCAGGCTTCTTCGTCGTGTTTTTGGAAAGAGGTTCCATCTATCCGTTGAAGGGAAGGGCACGAGCAGGGAAGATGATGGCTCCGGTGCCGCTGAAATCGGCCATGACCATCAGCACCGCGGAGGACACGTCGCTCGCGCTGCCTTCTGACAACGCGCTGAGCTCGGGACAGGCGCGCGTGCTGAATCAAGTGAAGTCCATCAAGAGGGGCAAGTCTAAACAACTGAAAAGCGACTCCACGTCTCCATCTCCAACAAGTATGGCCAAGTTATTTCAAACATTTATCATACTCAGAAGGTGCCGTGCGTAAAAGCGCAGTGAGTTCTCAATTTTAACTTTAACGCGCAGCAACATTCTTTCATAATTATTAAATATCTGGTAGGATTTACGTTGTGTCTTCACTGCTTTTGTTTGGTAGAAGTGCATGTTACGTGCTAAACCTGTGGAACTATCAACACAAACTAAAACTTCTGTCTTATTCGTGGGGGTAAAATTAAGGAAACATTCTTGTAGTTTGCCTAAAGGTGCGCCGATTCAGTCAGGTTATGGAGGAGATGCCAAAAGTAAATCGCAGGAACAGGGTGTTGATATTAACGATGACGTCTGACTTTTAATGAGAAATTTCTTGGAAACCTTAGCACAGAATGTTGTCAAAGTTATGAGTTATGTGTTTGTTGAAATCTGATAAACAACACCATTAGGAGCAGATCCGAGACAGCCTGTCCTGTCAGGCTGATTTGCATTTTTGAGTGTGGAATGCAGCTTGTGGGCTATAAAATCTATCACACACTCACACATCTTGAAAATTATATTTCAGCTTTTGACAAACAACCCTAATATTTGCCAGAGGCGGAGTAAGTTAAGTAGTAAATTGAGAAATTATTTTTAGGTTGTGAAATGGGTTTATTACTTAATACTAAGTTGTTATGGTTGTTTGTGTCAGTATAGGAACAGCAGTATACGTGTGTGTCAGTCAGCTATCTGCAGGCTGTTGTACCTGACACTTTCACCACTTAAAGTGATTGTGAAATGTTGTGGTGCAGCTGATAAGTACACCTGTGGCACGTTGTAAGTTTGTTCGCATGAAATCAGTATTATTTCTCTCCCAAAAAACCTGTATGTGGGACATGCAGCCAAATAAATTTGCATAAAAAAAATAAGCATATTGGAATGAGTTAGAAACTACTCCACAACTAAGCAGCAAACACTTAATTCAGGACTTATTCATCTGAAAGAACAATTTCATCATTACCCAATATTTAAACCTAGAAAATTCAGCTTATATTTTGTCTGATTTCTCTCTGTAGACTTCTCTCTTTCTGCTTTTAATCCATAAAGACCCAAACAGCCACCTTCAACCAAAAGCATCTACTGATCTAAACTGTTCAATACTTGTTGATCCACTAATTATATCAATCCATGTAAATAACTGGTGTAAAATGCAGTTTGTCATCTTTTCATGGTCATCAGATATGACCCATTTGGACGTTAAGAGGCTCCGTAGTTACCGTGGAAACACTGTCATCTTCCACAACATTGATTCACCAGTAAATTCCATAGAGTTGGATAAATGACGGTGGATGGAGATACTTTTTTATGTCCAGTTAATGATATATTTGCTGAAAAGGACAGATTTCCTTCAGTTTTCTCAAACCCTCAACTTTAATCTGAGCTTTTATGAACATCTACATAATCAGTATAATCAATTCAGGAAAATACTTGATTTTGACTGAAAATTAGCAAAATGCAGGGGATAATATTTTTAGAAATGGTGATAAATCACTTAAGAAAGAGAAAAAAATCATTTGGAAACTACCGCAATGGTCACATTGGGTCTTTATGGGTTAAATAAGTATGAAAGTACACTAAGTAATAACTTAGGGTTAGGGTTAGCATAAGCATAGGGTTGCATAATATGATGATGTGAAGATGCACATGTACACTTCAGATCATGTAGTTGATGTGGAAAAGATGTGGGTGAAACAACAAGCTTTACACAATTCATGTGTCATAGATAGAAGAAAGAATGTTCTAAGTTTATAAAAAGAGGCCATTTCATTAACTTTCAGTAGCATAAAAGGCGGTAATTACTGATATTAGTTTAGTGCATTACTCTGGGAAAATTTCCAGCTGAAGTCTTGATTATTTATGACTTCTGTTTGGTTTCTGTAGACATGAAAAGACATATATATTGAGTTACCCTGCCAGGCATGAGGGCTGTTTTTCAAAGCCTATGTATGTAATGCTAAAAGTATTGTGTATGAGTGTGAGGCAAAGAGATTTAGTTGAATTGAACCTTTCTGGACTCATTTTGTGGACATGATAGTCTTTTAGTAACTTCATTCTTCACTGTTGTAATATGACCACACTCTTGCATCAATACATGGGTAATATCTAGTGATTTTAGCTGAATATGTTCTGTCTATGAGCCCGTGATGTGTGTTGTATGCGTGAAGACATAACATTTAATGTAACTTACAATGCTGATGCTCTAAATAGTATTTCTCATTTATTTTCTGCTGCTTACTTCAGATTCAGTGTGTCATATTTAGTGGCATCTGTACTTATAGTGCAGATTGTCACTAAATCAATTTGCTCTTGATTGTGGCTGCAAAAATTCATGAAATGGATTTGTTAGAGTCAGTGTTAGTTAGCCTTTTTATTCATTCTGGTCCACACTGAAACATAGAAAGTGACAGTAATGCACCTTAACATTGGATGCCACTGAAGAGGAAGTTCATTTTAAGCTGCTGTAGAAATATGTTTAAATCCACAGTTGTCCTGCTCCAACTGTAGATACAAGCACTTCCTTCTAATGTAACATTTAATTTAGTCAAAATCATCACTGAAACTTGCCAGTGGAGTTTGTATTTGCCAGACAGGAAAAAATTCCGGAACAAACCTTTACATTCAACCTAAAGTGGATTAGGCTGACACCGTTCTCAGTTTGGTACAGTCCAAGTATTTTCCATTAAAAAAAAGAATAAACAGTTGCATTTGAAGCTTTAATGTCAAGAAAGAAAGCTCCTATAGCCTATTCCCAACAGGATTTGCTGAGTTTGATTCAACAGACTCAGTGTCTCATATATTGTTGTATGTCTGGTCCAAATGCATAGGCTGTGACATTTTACATCCTAGTAACAATAAATATTGTGCTATATTTCTGTAATGAAATAATAAGATAAAAGAAAAAGGAAGATAAAGTAACTGCTCATATTTAATTTTTTTTATTAGAATCCTCTTGAAATTTATATGGATTTTAAATAGAACGGGGTGATTTGGCTAAAAGCATTTAATCTGTTTCGTTTCTTTTTTTTTTTTCAATCTTATGGGCATTTCATGATTTTTAGAAAGTGTCTTCTGGCTACATGAACTATACACAAACCATGAGTGAACTATGGTCTTTCTTTATTACAACTATATTTCATATACAACCGAAGAAAATAAATCACAACTAATATATCACAGGAAGCAAACAGGTTACGCTTGGAATATTTTGTTGTGCAAGAATGGTCTCCAGGAGAATAATCTTGATTTTCATTAATTTAGGGATTTTTCATGATGTTCAGAAGCAATACCTTGATTATTTGAGATAATTTGATATATTGCACAGTCCTGAAAATATCCAAACCTTTCTTAAAGGGGTCATATTTTGCTAAATCCATTTTTATTAGTCTTTGGTACATTTATTTGTGTATTTGGACCCTAATAGTGCAAAAAGTTTGAATTTTAACCCTCCAGGTGCTGCAAAGTTATCTTTATATTCATTTTGGCAAAAATCAAGCAGATTTCTACAACCCGTTTTAATTCCTGCTTAATTTGTTGCGTCAATAACTTATTACATCACAACATTTGCACATATAAGGTCAAGACTTCGATTAACTTTTCTCCGAGTATGCTATAATTGTTTGTCAGCAGCAGCGGTTGTAGTCCATACAGAAAATATGTCCAAACTTTGAGCCGATTGCCTAAAATGTTCAGTTGTTGGTTGAACAGGACAGAGCAGCACAGTCAACATCTTGGAGTGGGTGGGGCGTGAAGTTGCTCATGTGCATTTAAAGGGCCAGTGCCAAAATGACCTTTCTGGTGTCATTAGTCAGAAATAGGGTTGAAGATGGACCTGTGGAGTTGAATTAATGAAGAATTCAGGCCCAAGCGTAGCATTTGCGGTTTATGTAGACCACAGGGACATGTTTTAAAATGCATAATTCCATTTAAAAAAGCAAAATATCACTCCTTTAACTAAAGTTGCAACCAAAATAAATGCAGGCTTTAAATTTGATTCCGTACATACTGTTAGGCATGACTCTTGCATGTGTTTGACTCTGTTGTGGTAGTTGGTTCACAGCAAATTTTGCAGTTTACTTTTTGGGTCAGTAATGGGTTCATACCAACAATAATAGCCTCTGTTTTCAGTACGATTTTTGTCTTGTCTTATTTTTTCTGGTCAGAATCCTTCTCCCCTTCAGAGCATTATGTGAATTATGGATGTTTCTGTACTGTCACGCAATACATACAGTGTCACCAAATCGCACACTTCAAACTGACAATTACGCTGTTATGACAATGGCAAAGTCACTCCACCACTTTTGGCAACTTGGCAGTCATCCATCACAAATGAGTCACCCACCATATATCATGTTTTAATGAATCAGCCTACAAGACAGACAGACCAAGGTGCTGACATGTAGCTGGATACATGCGAAGGCTGGCTGACTGAGTGACATGATGTCATACCTGATGGATCTGGCACACATTTTCAGTTTAATAATATTAATCAGGTTAAAAAAAACTTTGAAACTCCAAATAACTAGAGAATCATATTGTTTTAGGGTAATTTATGACTTCATATGACCGTATTGGCTGATCATTAGGTTAATACATACCACTGCAACAGTTATAATCAAGAAGTGCGCGTACCAGAAAGTACAGAAAATGTGTGCACTGTATTAAAAACATGCAGAAAAAATGGAACTAAAAGGCCTCTATAGGCTGAAGTCAGTGTTTATTGTGACCTGCGTTCCCATAATGAAAATAACCTAAACAATAGGAAAGATTTGACATGTGTTGAAAGAAACCTGGTGTAAAACATGAGAGGATTAAAGCACTAAGTCTCATAGTGTTTGATGAAATGAAAGACATGTCAAGTCCAAAGCGAGGTCGCAATGAATATTTGACACTGGTTTTTAGAAGCTGTTTTTTTTTTTTTTTTGTTGTAAATGCTGCACATATCTTCTGTATATCCTGGTTGTATCTGCAGACACTAAGAGCTGCATAGGTGTGGTCATTAGAAATTGCTAAAACAACAGATCTATTGATGGCCTGCGACTTTTGTAAAATGCAATGCAAGGTAGGGCTGCTCGATTATAGAAAAAAAAAAAAAATCACGATTATTTTAGCAATAATTGAAATCATGATTATTAAAAACAATTATTTGTTAACCTTAAAGTTGTTTATTTTTTTCTTGCAAAACAATGTAAAATATACTCTTTAAACATAAATAAAGCTTTTAACCACTAAAACAAAGTATGTTCACTTTTGTACGAAACAAAAAAATCTTTGAATGCAAGTAAGTGTACTGTAAATTCAAGTATGTTTCCTTTTGTAAATAAATAGTGCACTGTAATTAAACTGCTATAGACTTGCCATAGAACTGTAGCAATTAAAAAAAAAAAAAAGCTCACGTAAAGTGCAAATTGTAAATTCAAGTATGTTCAATGTAGTATGAAACCATAGTAAATTCAGTGGCGTGCCGTGAGGTTTCAGTTAAGGCCTTCTGTATACATCAGCCATCTAGAATACGTATGTTAGGGTTATACGGGTTAGGGTTAGGTTAATACGGGAGTTGCAGCATAAAGAGATTCGGAAACTGAAGATTGCATTGCGGACGAAGTTGTTTTTATGTGTTTTAGTTTTTCATAAGATTATGATAAAGGTGGCGGTGGTCAAACTTTAGATGGTTAAAAAGGTTTGTTGTGTTACCGGTTGGTGCAGACACAACTACGAAACACTTTTTGCACGTGATGTGTTTTTGCTCTTCGTCTTCTTCATCAAACCCAAAGTGATTCCATACAATTGAATTTGACTTGCCTTTTTTGTTTACCAAGCACTTCTGCTGTGATTCTCCTGCCGTTTTTCCAGACCGCTAGGTACAACTTTCCTCCTGGGGTGGACCTGCTAGCTAGCTGGCAGCAGTAGCTTAGAGGGGGGCGAGGCAGAGCAGCTCATGGTAGCTTGCGTGAATTAAAACAACTCAAAATTAATAATCGTTTTTTCTTGATTGCATAATTTTTGTAATCGTTGCGTGTAATAATTGAAATCGTAATTGAATTTTGATTAATTGCACAGCCCTAATGCAAGGTTATAATAGTTTTGGATTTTTCTTTATAGTTTAGTTTTATTTAGTTTTGAAATTTTTTCTCTAATTCAGTTAGTTGTAATTAGTTTTTAGAGCAGGTTTGCTAGTTTTTATTAGTTTTCTTTTTTTTTTTTTTTTTTTATAAATTCTTAGTTTTAGTATTACTTTTAGTTTTTTCATATCATTTATCTTCCATATCTTTAAATCCTATGCAGGACTCCCAACTGTAGTTTCCATGTTGCAGGTAGAGTGAGGACGAGAAGCCGACTCTAAATGACAAGTGAACTGTGAAGTGCTGTATGGTACTGCCAGCTAAAATTGCTTGAGCGAAATAAATCGATTTCATGTCAATTCGACATTGACAAAGACGAAAACGAAGGGAATTTTATCTATAATTTTTATACGTTTTAGTTAGTTTTGTAAGCACACAATACAGTTTCAGTTAGTGATAATTTTTTTTCTTTAATTATGGTTTTTATTTATTTCAGTTAACAAAAATGTTTTTTAATTCTAGTTTTTGCCATTTCATTAGTTTTTGTTAATGATAATAACCTTGATGTAATGTACAGATTCATACTGTGATAATTCCTGTCAGTCATCATTTGTGATACACTAAAGGTGTGTGGTGCAGAGACGCTGCCTTCTGCCTGTATTTTCTTATTATTGTTTGTTTTTGTGTGCTCATTTCTGGACCTTTAGGCAATGAGTTTGGACCTCCAGCCAATCACAGTGTCATGCAGGTTGAGGCCGTGACAGAAGGCTTGTTTTTTTTCAGAAAAACAAGCAAAAAATATTATGTCATAGCTTTTTGCAATTCAGTAATTCAAGACAAAACTCTCAGATGCGTTACCATCATTAACCCATAAAGACCCAAACATTCATCACTGAGCAAAACCATCTTCTGATTTAAAATATTTAATACCTGTTGATCCACTGATCTTATCAATACATGTAAATAATTGGTGTAAAATACAGTTTATCATCCTTTCATGGTCATCAGATATGACCCATTTGGACATTCAGAGGCTCTGTAGTGAATGCGGAAACACTGTTATCTTCTACAACATTGGTTCACCAGTAAAACCATAGAGTTTGATCAATGACAGTGGATGGAAATGCTTGGTTTATGTTCAGTTAATGATATATTTTACTGAAAAAGTCACTTTTTCTGCAGTTTTCTCTGTTTCTGATATAATAACTGTCAACTTTATCTGAGCTTTTAAGAACATCTTCATGATCAGTAAATTAAATACTGGAAAATACCTGATATATACTGATAAAATACAAAATACAGAGGATATTGTTATAAATAAATGGTGATAAGTCACTTAAGAAAGGTTAGATATCAAGAAAATTTCATATGGGAACTGACAAAAAAGTAACAATGCGTCTTTATGGGTTAATATTACTGTACTTCTTCTCTCTTATAGTTCTGTAATGTTTATTTCAGTTCTCAAGTGTCTCTTCTCTTTTTTTGCACAGCTCCAACTTCAGAGGTTTTTGTGGATTCTGCAACATTCAAGTTTGCTCCCTTCAAGTCAAATGGAACCTTCATCCGCAACAACACTGTGGCGTCAAGCCGAGCGGTAAGTGTTTACTCATGTAATGGTCACAGTTGTTATTCTTCTACATCAGGGCACTACTTCTCTTTGCACTTATTAATAAATCAAGTAACTTTTTCATACATTAGTTGCATTTACATACACTTATACTCCACTATTATTCCAATTATAGCATTGCTCTGAATAGCCTATTCCACATGTCCGAATCAGATGTGTTTTTGGATTTGTGCAAATAGTGCAAGATGTTGTTTGAGCTGTAAACAGAATCATTTGACATAGTAATTAAACACGATAATGCACATTAAAAACTGACAAAAATGTAAAAATCTGCTTTTCATAGATGAAAACAGCTCAAGTTGACACTTTGTGATCGATGATAATCAATGCTATTATAAAGTCACCTACTGCACATTTGCTACTTTATTAGTATTATTGCAGTTTTTTGTCACTTTAACAAACTTGTTTATATTTTACATTTTTTATCTCTTTATTTTTCTCTATTGTATTAATGCATACTGGCTTGTGCTGATGGACACACTTGAATTTCCCCCTTGGGGGATCAGTAAAGTATATCTTATCTTATCTTATCTTATCTTATCTTATCTTATCTTATCTTACCTTACCTTACCTTACCTTACCTTATGCTGACATACCATGCTAGAGTCGTACTTTCAGAATATGTTGTGAATCCAGTCACAGGTGCTCAGTCTGTCTGCCCTTCAGTCAGACTCTGCCAAACTTTATTTGTTTTGCAGTGAGTTGAACCGTGATTTTGCCTTGAAAAACCACTGTCTAGACTGGTTAAATTGTTTGTGAGTCTGGTAGGTTGAAGACCACTTCAGGGCTTCATTTTTCTGTAGGAAGAAACTGTATAACAGCAGGTAAAAGCAGGGAAAGTATTCTAAACATAATGTACACGTGATTTTTAGGCGGACCTTCATTAGTGGTAAAACCAGTACATAAACTCAAACAAACCCTTCCAGAGCTTCATATGACTCTGCATTAGTGTCTTGTGATATTCTTTTATACGTATGTCCCTGAACTACTCCTTTTTCGCATCCACACCTGCATATTCAAACACTGACCACCTCCATCTTAGCTGCTTTCTGACGTAGTAGTGATTTCAAACTCATGTGGTGGGTGGGGTTAGTCACAGAACACTGCTAAAGTATTACGTAGTATTCAAGGCTGCATGTAATTTGGGATATTATTGAACGTTAATTTTGATTATCATCGTGACAAGGGAGCGAGTAAAGACAGTTTAATATCTCTGAAACAGCTAAATGTGATTCCAACACCATTCTTTGTTGAGCTGATGTATAGATCTGCTTTTCTTGTTGTGACATGTCAAATTGTCTTCCAGGGAACAGGATAACTGACAGGTCTTCATTCCTGACAGAGTGATTAACCTGAGTTCCACAAAATGCTGACCTATTTAGCTTATAGTCCCTTTTGTTTTTCTTTTAATTGTATTCAAAAGGATGCATCAAATATCTTTCCTTTTAATTAACTTGTTAAGTGTGTGTGTAGGCTATAGTACAAATGAAGGGTTAACAGACTTTAGCATTTAGAGACAGGCATGTTCGTTTTGTGAAAGTGACGTTTTTAATTTTAGTCTTGCCTCTAAGAGTCAGTGTAAGTTCAACTCATTTGTAACACCGGACTAGTCCAGATTTCACAGAGGAGTAATGTTGGCTTCATCAGTGGGTTCGTGTGAGTGTATGTGTGTGTTGGTGAATCTGCATTTGTACTGGGTTGGGTTGACATGACCTACTGACGGAAAGTTGAGGTATGTCTCGGGAGTGTGATGATTTCTTTCCGACTCACATCACTGGATATGCTCAGTGTTACTGAGTATGAAGAAAGTAACTTTGTAAAACATGCATTGAAAGTTGGGTTACAAAATACAAATCATGTGTAAAATGTATCATATTTAACTTCATATAAAAAAAGAAAAGGCAAAAATCTTGATGATGCATGACATATTTCTACAGTATCATTCCATGGTTATATATTGGCATAACATGTATCCCTGTTCTTAGAAGTCACACCATCCCATAAACATTGACAGTAATTTTAATAATTTAAGTTTTTCATCAATAATTTAAAGTTTATCCACCACTCTAAATACACTGTTGCTCATGAAGTTGGAATAAAATATGTGATCCTTTTCTCATGAAATGAATGTGACTATGTGATTCATTTTAGGTAGATAAAGTGTAACTAGGACTCAGTGTGTAATCATTACACCTGGTCAAAGGTGATTACTTATGTGTAGAAGTAGGAATTAAAAAGACGAAAGTGTCTGAAAATACAATTATTCCAACTTTATAGCCAACAGTGTACTTCTGGTTGTTGAGATTGATCAGTGTTTGAACACACATAATAATAATAATAATAATAATAATAATAATAATAATAATAATAATAATAATAATGATTATGGATTTGATTTATATAGCACTTTTCTATTAACGCATACTCAAAACGTGTACAATGGATCCATTATTCATTCGCTCTCACATTCACATTCTGCACTCTCATATGTAAATGCATAGTTTATTTATTTCAAATATTAATCCTATGGTAAATGCCTTGATTGCTGTTGCATTAACATCAGGCTGTCACCACAGTATTAAATTAAATGTGCTTATTGATGCTATAATTTCCATTAATTACCATATCCTCCTCATGTAATAAGAATAATTTATGAAATCAGGGACAGACTGGGCTGTTTCCCTTTGCTGCTGCTCCCTTTTGCCCTGTTGACATTGAATAATAATGGAGCTTGCAGCAGTTTGAATGTAAACATGCTGTTTGTTCTTATCAGACCTGTTGTTGACTGATCCAGCTGCCTTGCATAAGGCTGGTTACTCAGCAACCATTCCAGTTTGTCACAGACTGACAATGTGTACACAGACAAAGGACAGTGCATTTAGTTTCACTTTACACTTACATGCACTCGAGTGTGAATCTTTCCCTGTTGCCTATTCTATAAAAATTATAAAGCAAAAATGTCAGCATTTTGGCTTCAGAGATAAATTGTGAGAATGCTTACAGTAGTTTCTGGTTGATGTAAAAGCGAAAACCTTGCTCTCATTGATGCCCACACTAACTTTTCCACACTAACCTCCAGGTAACAGAGACATTTGGAAATACTGCTGAATATAGTTCAGAATCTATAAGGTTGTGCTGTAATATGGACAAACAATTATGATGACGACTGATGCATTTGCTGCCCTTTTTGGGTCTCATCAATCACTATGTATTATTCTTTGACCTGGAAACCATTCCAGCAGAAAACAAGATAACGATCAGATCAGATTCAACATATAGATACTGATTTGAACAATAGATGCTTCTTTTGTTGTATCTTTTAGAAACTATTGTGCATTTAAAATATGCTTTTTGTCATGAGGAAATCTTATCCTAGGAGTTTCAGACATATTCCCATGTGCATTAGCTTAACGTCTTCCCGTTATCATGTGATATGCATTATGAAAACATATTTATGTGGATGTAGTGTTAGTAGCAGTTTGATTCCAGAGCAATGAGATTGTCTCTTTTTTTTTTCCTTTAAACCAGTTTTAAAAGATTCTGACTAGATTCTGACTTTACCAAACAGAGGTTTAATTTTGAAAATGACTAATCATTAAGAGCATTGCTTGGACATGTTCTGTATTTGTTATGCCAGGTTTTTTAGTTACCTCGTAGCAAAGCTTAGACTTGGAACACACAAACAAGCCTGCACATATAAAGACAGCATGAAAGTAAATACCAAATAATTTAATACAAAAGAATACTCAGTTAAATGAGATTTAAGTGTTTGGTGACACCAGGATGGTTAATACCAGTGGACAGGTCTGATGTGCACACAAAGCTCCTCTTTGAAAAACTGATCGACTGTGCCAGCTTCACCAGGAGCTCACACAGCGGCTTGTTTTGGTCTCATAGAGCAGATACTATGTCACCTCAGTTAGGAGGATTGTTTAGTGTGTTTTGCAGTGCTCACTATTACCTGAGGAAACAGAGAAGTATGCATGTTTTGTCCAGGGTCAAATTCCTCTGTCTTGGTTTACAGGTGGGTTCTTTGTGACCTGTTCTTGTGTAAAGTAGGTTACCTACTTTAGTTTTGTCAATGACAATCAACCTAAATAGCCATGCTGTGATTTTTCTGACAGCGGGATTTGTTTCAGTTTGACTCAACCAGCAAAGTCAGACCGAATTCTTATTGTAGGTCATGTTTGTATGTTTCTCTTAAATTCATTGATTTTTACAAATTTTTGAAAATTTGAACACAGAAAATTTGTCCAACGATTTCTCAAACTATTCATCCAGTTGGGTGGACAAAGTGCAATCGGATTGAAAGTTAAGACTTGGGCAGATAAATGTTTGCTTTGGTTTGACTGTACTACCCAAAAAGGACAGTAATTTAGTTTAATGTAGTTTACAGTTATCTTGAATTTAAAATTCAAAATGAATCCCTGACTCGGCTGGGTATCTGTGAGAAGGAATGTCAGGGGTATTGATAAGCTCTGCCTGCTTTTTCATTTGTTTTTCTGTAGAAGAGTCAGAGGAGTCGCACTTTATCTACTAAGTCCATTGGAGGAAGACATGCCAGCAGCTCAGCAGCATGGGAGTACAATGTCAACACCTCCAACTGGCCCCAGAGTCCCAATGGGCTGAAACCAAGTCGCAGTGACCCTACCCTGGCTCCTCCATTGTCTGCTGCTCCTACTCCTGCTCTTGCACCTGCACCTACCATGGTAATCGGTTATTTTCATGTGAAATTTCACTGAAGTCACTTGACTGTTTTCATGTAGAGTTTTGTATTGAAGAAAGTAATTTAATTTTTTAAAAAGTATTATGTAATGCAGTAAAGGATTATTATGCTGTGCATTATAATAATTATGATTATTGTTAATTGTCCATTTTTAGAGAGCCAAAGGACAAAGCCAAAACCAGTCTGTCCAAAGCCAGCACACTCGAATAACTAGAAACACATACTCCCTGAGCAACGGTCAGCTGACCAACAGCCAGACACGTATGCGGCCGCCCTCCGCCCAGTCTAACAGTGAGAGCAAGGTGGTTGTCACGAAATCCACAAAGATTGAGCAGCAATCAGCGTGAGTAAACTTTGCACCCTGGCTTTTAAATAGACATATCAGATAAATGCATCTCTACACCGACCCTCTCTTTTGTTTCTCTGGTGCTGTCTGTAGAGTGAACAGTGTTTTGAACATACCAGACCTGACCCTTAAGGAGGCCGTCGAGTACCTGTCTCACCCTGAGGAAAATTTCCAGCATTGTGGAGCTACCTACATCCAGCATGCCACCTTCAAAGATGAGAGCGCAAAGGAGGAGGTCAGGGCAGATGCCATACATATAAACTGTAAACCAAGGTCAAGATCAGATACTAATTAATAAAAAAAAAAGTTAACGTAAATAAACATTGAAAGACTTATAACTCATCATTCTTTCTTTTATTTATTTTTTTAAAATATGAAAATGAAATGCTAATATGAAAATTCTGTAGTTTCTGAATTAAAAACCAGGAGTAAATGACAAGCTACTGTAGGTCTAATGACAGTTTGGTCAAGATGAGCAAACAAAAGCCGGCTCCCAAACACAGGCTGTGCAGATGAATGCCTAATGTGTACAATATAATGCATATAACAGTTAAGTGTAATGTAATGTTTTAATACTGAGACCCATGAATGTCCTTTGCAGTCAGCAGCTTTTTCTTTATTTTATAAAGTTGTGAAACTCATAGTTTGGTCTCAGGAGTTTCATTTAATAAATACAACAATATAACCATGCTATTTTCAGCACTCTAACACTTTTAGGTTCTGTAATATTGCCTAATATATATTAATCTCTGTAGTTTGTAGTAGAGTACATACACCACAAGATAGCAGATTTTACACCATTATATAGGTCATCTTAAATAAATGGTTCCTCTTCACTGAACTTGTTGTTGGCTTTTAATTAAATGCAGTTCATTAAAATGGTCAGAGGAAATGTTGGGTTTTGGTATTGCTCCGTTGTCCAGTTCAGGTAGAGGAGGTGAAAAATAAAGGCCTTAGTCACCGTTGGAGGAAATATGGTAACTCAGATATTTTTCTGCATTTACCTGCAGAGATCTTTAGTTCTAAATGCTCTGGTTCCATTTGGAAGAGGTTAAAAAAGGTGAATCCTGATGTTAGACCCACATGCTGAAATGTAGAGACATGCCTTTTAAAACCCACACATGTGCACCGCAGTACTGTTTGTGTTCGGATGACTTTTGTTTGAGTGTTGTATTGTGTAATGGTGAAACTCACCTTCAGTGCTGCCTTGGGGGATCATCTCAGTTGGCGTCTACTTTTTATTATCACTTAATTCAGTGTCAGTCTTTTGCCACACCTTAAAACCTTTCATGTTTAACACTTATCAGATGTATTTTTTTTTTCCACTGCAGGTTTTCGAACGAGGCGGTATTGCTCCTTTGGTGGGCCTACTGCGCAGCCCCAATCCTGGGGTTTGCCAGGCTGCTGCTGGGGCCCTGAGGAACCTGGTCTTCAAAAACCAGAATAACAAGGTCGAGGTTCAGCACTGTGGTGGTATAGCTAAGGCCCTACAGCTTCTGAAGGAGACTACTTCTACTGAGACCCACAAACAAATCACAGGTAGGATATAATGAAACCACAGGGGTGTGAGATTAGAATGGGAACTCACTGTTGAGTGGATGTGATCCACAGTGGGCAGTAATCCAAGGTCTCAGTAACAAGCATATTCCAAAAGAACACTTGTAAGTGAAATTTGTACATAATATATATATATATATTTTTTTTTTTTTTTTTGTGCTATATAGGCCTGCTGTGGAACCTGTCTTCTGCTGATGAGTTGAAGGAGGAGCTTATAGCGACAGCACTGCCTGCCCTGACTGACAACGTGGTAGTGCCGTTCACCTGCTGGTCAGACAACACTGCCAACAACAACATACACCCTGATGTGTTCTACAATGCTACAGGGTGTTTGCGGTAAGACAAACGTTTCAAAGTAAATGTGATCAAACAGAAACATGTCAGAAATATCACCTCACAAAGTCCTTACAGAAAACACTGAGGAAACTAAATGCATTCACATACCAATTTGCTCCTGTTGAAGGTTTTTATTTATGTGTAATGTTTCAAGGCTCTTCATCTGGCTTCTGATAAATGCAGAGATGTACCATCTTAAATGCCTGCGTCCGTATTACTGACCCATATTATATAAATTCAATCAGAATCACTTTATCAGCCAAATGTATGTTACAGGCACACAAGAATTTGTCTTGGCAGTCACCTTAAAAGCCATTTAGAACAAAAAATTTATCTAAATTTTACAGATACATACATGTATGCAGTAAGTGTAAAAATATTAAATGTCAATAAAAATTAATAACAGCTGATTTCTGATCAAATATATGCAGTATATGCATACACTACACAGACAAAAGGCTTTGGACACATTGAATTCTGGTGTTTGATTGTTAACAGGGGGCTGGGGTACAAAACAGTAGTGACAAATTCAAATTATTCAAATTTTCTGTTGCAATAAATATCATTACATTATACTCAAGTTCAGGTTACTTAGAAAGTAGTAAGTTTAAAAGTAAATAAAATACTTATATAAGAATGCTGCAATTGAAAAAGAAAATACTTAAAAACACCATAAAAGAAAATAGGTTACGACAATAAAACCTGTTAAATAAGATCAGACTTTAGGAATTAACTTTAGGGCTCACAAAGTGATTCCCTAATTTTGCTCAACACTGAAATTTTATAATTGTTTTAAATGTTCTACCTCTAAATTTCTGAAGTATTTGTCATGCTCTAACGCTAAATAATCAGAAAAGTAATGACCTTCAACTCTCAACAAACATTTTCATTGTGATCATATTTCACATCAATGGGAATGGGAAATCCTACAAGCTGTAAGTGGACTACATCCTAATGTTTTTGTCCATAAAGTGTAAATCAATATTGACCTGCATATATGTGATATGTTAAATATTTTATGACACTTTTTTTTACTCTGGATTGTGGGGCATTTATGATGGCTCTTTGTATTTAGCAGATGAGCCTTTTAGAGGCTACATTAGCGAATGGAAGCTCACAAAAGTCTACCACTGTTTTATTTGCTAAGTCTGATAATTTTTTTTTGTAGATTTTCACGTTAAAATGTGTTTGCTTTAATGCTCTAAAGCCATATTTCTTTTTTTTTTAATCTTAAAAAGCTTCTTTAAACCACTGTGTCACTATGATGATATGTTAACAGCCTATTGTGCCACTCATATTTTTGTGTCTGTAATTAAACATACTTCATTGTTGATTTAAATCAGTGGTTAAATTATCTCCAGGAACCTGAGTTCTGCACAGAAAAAGGAGAGGGAAGCTATGAGAAACTGCAATGGCCTCATTGACTCCATCATGAGTTACGTTCAGTCCTGTGTGGCAGAAGAAAACCCAGATGACAAGGTAGTTTTCTGAACCTCTCAACTAAAACTTATAGTATTTTAGTATTCTGATGATAATTTCAGTGGTCTTATAATGAATGAAGCATATGTTAACAATAAGGTGGCCACACATTGATATTTAAAATTTTTCAGACTTTCAGCAATTTTGTCATTGTCTATTTACTTTCTCACTTACTTTTCCTGAATTAATTTACAATAGGTTTAGTATGTGTGATATTAAATTCACTCTAATGTGTTCATGTTGGATGCTTAAGTGCACTTGTATAGACAAGTGCACATACACACATATCTCTTCGAAAGCATACGTGAACCTACAGGCATGTCCGTCCACACACACTTTAGTAAATTACACACACATACTGTATTTATAGGTGGATCCTGCAGGCTGAGTCAGAGTGTTTATACGTGTTATTTATATATTTAGCCCTTGTTTGTAGTATGTGTACCTTCTCATTTGTGGAGTTTTGGGTGTGGTGTTATGTTTACACAGGTATCTTTTAATCAAACAGGAGGAAATGACTATGATAGGTGACATGACTGTTGTGTGTGTTATATGTCTGCTCAGGAAAGTCTAGACACCACCTAATTGTACTAAAAGTTGCCTGCTTCTTCTTTTTTTTTTTTTTAGTGTTTTATATTTACACACACCATGTGTATTTGCATCTTTGTATGTTTTACCTGTTCTGCAACCCTGTAACAGCTTATCTTAAAGTAAAAGACTCCTGCAAAATAGTATTTCACATACACTAAGCTGAAAGTCATATACCATTGTATTAAAGATTACAGGAAAATGTGAGATCCCTCTGGTCACTTGATAGCATCTCTTCAATAGACTCTTTCTGAATAGTAAATGCCCGCATCTTTTCAAAGTTTAAGCCTTTGTTTGTTACACTATCTTGTAGAGTTACATAGACCCCGACTTCAGGTTTAGATAGTGTAACCCTAAATACAGCTAAAGGGTAAGTAAACTGATCTGCGGAAAACGTTTTGGAGTTCCCCTTTAACTTGTTTTGCCGAAGTTTGTACAAGTTTCCATTTCAAAGCACAATTTTTGGGGAGGAGTGTATTTACATGAGTTGCACATGATTTACTAAGGCGGATTCACTGATAGTTGTGTTGTTATTTAACACCAAACCATGTTGTAACCATTTGCACCTGTATGATCGTGACAGCAACACACAGAAGAATCACTCCTGAGAACAGAGAGCAAGCATGTTAATTTATTTAAATGACAGAAGAAGGCGTTACCAGAGCAAATCCACTACAGTCCATACTTTTACCAATGGGGTTCCTGTTCCTGAGACCATTATGTGGAAGAGTGACATAACATGACCTAATTACTAGGAAGTTCAAGAAGAAGTTAAGACTGGGTTTAACTTTCATATGAAGTCGTGAGGCTTCATGCCAAAAAAAACCTCAATAAATCTTCAACTCAATGACATTCAAACTTCCAAGTGTTTTTCCAGGTTCTGTAACTGATACAAAACACGCCATGTTTCCTCTGCATTAGTGATATTAAGAAACAAAACCCCACCCACTTTATATAATCAATGCATGTCTTACTTAGATTTGACCTCAAGATCATGTGAAATATCAACAGCAGAAATCAGTGCTTTAGCAGCCCTGGTATCATGTGCCGTGCCATCTTCTTTACTTTCACAATCATGATACTAATGTTGGAATTTCAAGGGGTCATATTTTGCTCAACCCACTTTTATTAGTCTTTGGTACCTTTATTTGTCTATTTGGGGACCCTAACATTTCCAAAAGTTTGAATTTGAACCCCCCAGGTGCTACAAACAGCGTTTCTGCTGGTAAGGTTTTGCCGAAAATCCTTGCCGCCACATCATACATTTCATACAAAACAATAATCACCATCGCATTAGACTTATTATACATATGTATAATATATAACAGGTCAGGACAAATGTCCTGCCCCCACAAATGACAGTTTGTGAAGCTTCAGGAGGTAGGGAAAAAGTAAATGAGCATTAAGTTTCATTTTCACTTCCACAAGCGGCACAATCTTCACTGCTCCGTACCCCCATAGAATTATGAGTAGAGTGGAAACTGGCAGAGTCCTGCACCCTGCCCCCCACCACCACACACCCACCCACCGAAACACATGCGTGCACCCCACCCCTGCTGAACTGCGCACATGCACCCCCTGGCCGAACTGTGTGCATGTATAGATTCTCCTGAATGAATAGGTTCGATCATAAATATATTTCTCCAGCAGTTGAAATGAAGACTGCCAATGCATGGCAGTTGATAATTCACTTGGTATTTGTTAAATATCAGTAGTTAAAATGAAACCAAATATATCCTAGGTGCAGTTGGAGTTGAATTCTGACTGTACACGATATCATATTGTATTAATCGTGTACCTACTAAGCTCTCCTCTCCTCTTTGTAGTCTGTGGAGAACTGTGCGTGTATCCTCCATAATCTGACGTACCAGCTGGAGGCTGAGGCCAATGAGTGCTTCGCCAAGTACTACCCAGAGGAAGAGACCAGTAAGAAAGCCACGAAAACCCCCACAGTTGGATGCTTCAGCCCCAAGAGCAGCAAGGTTAAAAAGGCGGTACGTATCACTCAAATGCTCCACTGTTGAGAGGCCCAGCACTTCAGGTTCCTATAATCCACGTCCTCTCTTCCTCTCTTCCTCTCTTCCTCTCTATTACTCTACAGTTTGCACTTGATGAGAAGATGGACACTGCCCCATCAGGTGTGAAGTGGTTGAGCGACCCCAAAATTATGCAGACCTACCTGACACTGCTGGGGTCAGCGCAGAAAGAGGGCACCCTTGAAGCCTGCTGTGGTGCTCTGCAGAACCTCACTGCAAGTGGAAACCTGGTAAGCACAAAGGCACTAATTATCTGGCTTTCCATTCTGCATACGCCAATGGTCCACTCTTAAATTATCATTGACAGCAATCAGTAAGACTGGTCAGCTTACTTTTTGATTTAGATGACTGTTAGCATTGTAAAAGTATCCCTCTATTTTAGGATACAGCTAACACACTGCTGAACCTGTTTTAGTTTGTGTTGTGTTGTTCTCTAGACGACCAGAAACTGTGGTCATGATGATCTCTGCTTGATTGGCTGTTATCAGTCACTGCATAATCTTCTCTGACTCATAGCAGTATCATTCCCCTGGTTCTGTGATAGGTGTTTCAGGCTTTTTAGAATGGAATAATAATAAAACACTGTATTGATGTGAATGAAGCAAAACCACACTCTTCCCCTTTATGTTGTGTTATCCTACTGATAGACAGACAGACAGACAGACAAATGGGAGGGGTCATATTACACTCTTGGCTGAGGTAATTAATGAAAACCGAGACTGAGAGGTGTTGGGATTAATGACACAACAACATAAATTACAGGCTTTGTTAGAGAGGGTGGAGTGTTGTCTCCAGCGATGCAGAGATTAATAGACAGAGAAGGAAACAAAAACTGGGTGCCATTAATGCATGCAGTGACAAATATTCTGCTCTGTTACATTCAGTATCAAAACACAGGACCAAATAGAGACTGCTGAAGTAGAGAGCAATAGAGGTCATTTATTTGCTTCCTATACTGTATGTTGTGCTGTTTTGTTCCAGGGGTCCAATGCCATTAGCCAGATTCTGGTTCAGAAGTTAGGGGTTCTGCAGCAGATCATCCCTTTATTAAAGTCTTCTAACCAGAATCTGCAGAAGGCTGCCGTATCCCTGCTGGGTAACCTGACTCGGACCACCTGGTTGCAGCCCACCATGGGTAAGAAGAAGTATGAAATGAGAGAAAAAATGACTCACAATAAGGATCGTTTCTGTTTCATTATTGTCTGTTTTCTCTTTAAGCAAAGCCGATGTTACCTGAACTAGCCAGCATTTTCACTTCTGGACCCCGCGCAATGGGAAACTCTGATGAAACTATAGCAACAGCTTGTAACACACTAAAGGGTCTGATGTTGGCGGACACTGAGTCTGCCAAGAAGGTGATGAATGAGGAACTGGTCACATCACTGCTTGATCTGAGTGAAGAAAGGTAAGGTTTTATTCATGCATCTCATCATCTGTGTGATCAAAAGCCTTGCTTGATGACGGAAAAAAGTTAATTGGTCATTATAGCTGTCAATTAGATGTTCATGCCCCATAAAATACAGCATACTATAATTAATGTCCTTTCAGAGCACTTGATTTACAGTATGCTGAAAGGTTATTATAGAATTTTTACCTAATGACGGCAATAAAATATAGCCTACGGAAGTTTTTAAGGCCACCTCATACCATAGGATCCTGTCTTTATTTAACTTCTAGGGTGGTATCCACAAAAATTCATTAATTGCGCAGAACATTAATCCTCATAATTGGCTGTGGTTTTAACATGTATTCACTAAGGTTTTTGCACTCGCTCACACACAAGTTTTTCACCTGATACAATTTGCCCTTGTTTTGCATGGAGTTTCTTATGTTCTGGATGTTTCTCCACATTTCAGCCATTCATGGATTCATAATGAAAATGACAAAAACTATTTTTGTGGGTCCTCAATATGTAGAGATGTGCACACGGAGCTCTCCACTGTCATAACCTTCATGGTTCTGTTGTAATTCATGGTGCCAACACACCAGTCTACTGAAATGTCCATTAAAATAAGGTACAATTAACATACTCCATGTTTGATTATTGCAGTGGTTCTCAATCCTTTTCGGGGGCCCCTTTGGACGACGAAAAATCTCCAGGCCCCCCTCAACCCCAACAACATTGTAACAGTGGTGCAATTATAACTTTTATTGAAAGAAACATCAATATTATAACAGTACTTTTTGCGTTTCCTTAAATAATTTGTTGTGCAAATTAAAAAAAACTTAGATTTTTGCTTGAATAATACAAATAAACTCAACAAGACTGCTCACTGAGATGATATTTTTCCAAACAAAAACAGGAAATCTGCAGTTATCTTACAACTCTGACAATAAAGTTAGTTTTTATTAGAACAACAAACACATTTTGGTTACAAAGATGAACATTTGACCAATATCAGTGGCTGCAGTTAGCTCGTTTCCATTGCACATCTCAGAGCATTAACATGCAAACTGTATAAACTCTGCAAAAACAGAGACATTGCACATTTTTCTTTTCCAGTCCAATCCTTGTCCATTCTCCAAACCTAAACTCTTGGTCTAGTCTAGTGACAGATCACCATGGCAGTAGATTGGTTTGTTGCACGTCCCTAAAATGAGTCCAGGGTGCTCCAATGCTAAAACATTAGTTCCATCTGTTACATGTTCTAACCTCAAGAACAAAAGAAACACCTAGGAGAGATCCCATGCCCCCCCCCCCCGGCAAGCCTTCCCACCCCACAGTTTGAGAAACACTGGATTAATGTCTGACACTTAAAATAATGTTGTTTGTTGTCATAGGATGTGTTTTATGGCGCCTCCAAACACCAGACAGTTTTGTGCACATTTATGCAAAGCACAGCAGTGGTAACTTCACTAACAGCAGCTCATTCAGCATCTGATGTTTGTTATTAAATGTTAATGTTATGTTTTCTGCAACTGTTTCACTGGAAGTGTGGGATAATAAAGAAATATTTATAAAGTGCTTTTTACATTTAAGTACCAAAACTCTGAAACTACACACATATGACCTCATTCATCCAGTATTTGTCTGGAGATTTAATGCTTGATATGATTAAACATCAATTCATTATCATTCAAGCCTCGCATACTAAAAGAGTTGGAGATACAGAGAGAGACACTGAATCAGAGGTGAATTTGTGACCAGTTAACGTCAGCTTACAGCAAACTTTCCAAAGTTTCCAAACTGTGTGTAACAATTTGAGCGCTGGTTTTCTGTGAATTATTTTTGTTTCAAGGCTAATTTGCCTGGAAGGGGGCTGATTTTGTGTCAAATGTAGAAATATTCCCTAATTTGCATCCATGCAAATGGTACAAGGGGCAACATTGGTGCCGTTTCTGTGGCAGTGCAGTTTCCACTGAATTCCACCCTATGCAGGTGCTTTGTGAATTGCATATGTTTTTTTTTTTTTTAATTATTATTATCTTTTTATTTCACAAAAGAAAATCATCCAGATACAGTACAAACTTAGTGATACTGGGTCTTACATTTTGCAATTCTCCTTTGTGCACTCTTACCACCCCCCCACCCCTAAAGGAATAAACCAGCTAAATACACTCAAAAATAACAGACCAAAAACATACAAGTCTAAATATAAATGAATAAAACAAAGAAAGTAAAAGTAGTAATAATAGTATAATATAATTTTTTTTAAACTCATTTGTACTTATTTAATGACCGCAAATGCTGTGGAATCCTTTTGAGGATCTGACCCTGTGTGTTATCTAACCACACGGATAATTTTGTTTTATACTGACATAGTTTTGAGATTTGTGCCTCAACCATAATATTGTGGAAGACAGTGGGATTCTGTGTAGCTGTTTGTTTAGATACATTACATGAGACAGAAAGAGATGTTGAATGTTAATGTTGAATTTAGTAAATAGAGCTCTGAGTGCAGTTAACTGACATGTAGGCAAATATAACTAAATTGCACTCATGCATTAGTCTGACAGTACAATTTGTACGTGTTAGTTGTCAATTGAGTGTATTATCATGTGTTCTGAAGTGATCATAAAAAAAAATAATAATCTTTTAATGTGTTTAAATGTGCTTTTCTTTCTTTTCACTTCATAGATCTTGCATGATTCACCCACATTGTGTGTGTTCACTTCTGTTAGTCTTAGCCTGTTATAATCTCTAACCTGTACCTTAATGGTATCTGCTCTTTTGCTCCAGTTCTTACCCCAAAGGTAGCAAAGCAGCATCCCTTTTGGCCTACAGCATGTGGAATGACAAGAATCTGCAAGGACATGTGAAAAAGGTAATGAGTGTCTGAATATCTTATACAACTAGATGCAGACAAAACATGTAGTTACGCAACATAATCAACTTTGGGACATGCTCATACGTCCTTACACAAGCAGGGGGAGGGCCCAACTGGGTGGGATGGGTGTTTGTTATTACTGCTCTGTTTCAGACACAGTCACTTTCTCTTTCCTCCTCTGAATTCTGCCCCACCCAGAGAGTTTAATGATACACAAACAGTGGAATCCTAGCTGACTGGTTTTCAGTTCTTAGTCTGTAATGGGTGGTGCTCTGCATACAGTATGTCAGACACAAAGTAAGAGACGGACACGAGCGGAAAAAAGAGCATGAATGAAGCTTTGTCTCTAAAGCTGTGATTAATGGATGGGCATATAATCCAACATGCTTCCAATGTGATCAGATAAATGCTTATGCAGCACATTTCATGTACACTGTACGCTTCATCTCCAGATGTTTAAAACTGCTAACCCAGTAGATTTCCTCTTGAAATGTCAGGTGTGTGTTGGTGTGATTGCTTCTGTATGACAATTTTAACTCATTGATGTCTTAAAACATTCTCATCCACAGCTTGGATACGCTAAATCAGAATTTATCAATGACAATACCATAGCAGCATTCAAGTCCATTCAAATAATCGACTAAGAGTACTGGACACGTGGAACAGCTCGATGAAGACGCAGAGGTACGACTGTCTTCTGAAACGTATCTGATTTCAGGACTAGATGGGACTAAAATGTGCAGCTTCAGTATCATAAAGGGTTCAAACTTTATTCTGTATGTTTTTTTTTTCTGTTTTTTTTGTGACTCTTTTCTAGCATATGTACATGCTTCCAGATGGAAACTAACATGTTGAAACACTGCAGTGGCCACACCCCTGCAATGAGGAGAGTAAAACCACATATATAATAAGAATAGATTAATTTAGAATGAGTCACTTATACATTGTTTATAGTCGAGAGGAAGTTGTGCTTTCGTGTAGTGCTTTTAATGTCACATGTAATCCTGAGATGTATGTATTTAATTTGGATATGTATTTGTCTGTATATAAATGTTAATTGCTTGAGCAGGAATTGCAGTTCTTCAGGTCAGAGAGCTACACCATGTGTTGTAGATAGACAATGTTATCTACTGGGAAATGTTACTGGAAGCATAAAGTGATTAGTTAGAACTGTCAAATGTGTCTGTAAACAAACAGTTAATTTGACCTTCATAACTAAGCTGCCAAATATGTAAGCAGTATGAAAAACCGCAAAAAAAAAGATGTGTGTGTTGAGGGTGCTGATACTGTTGGATGGATTCTTTTCGATGCAAAGACCCTGTGCAGGTTTTAAGTAGAAGTATGCAAAAGTGGAAATATATATTTTCTTGCTTAGTTCAAGTTTTATAGTATTTTTCTTTTTCTTTTTTTTTCTTTTTTTTTTTTACACCAAATGTACATACAGTATATTGAGCACAGCAATAAGTCACATAACAGTCTCACAATTCAACAAAGCAAAAAAAAAAAAGAAAGAAAAATGGATTTTCAAGCCACACAGAACTACTTTGCATATTTTTTTTAATACACAATAATTCAACTAAGAGTGCAAAAATGTTTGCAATTTCTATTTAATTGTTATTTGTCCTGTTATCTGTTTCTGTGATTCAGAGGTTTGTTTTATAAGAAAAAGGAAAAAACTATACGGCTTAGAAATAGTTTATGTGCAGAACAAAGTTTTCCATTTTTTCTGTCATCATTAAAATATTTTTTATTATTATATGTATTTGCTTTCTTGCAAAACCAGAGGAATTTGACTCAACAGATCAACATTTAACAATTAAGTATAGAATTTGGCCAAATAGTGAGTTAAGGTCTTTTCTTAAAGTCAATTTAGGTTAACACATCTACCGTAAAAACAACCCTCATGTCTGGAAATGCAATGCAACATTTTACCTGTTGATACTTTTAAAGGATCTTTTCATACCATTGATCCACTTAAAGTAATATGAACTGAGGTCCACTGTCCTCCTTTGTGTAGAAGTTTATTTGAGGTATTTCTTATCTTCCAAAACTGTCTGAGCTGGAGATGGTCGAGTGAATCCCTACTTGAATCTTTAACCCAAAATCCCAAAATGGGTCTGTGTGTCCATTTACTCAGATTAGCTGAGTTCTACCAACATCATCATCACCTACAAAACTCTTGCAGCTTTTACAACCTAATAACAACACATAGTCCTATAGAGGCTGCCAAAAGTCTCACAAATTAGAGAAAGGAGTTGATTTATCGGGAGGAAAGGGACTGATTGAACCACATTTATCTGTGAGTTTGACGGTCTAAACTGGAGAGAGCTGGTCGAGTGAATCCCTACTCAGACCTGCAGATATTCAGTTAGTCATTGGCTCTGCTACACTGTGAGTCCTCTGATTCTGATTCATCCTTTTGGGTGTGATTCTGGTTCAAATGATTCTAAGTAACTCATGCGACTTGTACAACCAGAATCCTGTTGGTGAGTGATACAGAATCATGTGGTTCCTTTGAACCATCAGAGTTTCCCATCGCTAGTCTAAACGGAAATTTTGGTTGCATTTATTCAGAGAGAGAGGACTCTGTCACGTGTCCCTTATCTTAGAAAAGGATCTTTGTACCAGTGTGAACAGGAGAGACATGTATTTAATGGCATCTGGATAATTGTTTTTAAGGTATGATTTGTTTGAACCCTTTCATGCATAGTGGTCACTGCAGTGGACAGCTATTCTCCAGCTGTTCTCTTGTATATTTATGGCTTTTGTTATTTCAGTTCCATATCAGCCAACACAGTGGACGCTTATGTATCATCCCATACACTGCAATTCATACCATTACTGTAAATTTGCTGTTTTAGATAAACCTGATCTGCAGTAACATGTTTGATTGTAAGAATTAAAAAAAAAAAAAAAGCAAATTGTTATTAAACTGTAATTAACAGATTTATTTTTTGGTTTTTTTGTTGTGTTTTTTTGCATATCATCTCCATGCAGGTATTGTTGAAAACATCAAATTAGCAGCATTAAAAATGTTTTAAACTCATAGTTTTCACACAGTATATCAGTAGATACATTTCTTTGCTTCTAAAATTAAATGCATGATTTTGTAACTCTATGTAAAATCAGTTCATAAAAAAAAATTCAATCACACTGTTTTTTTTTTTTTTTCATGCCTAAAGAGGAATAAAAATTTAGGAGAAAAAAAAAAATCTTGATTAAGGTTCTCATAATTCATGCATGAAGGGGTTAAAGAGTTGACATACACAGTCCATATTAGCTCTCCTGGCTCAAATTTGTGTTGCCTGATCAGTAATCACAAATCAAAATAATGTATAAATGTTATTTTATTTAATGTGTTTTCTTTTTAATGTACTTGTTAAAACCTATTTCCTATGATATGGTTTTGAGGGCTTCATAACAGTGCATGTGCTACTCTATCCAGACTCATTATTGAATGTTTACTCATTTTCTGAAAGCAGATTTTAATTCATCTCAAGTCTTAAATGCCTTAAAATAATCCACATTAAAAATCTTTCAGCGGACTGTTTGTAAACTGGAGATACACAATGATGCTAAGATTCATACTGACACTGACAGCAGTATTGTTTAGAATGTATTATTGTGGTATATGTGGTACATATATCTATATATATATATATATAAGAGAAGTAGGAGCGTTCCCTGTCACTCATTCTGTACATAGAATAAATAACACAAGGTGATGTGTGTGTTTTTTACATGATTGTAATTTGTGGTCCTTTCTTCAACAAAAAGCAGTACAGTATACTAATAAAAGACACAGTATAGTATTGTTTTATGTTACATGTGATACTGCATGATGAATTCTGTCTTGAAGAAGTCTTGAACTAATAAAAGCTTCAACTTTTCCTTGCAGCCGTGTTCTCATGGTGTATGTGTGTGTGACTAAAACACAAACTATGTACACAACAGAGGCTTCCATTCAACTCTTTTATCTAAATTAATTGTGAAAGTCGAGCAGGTTCAGTAAGAATTTCACGCCTTTGCGACACCGGCAGCCATGGCCAAAGGCGTTATGTTTTCAGTTTGACTGTCTGTCCCATTCTTGTTGACATATTATCAGTTATGCCTGGAGGAAATTTTTGTCACATTCATGGCCATAATCCGATTCCGATTCAGAAAACTTTATTTATCCCATTCATTTGCAGCTTACCACAGACATCAGCCCACATCCAAAGTGCAATGTGACAAACATAAATAAATCAGTGCACAAATACAGGATCATTGAAAGCAACTATGAATAAATGCATTTAAATAATCAACAATAAATTACACTGGTCAACAACAAATTTATTGTTTAAGTTTTTTGAGCTGATTTAGGATAATTTGGGTGTGCTGAATCCAAAAATCACATTAATTTTGCTCAATCAGGTCAACTTTCTGAACTATGCTACATATTGGCTTTTTAACATTTTTGCTTACATTTATGGGCATTTTCACATCATATGATACAAACTTCTTTCATGTTTCTTGCAATAAACAAGTTCTGAAGATTTTACTTTTGCCAATTTATGATTAATGTTTTTTTTAATATTACAGGTGAATGAAATGGCTTCGGCTAGAAGATCTTGCAAAAATGAGCCTGACATATTCTGCTACATCTGTGGTGAATACACCATTGTACCTAACAGGAATCCTGTTAGAAAATGATTTTTTTTCTCTTAAAACCTATTTTGGGTGAGAACTATATAAAAAAAATCAACTGATAAAGTCACAAAAATGTAATCAAGTTTGTGAGAAGATCAAATTTTCCAAAATAGCAAAAAAACCTGACCTGATTGAGAAAAACAGATATCATTTTTTGATTTAGCAGTGCAAAATGGTCCTAATTCAGTAGAAAAAACCTAGACAACTTGCAAAAAACATTTTTTTCTAACCCAGTGTAATCAGTAAATACAAATGCAGACTAAAAGACCCTATTGGTTCTGCTAATATTAAAAAAAAATCATATAAAATGACTAACATGGCTTCTGTCAGAGTTTAAAAGTGTGATAGCTGAAGGAATAAAAGATTTTGAATATCTGCTGGTTCTCCTCTGAGGAGCGTGGTAACACTGACCTGAAGGCATCAAGGCAAACTTCTGATGCAACACATGGTGAAGACCCCTTCTTATGATGGTCTCTGCTTTCCATTAAGTATCAATGAAATGATAACATTATTTATTTATTTAGTTTTATTTAGTTTATTTGTCTCAAGCTTTGAAGCAAAAAAAATTAATAAAAAAACAATAAGAGCAAGAAGTCAATTACATATGCACCCATCAATGGTCATTAATCACAGATAAAAGTCACGAAATACAATAAATTTAACAAAAATGTACATATGAATCAACTCATAAACAGTTTGAGAAGAGACAGAAAGAAACAGTGGTTTATCTAATCCTGCCCCTTCCTTACTGTCAGTGTCAGATTCATAACCAAATGGAATTCCTTCATCGGGTATCTATCAAAATAAAAGGATATCATTGTGATATGATGTGATTCAGGTCATTATTTCAGTTTGAGTCCCATTAAATTACATAAACAAATAAAATGAATGTATATATAGATAAAAGTATATATTTTTTTAACACAACAAAACTAAAATTAATGCCTCAGGGTTTTATTCTTCCACCGAGCTGCAAGATATGCATTACAAACACATTTGATTTAGAAGGAAGTTAAGAAAAAGTACCAAGTTGAAAAAAACTTCATTGGGAAACAATAGAATCAGGTTGAATGGATGAGATTTTGTCGGTGACCTCATAAATCCTGTTTTCTTACAAGTCAAGAATCAGTGTCGCCAGCTCTTAAAGGTGAAAAGTCATCACTAGAATTCTGAAAAAGCACTTTATTCAACACCACACCACTGAATGTTTGTTGGCATGTTTCTGTTTTCACCTGGATCCCACATGTCAATATAATGAGAACGTCCAATTCAGTGTCTTCACTTACATATGGACAAGGTCTAGGGCGTCACAGATGGACCGCCCACTAGTTTTCCATAACTTTTAATAATTTTCATTCTTTCAAATAATTTTTTGCAAGAATTACTAACTTCTCAAAATTGAAATTCCTATGACATTTTTCTCCTAAAATGTATCCAGTGTATAAACCCTCTATTTTACAACCTAATAATTGGTTAGAGGACAAAAAAAAAAAAAAATATTCGTTTTTATTCAACTATCAATATCATGAACTTTTTTTTGTTGTTGTTGTTTTGTTTTTTTTTTTGGTTTTTTTTTTTGGTTTTTTTTACAATATTTACAACATACAAATAACATTAAAATTATATTCAACTGTATTTTTGCATAGATATATGTATTTATTAATTGTAAACACTGTGTTTAGAATATGACATAATTAATATAATAGTCAAATATCAATGTATTTGGAATAATTTTTTTTTGTCATTTAAGTTTTTATTGATTTTATCATATTTTCAGACATTTACAAAAAAGAAAAAAAAGACAAAATGAAAGCAAAAAAAAAAAAAAAACAACCTACAACTTAAAAACTTAAACATTTAATTAAACTTTTTTTTTTCAGTGTAGTTTATTTATGAGAGTTTATGAAATGAACCCAGAATGGCGGCAGAGAACTTTATCACTTTCCAAACATTCACACTCATAAAACTCCTCCAAATTTTTTTGTCACAATTTTTTTCTCATTTCAAAATACATTTTCCTGAAAATATAAGTAATTACCTGCCCAAAAATATAAGTTTGGTGTAGATTATTGTAATTACATTTTTTTGACCAGATACTAACTTTCCCTTGACTTCGCCCTTATGTTCTAAAAGTCTAAACAGATATGGATGTAATTACCTCCGCCAAGGAGGTTATGTTTTTGCCAGCGTTGGTCTGTCTGTCTGTCTGTGTGCCAAGGTTATTATCGTTAACGAAAACGAACGAAATGACGAAAACTAAAATTGAAAAAACATTTTCGTTAACTGAAATAAATAAAAACTCTAATTAAAAGAAAAAAACAATAACTAACTGAAACTGTATTGTGATCTTACAAAACTAACTAAAACGTATAAAAATTATGGATAAAATTTCCTTCGTTTTCGTCTTTGTCAATGTCGGATTGATATCAAATTGCTTTATTCCACTCCAGCAGTTTTAGCTGCAGCACCATACGACACTTCACAGTCTGTCATGTCTGGTCACTGTGGTTTCCAGTGGTCTTCTGGTCCCCACTGTACCTGGAACATACAGACTAAAGCTGGGACACAGCAGCACAGTCCTGTCTGGGATTTACTTTAGTAATGAGTGGGGTCGTTTTTTTTTGTTTGTTTGTTTTGTTTTGTTTTGTTTTGTTTTGTTTTGTGTTTTTTGGCGCACGGTGTGTGCGTGAGTGACAGACAGAGCGGAGCTAACTGACACCGTCAGTGTTGAACTAGCATCCAGGTAAAAAACTGGAGAGTTTATCGCCATGAAAAGACCTTCCAAGCCCTGAACTGCACAGTTTAGAAGAGGAGAAAAGAGGAGGAGGAAAACTAATCCAATTACAGAGGTATGGAACCTGTTAGAATGTTAAAAAAAAAACGTTTGACATTACCAGCTACAGCTAGCTGAACTGAACTGAAGCAAAGTTAGCTAATAATGGAACTGCAGATGATTAAGAGATGAGATATCTGATAAGGTGTGGTTTACTGCTGATGAACTGGGTTATACATGTTTATAAGTGGGTTTTTATATGTTTCTATAAGGTTTATATATGTTTCTGTGCAGTTTAACTGCTGGTTAGCTGGTTTATATATGTTTCTATCTGCTTTAACTGCTGGTTAGCTGGTTTATATATGTTTCTTTCTGGTTTAACTGCTGGTTAGCTGGTCTATATGTTTCTATCTGGTTTACCACTGGCTGCTTTGTGCATCTCCTCTCACGTTTTGCACATCTTCGCATTGTTTTCACATAAGTGACGTTGTGTATGGATCACACACACACACACACACCCCAACATGCTATAGGGAATTTATACATTTTACTGTACATGTGTTTGTGCCTCTGCTCAGTCAATGAGCCATCCTAACCCGACCCCCAAATAAAGTGTCCAGAGTAACCTGCTGATCCACACCTCACTAATTTCTTTGAATAGGATGGTGAGGAAGATAAGATATATGAAATAACTAAAACTAATACTAAAACTAAACTAAACTAAACTAAAACTAAGCATTCAGAAAAAAATGATAACTAATACAAACTACCAAACCTGCTCTAAAAACTAATAAAAACTAAGGGAATTAGAGAAAAAAGAAGTCAAAACTAATTAAAACTAAACTATAATTAAAAATCCAGAACTATTATAACCTTGCTGTGTGCAAGATAATTCAAACAGTTATAGACAGATTTGGATGAAAATTTCAGGAAATGTTGATACTGGCACAAGGAACAAATGATTACATTTTGGTGGTGATCGGGGGGGGCACTGATCTGCATTGGCGGAGGTCTGCACTCTCTGAGTGCTTTTCTAGTTTGTAACTTTGACTGGTTGGTGCAGTTATGTAACATCTAGGCTTTAATTCTAGTTTCTTTTTACATTCCTGTGTACTGACAGAATCCTTATCCCTGATCTTGATTTTTATCAGGACAGTCAAAAACTCTGTGGAACTAAAGCCTTATCTCAGTGCTTATCGGTAAGGCACCACTACCAAATGACTGTTGGCTTTACTTTACTGACTCTGACAGGTAACGGGAAAAAAATACATGCAGAAACACTGGCTCATACATGACACATCTCCACAGTCTGTTGGCAAGTTAAAAATAGTAGCTTACTTAAGAAAAAAGGGAATCGGAGGGGTGGAGCACAGAGTGAACAATTATTCTGAGCACCTGCAGATCACATCATTTGTTTTGTGTTGATGTGCTTTTAATTAACAGGGAGAATCTCAATGTAATCTGCCACAGAATAATAAATCATGCCACTTAATGGAAGGAGAGTTTCTTTAGAGCACAGGTGTCAAACATGCGGCCCAGGGGCCAAATCCGGCCCATGGGATGAATTTGTGAAATGTAAAAATTACACTGAAGATATTAATGATCGATGGTGTTGAAATCATTTTAATTCAGGTTCCGCATCCAGACACATACAGGGTGGGGAAGCAAAATTTACAATATTTTGAGGCAGGGATTGAAAGACAGTGTATGACCAATTAGTTTATTGAAAGTCATGAGAATTTTTTTGCCACAAGAAAATTGACATAATAGAAAATGTTTTTATTCTGTGTCCTCCTTCTTTCTCAATAACTGCCTTCACACGCTTCCTGAAACTTGCGCAAGTGTTCCTCAAATATTGGGGTGACAACTAGTTTTGCTCATAGTCATTCTCTTCTTTACATTATAAACAGTCTTTATGGACACTCCAACTATTTTTGAAATCTCCTTTGGTGTGACGAGTGCATTCAGCAAATCACACACTCTTTGACGTTTGCTTTCCTGATTACTCATATGGGCAAAAGTTTCTGAAAAGGTATAGATAATAGTGTTAGGTATGATTATGACATCAATATATGTTTGGTTTCAAAACAATTGACGTAGTGCCTGCTGAGAAAAAACAACTAAATGTTCATTGTAAATTTTGCTTCCCCACCCTGTACAGTCCAATTAGATTTCAAGTGGATCAGACCAGTACCATATTATCATAATAACCTATAAATAATGACAACTCCACCTTTTCTCTTTGTTTTTTTGGTGTAAAAAAGTGAAATTACATGAAAATGTTTACATTAACAAACTATACTTTTACAAAAATATGAATAACCTGAACAAATATAAACAAATGGAACTGTCTTAAGAAAAGTAAATGCAATTTTACCAATGTTCTGCCTGTGACTAAATGTTTTGTGTGATTGTAATGCACATGTGTAAATGATAAACTGACAAACCGAGGCATAATATTGTTAAAATTGCACTTGTTTTTCTTAAGACAATTCAAGTTGTTCGTGTTATTTTAAGGTAACTTTGTAGATGTAAACCTGATCAAAATGTAATTTTACTTTTTTCACTGTTATTATTTTACTGGTCCGGCCCACTTGAGATCAAACTGGGCTGAATGTGGCCCCTGAACTAAAATGAGTTTGACACCCCTGCTTTAGAGGCTGGAACGTTGAGGCGTATTTGGTGCCGCACAAATGAGTGAATTTGCATTTAGTTTAGTTTTGACTTGCCTGAAAGAAAGAATACTGTCGTGTAAATTCTCTTCAAACAACGCCAGTCAGACAAGGAAATTACTTTTTTCTTACAAAGCGGATTTTCCCACCCGGATTATCAGTAAATGAAAATGATTCATTGTCTCTCAGCTGTGTGTGCATCGGGTGAGGTCTGGGCGTTGGTTCAAGGAGCATCACAGCAGCTCCAGTCATGTCGAAGCTTGTCTCTGAGCAGGAAGATCCGTCTTCCAGTCGTTGCTTTATGCTTTTTTTATGTCCATGCATTTGTATTTTATTCTCTGTGGAGTTTTAGGTGTCAGTTACCGAACACGCCTCGACTTGTTGAAAGATCTGAATACACAAGAAGCCAGTGGCTGTACTGAATTCATTTTATTAACACTTTTCAATACAGGACTTTTAATTGATAGGATGGGAATTTGAGGGAAATGGGTGGTGAAGAGGTGGGACTGGGTGTGGTTTGGTTTGAAGCTTTAACAGACTGCACATGTGACGTAGCATCTATTTCCTCAGGCCTCTCTTGCTCCTCTTGGATCTACCAGAAACAAAAGAAAAAGGGTCACATGAAAGAAGAGCTCCAGACAACTTGTTTCTCCACATACATGTTTGCTTTGAAAACATATATTAGCAAGATGTTTAAAGGCTGCGCTGTCCTCTACCGTCCATTCCAAAAGTAATAACAATGCAGTCGGTACACTGTGTGACATTTCCAGACTCTCAAGCTGTCTTTCAGTGCGACAGGTCAGGTGTGACGGATGACCCGCCTGCCACGCCCAACCCAGGAGCCGGCACTGGTTGGGGACAGTCTTGCAGTATGTTTTCAACAGACAGATCAAATTAACCTGTAATACAGAGCGGATTAAATGGGAGCTGAATGTGTGACTTTGACTAGTTCTAAAATGCCGGATGGACATCGTACATCATGAACCAAAATGGAGAAGAAGAGGAAATGTAATGTTGTGACTTGTCTGCTTAATCCTTTCATGCATACTGGTCACTACAGTGGACACCTATTCTCCTGCTGTTCTCTTGTATATTCATGGGTTTAGTTGTTTTAATTCCACGTCCTCCTGAGACCCAGCAATACATTTTTGTCCTCTGTAGGGGACTAAAGTTTGACAGTTTTAATAAAAAAATTTTTTAAAAAAAAATGCTGTTCATTGCAAAGGACATTCTATTAAAAAATAAATTAATGAAAACAATTTTAAAAATGTATCTGAAAAAACTTGAATTTTGGATTTTCCAATCAAGATGACTGTTTAATGTAAAAAAAACCTAAAGATTTTCACTTTACTGGATCTGAAGAGGATATCAACTAACACAATGGACGCTCATGCATCATCTACATTGATATTCAGACCGTTATTTTAACTTTGCTGTTCTTGATAAATCTGATCTGCACGAACATGTTTGAATCTAAAACAACAGCTAATTTTCTCAAACAAAAAGTTTTTTTTTTTTTTTTATGTATTATCTCCATGAAATGAGCAAAAACTAGTATTAGAGTACGATAAAATGTGAGAAAACATCAGATTAGCTGCATTAAAAATGTTTTTATTTCATAGTTTTCACACAGTATATCACTTTATGATGATGGGTTTTAAATATATGTGTCTTCGCTTCAAAAATTTAGCACATGGTGTCAAGCTGAGTGGACATTTTTGTAACTCCGTGAAAAATAGATTCCTAAAAAAATTCAATCACATTGTTTTTTTTATGTCTAAATAGGAATAAAAACACTCAGGAAAAAAATCTTGATTAAGGTTCTCATAATTCATGCATGAAAGGGTTAATCTTTACATTACAAAGTTGTTTTGCTTGAAGATTCTTTTTATTTTTGCAAGTCTTAAGTTATATTCTGAGTTATATTTTCCAACTGTATCTTGTATTTTTATTTTAAGAGATACTGAACAGTCAGGTTTGATTCGTGTGTGTGTGTGTGGTTTTGATTGAACTCACATCTGCCTGTGCTGAACTTAGAGGAGAAGTCATATTCTACCTAAAAGATCTAATTTTACATCTTTAGAAAGTAGTTGTGGTAAAGAGCATAAAGCAGAAAAAACAGAATACGAACTTAGGGATTTTTTGTGCTCAAGAAATGCTAGCCTAATAGTGCAGGTGTTAAACAAAAGCTGTGCACATGCAAAAGTATGTGCTTTTCTTACAGTTGGCTTATGGAGTGACTGACATGTTCTGCCCAGTAACTACCATTAACCAATAATAAGCATAGGACGAATGACGTCATTGAATAATGGGAGTCTCCAGGAGTCACTAAAGACTATAAAAAGGTAATAAAGGAAACTCTTTTTGGCGGGCTTTTTTCTTTTTCTCTCTGTGACGAAATGTGTGTTTGATGCTAGTTTCTTTTGTAACTTTTTAAGCAATAAACAAAGCTATTGTTTTAACTTTTTAAAACCTCAAACCTTCCTTTTTGGTGAGTTCTTCCATTTCTCTTGGTTTGGTCCGTCCATCCGAAACATAACTGGTGAGTTAAACTTAAATTATGTGACCCCCCCCCCCCCCCCTCTGGTAAGCAGCCTAAATGGAGTAGTGACACAGCCACCGATTTTAGTACTTTGTAGACACGTAGACGTTGTCCAGGACTCAGCAGTTACTTTTCCGGGGTAGTAAAAATAAAAATTGAAAAATCTGGAACAATGATCCATTTAACTAACATAATTGTGATTTTTTTAGATTATTGGGCTAACGTTACAAACCCATAAAGTCCCAAACATCCACTGGCAGCCAAAAGTATCTACTCATCTACAACATTTAACCCTTTCACGCATGAATTATGAGAACCTTATTCAATTTTTTTTTTCCTGTGTGTTTTTATTCCTCTTTATGCATGAAAAAAACGATGCGATTGAAATTTTTTTTATGAATCTATTTTTCATGGAGTTACAAAAAGATCCACTCAGCTGGACACTATACATTTAATTTTTGAAGCAAAGAAACATGCATTTACTGACTGAAACTATTAAACCATTTTTTAAAATGCTGTTAATCTGATATTTTCTCACATTTTTAACATACTATAATACTAGTTATTACTCAGATTATACACAGTAAATTTGCCAGTGTAAAAAATGCAGTGTCAAAGTAATTCTTTCGGAGTTATTCCAACAATGGACAGAGTAAATTTAACAAGATAACTTCCAGTGTTGGTGAAAATAATTGGAGTTAACAGAGGTTTTACACTGTCAGTGTTATATATTCAGTGTTAAAGTAAACTGACTCTCAAAGTTAATTCAACACCGATAAGAGCAAGATACCTTTCAGTGTTAAAAAATAATGACTCTGAAAAGCCCCGCCCACCAACCTCCACGCTCAAACTGAGTGAGAAGTCGGACTCTGGCATCGCCATCTTCCTCGCATCGAAAAACTGCGTTTGTAAGTTTGTGTAAATAAACTATTGCTTTTGTTATTTCATCTAAGCAGAATGTGTGTGCAAGAATAAAGTTACGTCGTCGTTGTCAATGTTGGGCACGTGTTCTCAAATACTGAATTTCAAATGGATAAGGTGATATTGGGTTGGTGGCTTTCATTTTAAATGTCATTTTATGTTTACTTTTAATTGCAATATTTCATTTTTCCTTGGAATAAATTGGGAACAGAAATAATTGTATCTTTTTTTGGCCCCTGCAGACACTGGGACTATAGTACATCATATGTAACACTGGTAGGAGGCAGTTAAAAATCAACACTCTTTGGAGTAATTTATTTATCAACATGTAGTGTTAAGCAGGTTTAACACTGGAAAAGTTATTTCTTAACACTTCACTCTTCAGTGTTGAATGTGAATAACACTATGGGTGTTACTTCTCACATAGTGTAAAACTTGATTGACACTAATTAGTGTAGTGTAGTGTAAAATATTAACTCTTACTAGAGTAAAGTTGACTCTGGAAATGTAACTCTATGTTCAGTGTAAATTTGACACTTTGTAGATAGGGACTATATGTTCACTGAGGTAGTGTTAAAATCAACTCTTTAAGTGTTATATAAACACTGGTGATTTTACTGTGTATGCAAAAAAAAACTTTGTTAAAAAAAAACAAAAAACAGTCTAATAACAATTAGCAATTTACACTCAAATATGTTTCTGCAGATCAGGTTTATCGAGAACAGGAAAGTTACAGTAATGGTATGAATTACAGTGTATGGGATGGTGCATAAGGGTCAAAACAGTATTTGAAATCTCTCTGACAGGACATTTTAGAGACAATTTGACAGATTGGTGTTGCTAAATGACCCACATTTTTACTTTTAAATTCATTTTTGCTTTAGTTGGACCATAAGGGATTATCCAAAACAAGAAGCTACTTTATATTGAAATAAATTTTGGAATGGCAGTCAATTAAAGTTCACTCTCTGACAGGACATGACTGTGTTTTGACCAATAAGTGTCCACTGTGTTGGCTGATATGCGAGTAAAACAACAAAATCCATGAATATACAAGAGAACAGCTGCAGTGACCACTATGCATGACAGGGTTAATATCTGTTGATCCACTAATCCTAGCAATACATGTAAATAGTTGGTGTAAAATACAGTTTGTCATCTTTTCATGGTCATCAGATATGACCCATTTGGACGTTCAGAGGCTCCGTAGTTACTGTGGAAACATTGTCATCTTCTACAACATTGATTGAACAGTAAAATCCACAGAGTTTGATCAATGACAGTGGATGGAGACTCTTGTTTTATGTCGAGTTGTGATTATCTTTGCTGAAGAAGTCACTTTTTCTTTAATTACCTCCGCCAAGGAGGTTATGTTTTTGCCAGGGTTTGTTTGTTTGTTTGTTTGTTTGTTTGTCTGTCTGTCTGTTTGTTTGTTTGTCTGTCCGTTAGTGTGCAACATAACTCAAAAAGTTATGGACAGATTTGGATGAAATTTTCAGGGTTTGTTGGAAATGGGATAAGGAAGAAATGATTAAATTTTGGTGGTGATCGGGGGTGGGGGGGCCCACGGGGGGGGCCACTGATCAGCCTTGGCGGAGGTCTGCGCTCTCCGAGTGCTTCTAGTTTTCTCTGTTTTGATGTAATAATCTTTGAATTTAATGTGAGTTTTCATGAACATCTTAATTAAATATAGGAAATTAAATAAAGGAAAATAGCTGACGGTAAAAAATGCAAAATACAGAGGATAATATTATAATAAATGTTAATAAATTAGGAGACATGGTGGCATAGTGGATCGCACTCATCCCTCACAGCAAGAGGGTCCTGGGTTCAATTCCAACACCAGTAGATGTTCCCTCTGGGTACTCCGGCTTCCTCCCACCATCCAAAGACATGCACTAATAATCGGTTAATCTAAATTGCCCATAGGTGTGAATGTTAGAGATGTACTGCGATGATTTGGCGACATGTCCAGGGTGTACCCCGCTTTCGCCCATAAGTAACTGGGGTAGGCTCCAGTGACCCTAGTGAGGATAAAGGGGGTTCAAAAAATGAATGAATGGTAAATGGTAAATTATGTAAGAAAGGTTAAATAGAGAGACTAGAAGCACTTGGAGAGCGCAGACCTCTGCCAAGGCTGATCAGTGGCCCCCCCCGTGGGCCCCCCCACCCCCAATCACCACCAAAATTTAATCATTTCTTCCTTATCCCATTTCCAACAAACCCTGAAAATTTCATCCAAATCTGTCCATAACTTTTTGAGTTATGTTGCACACTAACGATCAGTGCCCCCCCCCCCGTGGGCCCCCCCACCCCCGATCACCACCAAAATTTAATCATTTCTTCCTTATCCCATTTCCAACAAACCCTGAAAATTTCATCCAAATCTGTCCTTAACTTTTTGAGTTATGTTGCACACTAACGGACAGACAAACAAACAGACAGACAAACAAACAAACAAACAAACAAACAAACCCTGGCAAAAACATAACCTCCTTGGCGGAGGTAATAAATTCCTTTGGGAACTGCAAGAAAAATAACACTGGGTCTTTATGGTTAAAGCGATGTTGTCACTGGAGGGGAAGGCGTGTAGCAGCTTCAAAATTTCACAGGATGAGGGATTAACTGTGAAATGGCTGCTATGAACTAAAAAAACTAACAAGTATGCAGACGAGCAGCTTTTCACTCACTATATCATAGAGACAGGTGTGTGATGTATTCACTGAGGAGAGTTATGACATGGTTCCAGGCAAATGGAAGTTATGTATGCTTGTACTGGTCAAAACTTGTATTCATTCTATTCATTCATTCATTTTCTGAACCCGCCTTATCCTCACTAGGGTCACGGGGGTCGCTTGGAGCCTATCCCAGCTACTCACGGGCGAAGGCAGTTTCACCAGTTCATCGCAGAGCTGACATATAGAGACAATCACTCTCACATTCACACCTATGGGCAATTTAGATTAACCAATGAACCTATCAGTGCATGTGTTTGGATGGTGGGAGGAAGCCGGAGTACCCAGAGAGAACCCACACCGACACGGGGAGAACATGCAAACTCCACACAGAAAGGTCCCACCCCCTGTCGACTGGTGTTGGAATCGAACCCAGGACCTTCTTGCTGCGAGGCACAAGTGCTATCCACTGCACCACCCTGTGTATTTATTCTTTAGAGCGTAAAAAGATGTTATTGTGGATGAAAAAAGAAGGAACATGATACAAAAGCCTGTTTTCAATCATGATCCAACTTTGTGTTTGAATGATGTCTATCTTACTGCACTGGTCTACTTTTCTTTTCTTTTTTCTTTTCTTTTCTTTTCTTTGCTTTGCTTTTCTTTTCTTTTCTTTTCTTTTCTGCTTCACAGATCAAATATGTTAAATCTTACACACAAATTTTATTACACAATGTTATTACCCTACCCCCCGAAGGAGAGGCAAGGGGTATTGTTTTTGGTTTGTTTTGTTTCTTTGTTTCTTTGTTTGTTTGTTAACACTTTAGCAGCAAAACTATTAGATGAAATCATACCAAATTGGGTTTATTGATTCCCAGTGGCCCAGAATAAATGTGATTACATTTTGGGAAAAGTAGGTCAAAGTTCAAATTTTTTTATGACTTTTAAAAAATCTTTTATATACCCATTTACTTATAATGGGCTAAATTTGTCTATGCTGACATCAGCACATGCGTTGACATGATGACATCAGCTGGATCGATGCCCAAATAAGCTTCAATACATGCAAGGGGCGGGGTTTGTTGTGCCTGCCACCACTTGTTACACATAAGTTTATGTACATTTTTATGACAGACTAAGAAATCTTACACTAGCAGAAATCTGACAAGTGGGTGTATTCTAATGTGCAGACAGTGTTTTGATGTAGATCTGATTACTCTAAGACAGCCATTCCTTTTGAGTAAAATCTGTTCACTCAATAATTCACAGAATTTCACATTCTGACCCAATACTGTATCATAAACTATAGCACAAAAAACCCTTTAGGTGTAATCTAACCATTCTCCACGAATTTCTTTATTGTTTACACCTCCACAACAGTATCTTTATAAGTGATGCCAATTTGGTACAGTTTTGCTACTTTCTTTATTCTGGGAGCATTCGTCTTGTAGACAAGTGTTATTTGTCTAAACTTGTCTATTTGCATATGATGTTATCTTTAAGGAGCTAAAAATCAGCTCTTCATGGCTGATAGATCTGGTCTGCAAGTAAAATGCCTCCTGAATAAAAGTATTTGAAACTTTGCCAAGTTTGACTCACTAATAATTAAGTCAAAAATGCTGGTTGGCTGTAGTTTCTACAATACAGTCTAGGGTCAAAATGTGGAATTCTGAGAATGAATGGGAGAATGTGTTTACTCCGAAAGAATGTTTGCCTCAGAGTTACAGAGCTACTTCAAAACACTGTCTTTACATTATAATATGTTCACTTTACAGGTTGTTTCTAGTAGAAGAGCAATAAATCTATTGTATAAATGTACACTGAGTAATAACACTTCATCATATACATTGAAAATGTCATGTAACCAGCACTTTTGTCACTTGTTTTCCAATTCATCTTATTAAAGGTGCGGGAGACTTTCATGACCAATTTTTCATCAAATCTGTAAAACTTCAGTCATAGCCTCAGTATCATGAATCTGTTAGTCTTTCTGTGATTACTCACCTGAATCTCTTGCATTACAGTGAACAATTTCAAAGTGCCATCCACCATAAACAAGCCATACGTTTACAAACAGAGCCAGTAGGTCACTCGGGCATCTTCAGAATTTTGTCGCGACGTGCATTGTGGGAAGCAAAGGCTCGCGCCGCCACCTGACAGCATTAGCATCAGCACAACCATATGATATTATATGGATGAAAAAATCATGACACGGAAACGGCTGAAACGCGGAAATGGGTGGAGGAATATGCATAGAAGGAAGGGAGCTCCTGCCGTTTCCGCCTCGTGTCTGTAGCAGCTGCTGCCACCAGACAGCGGTGCGAACCAGCGTTTCCCACAATGCACAAAATTCCGAAAATGCCCAAGTTACCTCCCGGGTCGTTTGTAAACAAAGGGTTTGTTTATGGTTTATGTTTATGGCACTTCGAAATTGTTCACCATAAGGCAAGATTTAGCACATTTAATTTCTGAGGCAGAAACTGCAGACCAGTGTAGTCAGAATGTGTGTTTGTTGGGTTGGCATTGAAAAGTAATAATCTTACGTTTTTTGATGATCACTGACACGATTCCGCAGCACATTAATCTGAAAAAATAAAATATAATAAATAAAAAATAATATATATACTGTATTATATTTTTTCTGAAGTATTACTTATCATGTCCAGTATCACACACACCTCATATTTCTGTCTGGTAAACTGGTACTGCAGCTCAAACTTCTCAGCCTCCAGCTCGTGCATCCAGTCCCACAGCTCCTTCGCTTTGTCTCTGCAGATCACACACAGAAAAGAAAATGATTTTACAGCCTCTTACAGCATTCTTGCAGCTCTATTTGGCATTATTTGTGGTGTTTTGATATGTGTCTCCACCTACTTAAGTCTATCCTGGCTCAAGTTGTCAATGTCCAAAGGTTTGCGTCTTTCACTTAGTATCTTCTTCTTCTTCTCTCTTTCAGTCTGCCTCTTACCGCTGCGTTTTTCTGTCTGTGAAAAACTGGAGTAAGTCATTTCTGCTCCTATAGACTTATGTACAACAGGACTTCACTGAAGCCCCACTTTGCTTACCAACTTCTGCATGTACCCTCCGAAGTGGAGGCTGGTCAGGGTTTTCTTTTTCTTAGCGTCATCCTCTGCTCTCTTCTTGGCCTCCTCCTCCTCCTTCCGAGTTCTTTCCTCCTGGATGAAAACAGATTCAGAGAAAAAACAAAATCAGTCAGATGCGTCTCTTTCATTTTCACGTATAATAGCATCAATGACATGACTTTACCTCCAGACGCTTCTGTCGCTCCTTCTCTCTCTCACTGCGGATTCTTTGCTGCTCTGCTCGCTCTGAACGGCGCTTCTCCTGAACAACAGGTCAACCATTCTATATGTTTTCATGCATGTGTGTGGCTTTAAGAACATGAGCCATATCTGATCCACTTACAATTCTGTCCTTGAGTTGAATCAGCTCATCTTCTTCCTTCTTTCTGCTTTCAAAGTGAACCTCGATTAAAGTCTGGAGCTCCTGCAGGTCCTTCTCCATCCTCTTACGATGTATATCCTATAGAAGTAGGGATGTAGTATCTCAAAAATTCTGTTTTTCTTTGGTTTTACTTTAGAAGAGTGTTAGTGAGTATGTACATCTATGGGCCAATCTACAGGGTGTCCCATAAGTCTCCATACATAGGAGACATAATATATACGGTTCTAACATGTATTTCTTTATATTTCTTCTTTATAGTTCCTCAGCAGTGGAGGACACACATTGAAATGTGTTCCTGACAAAATGGCAGTCATATAGAGCATATGATATAAATAAAAATGGTTTATGTCAAGAAACGTTTATTTTTCCTATGTATGGAGACTTATGGGACACCCTGTATAATTGAAGTCCATGGGATATATCTTGCATACATCTTTATCTTTAGATCCAAACATCCACCATCGACCAAAACCATCTACTGATCTAAACTGTTTAATACCTGACCCACTAATCCTATCAATACATGTAAATAATTCAGGTAAAATACAGTTATTCATTTTTTTGTGGTCATCAGATATGACCCATTTGGATGTTCAGAGGCTCTGTAGTTACCATGGAAACACTGTCATCTTCTACAACACTGATTCATCAGTAAAACCCATGGTGTTGGATCAGTGACAGTGGATGGAGACACTGGGTTTATGTTCAATTAATGATAGATTTGCTGAAAAAGTCACTTTTTCTTCAGTTTTCTGAGCTTTTATGAACATTTACATGATCAGTATATTAAATATAAGAAAATACTTGATTTTCACTGATAATTTGCAAAATACAAAGAAAAATATGACAATGAATGATGATAAATCACTTAAGAAGGTTAAATAGAGACAAAAAATAATTTGGGAACTGCCACAAAAGTCACACTGGGTCTTTATGAGTTAAAAGTAAAAAACAAACAAAGAAACATGTTTTTTTATGTTCATTATGATCATGTCTTTAAAAATTCCATAATTATTTAATTACGGAAACAATCACTTATTAATAAATGATTAATAAATAATTATTAAATGACCAGATAAACGAAAATGTCAACTAAATAATATTAAAATGTCAACTAAATAACCATTCAAACCACCTTCTAATTAGCTAAACAATAATAAAATTTTATATGGAAAATAACAAATTGTATCTGTGTCCGAGAAATCACTTTCAACTAAGTTACCCATTACAAAAACACCTCTCAAGGAAGTGTGTTAATTCCAAATGACATGACCTGCTCCACATGATGTCATTTCCTCCTGAAGAAAACACTGGCAAGAGTCCAAGGTATGTTCTTTCTACTCTTTCTTAGTAATTTAATATAAAGTAGTGTATGAGTCAAGTGTGTATTTATCACACTCTTATGTCAACAGTGTTACTACAAAATCTTTATAAATAATTTTCAATTTTAATTTTACTCAATTGTATATATTATATTTAAAAGAATCCTTCTGTAAAAATGTTATGTGGTGTTACGGTTATGTTGATTTTAGGCCTGAAGACAGCAAAAATGTCAACTATACCTGTCAACTATGTTACCCTGTAAAGGGAACTCAAGAAGTCCCTCTATTATATATTGACCCCTATCATAAAAGAGAGAATATAGTTTGAAGGTTAAAAAAACAAGATTAAAAACAACAAATGCACAGATAACTTCATTGAAGGTTCAATAAAACATATAGAACACTGGTGTAAAACCACTTCAAACAAACGACAAAGTTTCTTGTCATTGTGATGAACGACATCATGTACTCCAGTTACAGAATACCCTCAGGCAGGAACCTCTCATAGTAACTATGTCAGAATTTGATTCCCAGGCTTTTTTACTCACGTCAAAATCCACTTTCTCACCATCTGGGATCTTGGGGGGAATGAGGTTGGGCATGATAAATGGCCTGGAAATTAAAAGAAAAATGTCGGAGTTATAGCATAAGGTAAGGGAGAAAAAATGTCAGTTGATCTGAACAAAATAACTCTATTAACGACTATTAAATGCAATTACCAAATGCCTTTTTGTTGTATTTATGTGTTATGTTGAGGAATATTGCTGCAGGTTGCTTTGGAATCATTTTATTTTATGGCGTGGTGTAACTAGTAATGTAAAGATAGAGATGAAAAGTGCTTACATATAAATCATAAACAAGCCCTTTGTCAATGGAAATGACAGTATGTATGAATTCACTATAATTCCATTTCTAAACTGCGGTGAATCATCATCATGTATGAATTTAGAGGATATAATTTTTCATCTTCATCCAATTTCATTGGAATTATTTTTAGTATTCCTGTGCACACTGTCAAAAGTGTTAAAATGTGATGAGTTATGTATTTATTCGATTAAAGGGTGGGATTAAGAGTTCAGTATATGGTCACAATCTATGTTTTTGTACAGGAGCAAGGAGGTGGGGGAGTTGATTTACATGATTTTAATGTTTGTACGACTTGTACAGTTTAGAGAAATGAAAAGACAGAAGGCAGAGAAGAAGATGTACAGGTTGTCTTTGGAAGTGAAAAGGATGGACAGGAATAGGGACGAACACATCAGAGGGACAGCTCAGGTTGGAGGTAGTAGGTTGGTAATAGTAGTAGTAGTAGTAGTAGTAGTAGTAGTGGTGGTGGTAGAAAGAGTAGAAGCAGTATAGTAGTAGTAGTAATTGTAGTAATAGTAGTAATAGTAATAGCAGTGGTTGTAGTAATAGTAGTAGTAGTCATAATTATAGTAGTAGTAATAGTAGTAGCAGTAGTAGTAGTCATAATTATAGTAGTAGTAGTAGTAGTAGTAGTGGTCATAGGTATAGTAGTAGTAGTAATAGTAGTAGTAGTCATAATTATCGTAGTAGTTATAGTTATTGTAGTAGTAGTAGTAGTAGTAGTAGTAGTAGTTATAGTAGTAGTAGTAATAGTAATAGTACTAGCAGTAGTACTAGTAGTAGTAATAGTAGTCATAATTATAGTAGTAGTTATAGTAGTAGTAGTAATAGTAGTAGTAGTTATAGTAGTAGTAGTAGTAGTAGTAGTAATAGTAATAGTGCTAGCAGTAGTAGTAGTAGTAGTAGAAGTAATAGTATTAGCAGTAGTAGTAGTAGTAGAAGTAGTCATAGTTATAGTAGTAGTAGTAGTAACAGTGATAGTAGTAGCATTAGTAGTAATAGTAGTAACAGTAGCAGTAGTAATAGTAGTAACAGTAGTAGTCGTAGTTATAGTAGTAATAGTAATAGTAGTAGCAGTAGTAGTAGTAATAGTAGTAGCAGTCATAGTTATAGTAGTAGAGGTAATAGTAGTAGTAGTAGCAATAGTAGTAGTAGTAGCAGTAGTAGTATTAGCAGTAGTAGTAGTAGTAGTAGTAGTAGTAGTAGTAGAAGTAGTCATAGTTATAGTAGTAGTAGTAGTAACAGTAATAGTAGTAACAGTAGTAGTAGTAATAGTAGTAATAGTAGTAGTCGTAGTTATAGTAGTAATAGTAGTAGTAGTCACAGTTGTAGTAGTAGTAGTAGTAGTAATAGTAATAGTAGTAGCAGTAGTAGTAGTAGTAATAGTAATAGTGGTAGCAGTAGTAGTAGTAGTAATAGTAATAGTAGTAGCAGTAGTAGTAGTAGTGCTAGTAATAGCAGTGGTAGTAGTAATAGTAGTAGTAGTCACAGTTATAGTAGTAGTAGTAGTAATAGTAATAGTAGTAGTAGTAGTAGTAGTAACGGTAGTAATAGTAGTAATACTGGTAGTATGACTTACATTACTAACACTAACTAAACTGGTTTCAGTCTTTATTCACTCATTATTTCGTTTATTTGATCTTTGATATTCTTCTGTCTAACTTCTGTTTCCACTCTTTTTAGGCCTTTATTTGAATTCCAAACCCACTTTTAACAGAGACTGGACTTTACTCCCTTCATTTTCATCAGGGAACCGTCCCACTAGCCTTACTTGCAGCTTGTCCATGCATGAATGAAACCACTGTATAATACATTAATACATTTTTTAGTCGCATAAACAACAGTCACTCACTTGAATTTTGGCTTGGCTTCTTCTTCTGTTGAAAATAAAAATAAAAGTATGAATAGAAAAAATGCACTGACTGGCCCAGACCACCCACACACACACACACACACACACACACACACACACACACATACACATACACACGCACACACACACACACACACACACACACACACACACCATCACTTTCACCTAGACCATACCAAAACATTTCATAATCCATCTGGAAAACCTAAACACAAGCTTGAACTGTATTTCCATGAGTGCAGGTACTTAATAACTATCTGTAAATCACTGGTGCAGAACCAAACGATTCATACCAAACGCTGACATGGGTCATGGCTGAGTGCAAAAGCTCATAATGTCATAGGTGTGCCTGTGAGCATTTAGGTGTAATTATGGCTGACTGTGTTACCTTCTCCCTCCTCTGCCTCCCCTTCTGCATCTGAAACAGGAAGAAACAGCTTCAGAGGAATGTATGTGTGTGTGTGTGTGTGTGTGTGTGTGTGTGTGTGTGTGTCGTGTGTTAGAGTGAACAGACGCGTGCAGAAGTGCTGACAGACAAAATGATACAGTACTGATAGAAGAGGAAGATCAAAACAGAGCTCTGTGAAAGGACATGACACTTAGTTTTTTGTGTTGCTTTTGTCACATCGTCATAAATAGCGCTTTAAAGAGGTGAGAGATGAGAGACCTGATCTTAAGCAGAGTGTCACCACAGAGGGTATGGCATCCATGACCTCTGCATGACACGGAGCCGAACACTTCAACAAAGGTCATGAAAACAAAAGCTGTGAAGACTCGTTATTCTACTGACGATGAAGGACTGATTTTATTAGTTTATTTAACAGGGACATTGGGAAGGTGAAACTGCCTTATTTTAACCCTTTCATGCATAGTGGTCACTACAGTGGACATCTGTTCTACAGCTGTTCTCTTATATATTCATGGATTTTGTTGTTTTAGTTCCATGTCAGTCAACACAGTGGATGCTTATGCACCATGCTTATGAAAATCACAGCAAGACTACAGCTGAAAGATGGTCATTATTAATACAAGTGACTTCCCCTCTTTTTCTTTTTTTTTTTTTTGCTAATGTTGAATGCAGGTCAAAGTTGAATGGAGAGAAGGTGAGGAATATGTTGTATACAGTGGCGGCTGCTCGTCTTTCAGACAGGGGAAGCTCATTGTCGGCTTACATCAAAAAAATTGTCATGTTATTTAAACATAAATTCAGCCCTCCATTCCTTTTTAAGAAAATGGTCGGTGACCTTATTGTACCAAGTAGGCGTCTTTTCCAGGGAGTGAGTGTGTTTTATTTACAGTGCAAGAAATGAACAAGTCATTTTGTAGTGGTTTCTCTCTCACTTTCACAGCAGAATGCGCAACAGTATTAAACTGAACTGTGTCAGTGAAGGAGTAGATCTCAAAATAGCTGTCAATCAAATGGGATTCAGCCTTTCGACTGATCCTCCAATCAGCACATGGAAGCCTGGCATCCAGCCCAGCCAAGCTCCGCCCACAGCTCCATTCACCCCCAGAGACGCTGAGCGTCTGGGGGCGGGACAACATCGTGGCATTTATCCAATTACCATCCAGTTTTGAGGCAATGAAAAAAACTGTTCCACTCAGTCCCATTGAAGTGCATGGATGCTGAGCGTCTACGGACAAATGCACTGAGCAGAGATCGTATGAGAAAACAGCGCAACGGGAATGTATGAGAAGTGAACAACATCGAGTCCGTTGATTTGTGATAAAGCTGATTCTGAACGAACTCGTCTGTGAGATGAACGTGTTCTAACACATTTGTAGTCAATAAAATGTCAACACAACCGTACATATTTAACCATTTAATTTTCCTAATTTTAGGGGAAGCTGAGCTTCCCTTGCAGTCTATGAGAAATTGCCTCTGGTTGTATAAGTATAGACATTGATTGTTATTTACAAAGATCTAGTCCATAACAAAATTAGAAAAGACTTTAAAATAATGTGAAGCAAATGTAATTATAGGCTACATATTACACATCTCCTCTGTGTCTGTTGGATTTGTGTTAATGTGTGTATGTCAAATAAAAAATCAGCTCCAAAAAAAATAACAGGGACATTGTATGTTGATTGACATTAGTATCTGTCACATCTCCTGTCTACTCTGCTCTCTCTCTCTCTTTCTTTCTCTCTTTCTCTCTCTCTCTTTCTTTCTCTCTTTCTCTCTCTCTCTTACTTCTCAGCCACACCTCCTCATTACTCTGCCTGTCACACCTCCTCATCAGTTGATCACTCTCACCTGTGAGCCCGGCTGGGCTCATTAGGTAGAGGGTATATATTCACCTCTCTCTTCTCTGTTCTCTGCCAGATTGTATCTACCACCGTGTGTTACTCTCCAGCGTTTTCTCCTGTCTGTTTTTCTGATCCTGACCCTGTTAGTTCCTGACCTGCCCTGCCTGCCGCCTGGAGATTCACCTGCCCGCCTGTTAGACCACGTCTCCCTGTCTGAGCCCCCGGTAACCGACCAGCCCTGTCTGACCATGTCTCTCCGCCTGACCCCCGGTTAACTGACCTGCCTTCTGTCCTCTGGCCTTGTCTCCTGCCTGCTCCCCTCTGGACTCGTTTGGATCTCCTGGTTTCGGACCCCCGCCTGTCTCTGGTTAACCTGTTGTCTGTCCCTTGTCGGTTGCTTGTCTGCTTCCTAATAAAGACTGTGCCCACCGAGCACCTTAAACTGCACTTGGGTCCTCCGTTGTACTTGTTTCAGTACAATCTGGCCACAATGGACCCAGCAGTTCGAACCGCGGAGGGGGCTCGCTTGGACCGAGTGGAGCAGGGAGTAGCTGCCATCGCTGCACAGGTCCAGCAGCTGGTGGCTCTCAGAACACAGCAGACTTCTTCCACTCCTGCTCCGCTGCCTCCAGCTTCAGTCCCAGGTTCACCATCTGACTCTGTGCCGGAGCCCCGGGTAGGGGAGCCGGAGCGCTACGCCGGGGACCCAGAAGGCTGCAATCCTTTTATCACGAACTGCTCCATCCTGTTCGCTCTGCAACCACGCACGTTTGTTACAGAGGCAGCCAGGGTCGCCTTCGCAATTAATCACCTCACCGGCAGAGCTCGGCTGTGGGGAACAGCCGAGTGGGAAAAAAGTACCCCCGCCTGCTCTTCATTCCAGGCTTTCAGTGAGGAGCTGCGGAAGGTTTTCGGACCGGTGACCACGGGACCTGACGCTACCGGCGGCCTAATGAGCATCAATCAAGGTAATCGATGCGTTTCTGATTACGCCATAGACTTCCGCACTCGGGCTAGACTCAGTACCTGGAACTCTGATGCTCAGTGTGACACTTATCTGAGAGGACTAGCCCCTTATATCAAGCATCAGCTGGTTTCTTTTGACCTTCCCCCTTCCCTGGATGGATTAATTGAACTAACTACAAGGTTGGACCGACGCATACAGCTGTGGAGACAGGAGTCATGTCGGGAGGTGGGAGAGCACCGAGCCTCAGTCCGAGCTCCGGGGTTACCACCTCCTTCCGACCCACAGACTGAGACTTTTCCTGTAGAAAGGGTGGAGCCGATGCAGGTGGTACGAACCAGGGTGTCAGCGGAGGAAAAGGAACGACGGCGCCGAGAGAATCTGTGTCTATACTGCGGTCAGGCTGGACATTTTATTTCCGGATGTCCAGTAAAAGAGGAGGGCTCGGCAGCTAAGAGGGGCATCCTGCTGAGACGGTCCCAGATATCCGCCCATAACTCCCGACCTTTGTTCCATGTTCAGCTCCAGTTGGCAGGAGGTCCTCTCACCCTCGCTGCCTTCATAGACTCAGGGGCGGATGTCAACCTAATTGGGGAGGATCTCATCAGGCAGGTGGGCGTTGACCTGATTCCTCTGTCCCGTCCTGTGTCAGCCCGTGCGCTGGATGGGCATCTCCTTGGAACTGTCACTCATCAGACTAAGCCCATCCAGATGTTTTTGTCTGGAGACCATCACGAGACTATTCAGTTCCACGTCCTGAAGTCACCTGATCCCCCGTTAATTCTTGGTTATCCCTGGCTCCGGCGTCACAACCCACATATAGACTGGTCCACGGGGTCCATTCTGGGATGGAGCCCCACCTGTAAATCCATCTGTCTCCAGCAGAACCGTGGCCTGAATTCTCCAATCAGCTCCTGTTCTGCTATAGATCTGTCCCGGGTTCCGTCTGAATACCTTGACTTCCAGGAGGTCTTCAGTAAGGCCAGGGCCACATTGCTACCACCGCATCGTCCATATGATTGTGCCATTGATCTCCTGCCTGGCACAACTCCTCCTAAGGGACGCCTTTACTCTCTGTCGGCTCCTGAGAGGGAGGCTATGGAGACCTATATCAACGATGCCTTGGCTGCAGGCATTATTCGGCCGTCCTCATCTCCTGCTGGAGCAGGGTTTTTCTTCGTTGACAAAAAGGACAAGACTCTCAGACCCTGTATAGATTACCGGGGATTAAACGACATCACTGTTAAGAACCGTTACCCTCTCCCCCTCATTTCCTCTGCGTTCGAGCTGCTGCAGGGGGCTACCATCTTTACTAAATTGGATCTCCGGAACACTTACCATCTGGTACGGATCCGTGAGGGGGATGAGTGGAAGACGGCTTTTAATACCCCCACTGGTCATTACGAGTACCTGGTTATGCCCTTCGGATTAACCAATGCCCCCGCAGTGTTTCAGGCACTTATCAATGATGTCCTTAGGGAGATGCTGAATAAATTCGTGTTTGTGTATCTGGATGACATTTTGATTTTTTCTCGGTCTAAACAGGAGCACATTCATCACGTCCAGGCGGTGCTGCAGCGCCTTCTTGAGAATTCCCTGTTTGTGAAGGCCGAGAAGTGCGAGTTTCACGCCACGTCGGTGTCATTCCTGGGTTACATTGTGGGGCGGAACCGGATGGAAATGGATCCAGCCAAGGTTTCAGCTGTCACCTCCTGGCCCGTCCCCGAGTCCCGAAAACAGCTCTAGAGATTCCTGGGGTTCGCCAACTTTTACCGGAGGTTCATTCGAGGTTACAGCACTGTGGCAGCCCCTCTCACCGCCCTCACATCTTCCAAGGTTCCGTTCCGTTGGTCTGTGGCTGCTGACAAAGCTTTCAGACACCTGAAGGACCGCTTCAGCTCTGCACCCATTTTACAGGTTCCGGACCCGGAGAGACAGTTTGTAGTGGAGGTGGATGCCTCTGATGTGGGGGTGGGGGCTGTACTCTCTCAACGGTCAGCTGATGATCAGAAAATGCATCCTTGTGCTTTCTTTTCCAGACGATTATCTCCTGCAGAAAGAAATTATGATATCGGCAATCGTGAACTGCTGGCAGTGAAATTAGCATTGGAGGAGTGGCGGCACTGGCTGGAGGGGACCAAGGTTCCATTTCTGGTTTGGACTGACCATAAAAATCTGGAATACATCCGAACAGCCAAAAGGCTCAACTCCCGTCAAGCTCGTTGGTCATTGTTTTTCACCCGTTTTAACTTCTCTCTCTCCTACCGGCCAGGTTCCAGAAACATCAAACCTGATGCCCTGTCTCGCCAGTTCCTGGTCGGGGAGGAGAGCAGTGACCAGCCAGACCCCATCCTCCCAGCCTCACATCGCGTCGCAGTCCTCACCTGGGATGTGGAGGAACGAGTTAAAGCCGCCCTGGAGGATCAGCCGGGTCCTAGTGCCTGTCCCCCCAACTGCCTGTTCGTACCTCAGGCTTTAAGGTCAGAAGTCTTACAATGGATACATGGATCAAAACTAACTTGTCACCCGGGTATTCAGCGCACCGTGGAGGTATTGCAGCGGCGGTTCTGGTGGCCATCCCTGGTGGAAGACACCTCTGAGTTCGTCTCAGGACTCCCCTCTGGACTCGTTTGGATCTCCTGGTTTCGGACCCCCGCCTGTCTCTGGTTAACCTGTTGTCTGTCCCTTGTCGGTTGCTTGTCTGCTTCCTAATAAAGACTGTGCTCACCGAGCACCTTAAACTGCACTTGGGTCCTCCGTTGTACTTGTTTCAGTATCTATCTATCTATCTATCTATCTATCTATCTATCTATCTATCTATCTATCTATCTATCTATCTATCTATCTATCTATCTATCTATCTATCTATCTGTCTGTCTGTCTATCTAAATCAAACACAGACAAACATAATAGAAGTTTTTCAATACAACATTTATAATTAATAACACATTACTCAAACTAAGAAAAAAAATATTCAAATACACTTGGCATTTATGCATATTAAAAAATCCAACAGGGACAGGACTAAAACCTTTCTAATGTAATGTGAAGCCTGTTTCTCCCGTGGGTGTGACCATTCAGTCCCTCATTGGGCGTGTGCTTATTTAGAACCATAGACGAGACAGAACGATAAGAATAAATCCAACCAGCATCCCTCCCTTTTAACGCTGTGAACAAAAGAGACGTCTAAATACCGCTGGTTAAGTACAACAGACAGTACCTAATTCTGATTAATAAGCACCAGAGAAGCCTTAGGGTTGGGAGGGTTGACTTTACTCTCACCCAGATTCTGTCTGTGTGACTAAGAAATGACAGAGAGAAGGAGAAGAAAACACTGGCTGCAAGTTAGGAAGTAAGTGCAGCCTGTCACATACCAAAGTGAGGTGAGACTGAGATAACAGGTCATTTTCCCGTCGCTGTGACTGATAGTTTAGATTTGGGGAGAAGTTAATCATCACCGCTGTGGTGTTACTGAGACATACTCAACGACACAACGCCTCAGTGTTTTCTGTCTGATAATAATCACACACTGTTTCCTGAAAACCTACTGACTGATGGTTTCCACTGCTCACCTTCCTCATCGTTGGCCTCCTCCTCTTCCTCTGCAGCAGGTTTGTCTTCATCCTGAGGGGGCTCTGGTAAAGAAGGACGTTGGCAGTTCAGTGTAAACCACAACAGTCCCAGGGTGGGATACTTACTCCGTGCTATGACAGAGTTATTACTGTCCCCTATCCATGACCTTTTGTTATATTTATGTTATTAAAAACAGGAATGCAATGCTTTTGGCAGCAAGTAAAAAGACTATCACTAGAAAATGGTTAAAGCCTGAAGCACCCACAATGGAAGAATGGATCGACATCGTACAGGACATTTACATTCTGGAGAAGCTGACATTTTGTTTTAAGGGTCAAAAGGAATGTTTTTTCACTATTTGGTCAAAATGGACAAACTATGTTAAATTTGTAATGGATGTGAAATGAATACATTGGCGATGTGAATACATTTATATGATATGCATTTCTGTTTTAGGTTAATGTAAACATACACACCTTAATGTGTCTTATCATGTTGATGCAGTAGTGGAGTAAGCCCCCCCCCCCTTTTTTTTTTCTTCTTTTTTCCCCCTCTTTATTTATATTATATGTTCTATATGTGACTAAAATCTTGGATTAGCATCTTTTTTCCATTTGAAATGTGGAAATTGAATTGTACCCATAAGGAAGCTGTGTAATAATTGCTTTTCCAAATAAACAAAGAATTAAAAAAAAAAACAAAACAGGAATGCACAGAACAGATATGTGGTAAACCTAAAATTCACTTTCACCACAGACAGTGTGTCGTCTTCCTGCCAGTTGAGTTGCACAACAGTTACTGCACATGAAACTTAGTGAAGGGATACATGGGCCAAGGACGAACCCACTAAATTTTGGAACAGATTCAAGGGCAGAAACTGGAATTTCTTGACTTTCTTTAACACTGGACAGCCCAAGGCTAACGTAGACTGGGAACCGTTAAGTAGAAAAAAAAAAAAAAAAAGACTGAAATAGAAAGCATAACCTCAAAGATTATGAAATGAACAAGTTTTAACTAAACCATCACCAGAGACTGGAAACCACCTCTTTGCTCAGAGTGGAACAATTTACGTGAAATGAAACCTTTTGTATGCTGTAATCGTTATTTGTTCTATTTGCTGTTGTTTTTTTTAATCCATGCAGACAAGTGTCTTTTTCATGCTTATGTGTGACACTACAGACATTTCAAGGATGTTTAAATACATGATATCCATCCTCTAACACAGTGGTTCTCAAACTTTTTACAGTGGAGTACCCCCTGAAATATATATATATTTTTTTTAACCAAGTACCCCAAACTCTCGCTTCACCATTTTTGATTGAAAAAATGTGTTCCTGTGTCTAAGATGTCTGTTCATATTTTCAAAACTTTGTAAACAAACAACATATATTTAACTGTAATATATAAAAAATATATAAAATGTTTTAAAAGTAAATTTTGTGTGCAAAATATAAACTGAAAAGTGCCCTCTTTCATTGATAAGAAAAATAAATAGGTCATTAATTAATAAATGAACTTTTCATCAACAAAAATAGTTACTTAGCTACTCAAATAAACTCATTTTGAATAATATAAAATAGAAATGTTCTTAAAATGTTACCAAAGCTTAAACAAGATGATTGACAATCAAATTATTATATCAATGTGTTTATTGTGCTTTATATTTCAGCATTAATTATCATTATTTATTTTATATTTGGTATAAGATGACTTATGTAATGTACTTTTCAAAAAAACCCATATATATAGGTCCAATAGTCATGCATGAGCCACTTTTATAGAATTAAAACTGGGTACATTATCATCCGTGCAGTCAGGGTCGTGTAAGATCTAAAGGCCTAACTTTTAAGACAATTACATAGACACACTCACATTCACAATTACATTTTTTGTATCACGTGTCATTGAAACTGCATTCAGTTCTAAATGATGTTTCAGTTTTGGTTGTTTCTTGCTTTGTTGGACTCACACAGTCGAGTTTCAGTCCCTTTTAAATATGAATATATGAAATTTTTTTTATATACATTTCTGTTACATACATGTACGCAACAAAATTATTTCACTGACACAGACTTGTTCTATTTCCATTCCATAATACTAACAATACGCAAGTAACAAAACATATTGTTAGCCTTATAGCATAACTGCTTAACCCATAAAGACTCAAACATCCACCATCTACCAAAATCATCTACTGATATAAACTGTTTAATCCCTGCTGATCCACTAATCCATGTAAATAATTGGTGTAAAATACAGTTTGTCATCTTTTCATGGTCTTCACATATGACCCATTTGGACTTTCAGAGGCTCCGTGGTTACCATAGAAACACCATCATCTTTTACAACACTGATTCACCAGTAAAACCCATGGAGTTGGATCAGTGACAGCGGAAGTAAACACTTGGTTTATGATAAGTTAATGATAGACTTGACTGAAAAAGTCACTTTTTCTTCAGTTTTCTGTGTTTTTCTGATATAATAACCCTCAACTTTACTCTTAGCTTTTATGAACATCTACATAATCAATGAATTAAATGCAGGAAAATGCCTGATTTTCACTGAAAAAAACAAAACAAAACACAAAATACAAAATATAACACTACAATAAATGCTGATAAATCACATAAGGACGGTTAAATATAGAGGAAAATTTATTTGGGAACTGACACAAACGTCACACTGGGTCCTTATGGGTTAAGTCATATTTTTTGCCAAATTGTGATATCTGCATAACTTTATTCTCTTAACACTGCTGCTTTGTTTTATGCAGATATTACAGTTTGATCAAAAATATGACTTAGGCTATTGTGCTATGAGGCTAACAATATGTAAGTAAGTCAAAATTTAAATATATATATATATATAAATATATATATATAAATATATATATATATGTATATATATATATATATATATATATATATATATATATATACATATATATATATATATATATATATATATATATATATATATATATATATATATATATATATATATGCATCAGTAATGTGACATTTAGATTTTACATTATAATCCTTAAATATTGAACATTTGATTAATGTCCAAAAATTCAGATGTTACATATCAATGGTAAAATTGAAGTTGGACTACAATATTTTTCAAATCCTCTCATGAAATGATTGTGATAATGTTATTTATGCTTGATAGATTAAGTGTAACTGGGATTCAGTATGGAATCATTGTACCTGCTCAAAGGTGATTACTGATGTGTATAAAAGAAATAAAAAGAGAAATGTGTTTGAAGAACAAAATTATTCCAACTTTATGGGCAACAGTGTATTTGTGCTTAGATATTTTACCTGTGAACAATAATATCCACTTCCTCCATTTAGACCTTACTTGAGAGAAGGTGCTCTAATACATGTTTTCCTACATTGTTTTTCCAAAAATGTGATTATATTCTGATTGCATTTGCTAAAAGGTTATGAAAAATAAGGGTATAAAGAGGCATTCTAGGTTATTTAATTATTGCTTGTACTGGAGACTATTTGGATTTTTAAAAAAATTTGGACCATTTTTTAAATATGCTTTTATTGCATTGTTTTGCTTTAGAGGTTAAATGAAACTATGTTCCAGACGAGAATAGACAGGAGTGATAAGGTGTTGAGAGTCATCAAGTGCTCACTTCGGGCTGCCACAGTGGAATGTGTCTGCGTGTGTGTGCAAATATTTTGCATCAGATAGACAGGATGACACTTAATGCTCTCACTCCTGACTCCAGCAGCCATAAAACAACATTAACCCATAATGAACCACTAAACCTAGTAATATGTTCAAATGATTGGTGTAAAATACAGTTTGTCATCATTTCATGGTCATCAGATATGACCCATTTGGACGTTCAGAGGCTCTGTAGTTACCATGGAAACACCGTCATCTTCTACAACATTGATTCACCAGCAAAACCCATGGAGTTGGATCAATGACAGTGGATGGAGTTTTTAATATCTTTGCTGAAAAAGTCACTTTTTGTTCAGTTTTCTGTGTTTTGATATAATAACCTTTGAATTTACCCTGAGTTTTCATGAGTATAAGTATAGGAAATCAAATATTTAAAAAATACAGGATTTGCAGGAAAAATGCAAAATACTGAGGATGATATTAAAATAAATGGCAATAAATCGTTTAAGAAAAATTCAATAGAGAGAAAAACTCATTTGGGAACTGCTACAAAATTAGCACTGGGTTTTTATGGGTTAAAAACAAACAGCGCCCACATGTTCGAGAACAGTTTGAACAGGATTTAGGAACCTGGGAACACAACGCAGCCCCAAATAGAGTAAATGATCTCATCAGGTGAGAAATATCTCCATGACTGGCAGCAAAAAGAGGCTGATCTTGTGGATTCAGGCAATGTTAGAGTAACTGAAGCTTTGAAAAGCAGAGCTCACGCTTCTGTTGGATGAGGAATGGTGCTAATTTATCTGGATTCATATTAACCCCTACAGACCCACAGCTAGTTTTATGGTGACCTCCAAATGAATTTTTGACTACTTTTATCCTTTACTAAGTAATTTATCAGCATTTATCATAATATCCTCTGCATTTTACATATTTCAGTAAAAATCAGGTATTTTCCTACATTTAATTTACTGAATATTTAGATGTTCATAAAAGCTCAGACTAAATTCTGCTTCCATTATTTTTACGTGGCTACATCTCTACGAGTTCCAAAAGTCAGAACAGAACTGGAAAAGAAAGCTTTTAGATTTTTTTTACATGAGATAAAACTGAAGGAAGTGGTCTTTTTAAATACATTCTAAGTCATTCTAAACGAATGGGAAAAAGATAAATTTGGATGTAGATGTTTTTCTAATTGATTGAATCAAATTGTTTTGAGATGCTTTTAAGGAACATTGTTGTATCTTTTAATTATTGATGGTGCTTTATATGTTTGTTCTTAGTTAAGTGATTCATGTAAGGTTTTTGACTGACTTTTATTATGTGTTTTATGTATATCTTTAGCGTCGATGTATGGCTGTGGTTTCTATTTTGTGTAACTTCTGCTGCTGTCTTGGCCAGGACACTCTTCCAAAACAAGTTTTTAATCTCAGTAAGTTATTGTTTATCTTAGTTAAATAAAGGTTAAGTAATAATAATACCAATAAAAAAGTTATTATATAAAAAACAAGGAAAACTGAAAAAATACTGAGAATTTTGGCCAAATATAATGAGCACAAAATAAGTGTCTACAACCACTGCCAATTGTCAAACTACATTTTTTTTTTTTTTTTGGTGAATCAGTGTTTCAGGAGATGACGGTGTTTCCATATTCACTCTGGAGTGTCTGAACGTCAAAATGGGTCATATTTGATGTCAATAAAAAGCTGAGAAACTGCATTTGACATGAATCATCTACATGTATTGACAGGAGTAGTGTCTCTAAAGTTATTAACTCCTAAAGACCCACAAAGCCTCTGGTCACCAAAAGCACCAACTCATCTCTAATGTTTCATACCTGTTGATCCGCTAATCCTATCAATCCATGTAAATAATTAGTGTAAAATGCAGTTTTTATCTTTTCGGGGTCATCAGATATGACCCATTTGGACGTTCAGAGGCTCTGTATTGAACGTGGAAACACCGTCATCTTCTACAACAGGGGGTAGGCAACCTGTGGCTCTGGGGCCACATATGGCTCTTGAGCCCTTTTCCAGTGGCTTAATGTTGCTTTGTCAAAAACATATGGAAATGAATAACACTTTTTTTTTTTTGGTACACATTTTGCCAGAGCAATAAAGTGATTCTGATATCATGCAGTTGTAAAAATGTAGACTCTACTCCTAAAAATAGTAAAAGTAGCAAAAGTAGACTACTTTTAATTTTATAACGCTGAAGGTATTTATCTGTATTCTCCTTTGCAAAGAAAACCTTCACTTACCAGTTGATTTTTGCATCAAACAAAAATAATGACAAATATCACTGTTTTTTTTTTTTTTTTTTTTTTTTTTTTATTTTGTCATTTCTTTTTGTTCTATAAATGCACTGAAACTTTTATTTATTCTCCACATATTCTGTACAAACTAATCCTAAAGAGCTTCTTAAACAGTCACTAGTTTGATGAAAGGTGTAAGGGTTTCTTTTGGCTCCAGACAGTTTAGTTTTTCTTTTTCTGTCCTAAAATGACTCTTTAGATTGCAAGGGTTGCCGACCCATGTTCTACAACATTAATTCCCCGGTAAAACCCATGGAATTTGATCAATGACAGTTGTTTTTGAAGCTTGTTTTTATGTTCAGTTAATGATATATTTTGCTGAAAAAGTCAATTTTTCAGTTTTCTTTGTTTTTATGTAGTAACCTTTGAATCGACTCTGAGTTTTCATGAACATCTACATCAGGGGTGTCAAACTCATTTTAGCTCAGGGGCCACATTAAGCCCAAATTGATCTCAAGTGAGCCGGACCAGTAAAACAATAGCATAATAATAACTTGTAAATAATGACGACTCCAAATTTTTCTCTTTGTTTAAGTGCAATCAAAATTAAATTATGAAAATATGTACATTTACAAACTATCCAAACAAAAATGATGTGAATAACCTGAAAAAACTGAGTGCAATTTTAACTATATTACACCTCAACTTACCATTTATACATGCATATTATGAATTGGATCTACAAAGGCACAAAATATTTAATAACAGGAAGTATAATGTTAAAATTTTCCTCACAAAATTTCAGGTTTTTCATATTTTGTTGTTAAAGGATAGTTTGTACAGGGTGGGGAAGCAAAATTTACAATGAACATTTAGTTGTTTTTTCTCAGCAGGCACTATGTCAATTGTTTTGAAACCAAACATATATTGATGTCATAATCATACCTAACACTATTATCCATACCTTTTCAGAAACTTTTGCCCATATGAGTAATCAGGAAAGCAAACGTCAAAGAGTGTGTGATTTGCTGAATGCACTCGTCACACCAAAGGAGATTTCAAAAATAGCTGGTGTGTCCATAAAGACTGTTTATAATGGAAAGAAGAGAATGACTATGAGCAAAACTATTACGAGAAAGTCTGGAAGATACTATTAAAGAAAAATGGGAGAAGTTGTCACCCGAATATTTGAGGAACACTTGCACACGTTTCAGGAAGCGTGTGAAGGCAGTTATTGAGAAAGAAGGAGGACACATAGAATAAAAACATTTTCTATTATGTACATTTTCTTGTGGCAAATAAATTCTCATGACTTTCAATAAACTAATTGGTCATACACTGTCTTTCAATCCCTGCCTCAAAATATTGTAAATTTTGCTTCCCCACCCTGTAAATGTTAATATTTTCATAATTTAATGTAAGTTTTTACACTTAAACAAAGGAAAAAAATATGGAGTTGTCATTATTTATAGGTGTAATGTAGTATTATGTTTTTCGCAATAAACTAAGAAAATTTGGAGTCATTATTTATAGGTTATTATGCTATTATTTTAGTTGAGATCACATTGTCCTGTATGTGGAACCTGAACTAAAACGAGTTCAACATCCTTGATTGTTAATATCTGAGCTGTAATTTTTGCAAATTCATCTCACGGGCCGGACTGGAACCTTTGGCGGGCTGGTTTTGGCCCCCGGGCCGCATGTTTGACACCCCTGATCTACATGATCAGTGAATTAAATAAAGGGAAAAATTATTTACACTGAATAATGCAAAATACAGAGGATAATGTCATGATAAATGGTGATAAATCTTTTGAGACAGGTTAAAAAGAGACAAAAATCCCTTTAGGATCTGCCATAAAAGTTGCACAAGGTCTTTACAGGTTAAATATTTTAGATCAGTAGATAGTTTTGGTCGCTGGGGGCTGTTTAGGTTTTTGAGGGTTAACTTCATGTCTTCTGTGACACCACATTGCAGTCAATATTTCCCCAAGAGCAGCTTTTACTGACTATGGAGTATTTCCAAAAGTATGATTAAAGCTCAAAGCAGTACCTTCCACTGCCTCCTCCTGCTCCTCCACCTCTTCCTCCTCCTCTACCCCCTGATCTCCTGCTGAGCAAAGCACAGGGCTGGTTAGTAGAGCGAGCTCGCATATAGCAGCCAGCGGCGTATAAAGGTAGACAGGTTGGAGGGAATAAATGATGAGAGAAAGAAAGAGTTCAAGGCATGATGAGATCAAGCACGACGTGACTGAACTATAATCGCTGTTAAATGTCACAGCTGTGTCACTACAGCAAGTGTTTTAACCACGAGTACATGTGCAGTGCAAATGCATCCCAAAAAGCTGTACTACAAAAGTTCACCAGCCCTCATACCTTCAGCCGCTTCGTCCTCTGAATTAACACAACACAGGACGTACACAGAGAAGAAACACATGCATTAAATCACATAACAACAAATACACACTGAATAAAAGCAACATTTAAACTGCAAACCACTGCTGCTATTATTATACAAAAGAAAAGTAGGAAATTTTATCAAGCTGCTAGACTGGAATTAAAGGGTGTTTGTACAGTGTCATCAACTTACTATACAAACAGCCTTTAATACCAGTGGATTTAATATATAATAATGCACTGCTAATGCTAAATACAGTTCAAGTAATGCTTCCATCATTCATCTTTTCTCTTAGTCTGTCCTATGTTATTAAAAGGCTTTAACATTAGAAAGGAATGTCAACACTCTGTTGTTTAAGCTCATTTACAGCATGTTACATATTAATAGTTTTCACCTAAAGCTATGGAAACTGTAAGCTAAGGGTGTAGGCTGAAACTTATTCTAATAACACGTTTTTATGTATGACATTCCCACTTGTGTCAGTACATTCCTTTATAGCACATATATGTATAAGGGAACATGCAGTGTCTTAAGCTGTTTTGACAGTAGATAACATCTTTTGACACTCAAAAAAAATACTGTATACTGTGAGTCATGATGGTATTTCTTACCTTCCACCTCCCTGTAAAGAACAAATACATCAGGACTTTACTTTTCTGGTCCAGAGCACAAATACAAAGCAATCTGTCATCGCATTTCATAAATATAACAAGATGTTCTATATGTTGGAAAGACAGAACTTGTGTGTTTGTATTGCAAAAAAAAAAAAAAAAAACCTACTCTTCATACTCCTCCACCACTTCCTCGTTGTCTGACATTTTAGTGAATGTTCAGGTGTGCAGCAGCAAATCCAAACTTTAGAATGAAAAAAAAAAAAAAAATTAATAAGGAACAGAAGCACTGCAAAAATCTAAATCTTACCAAGTGTATTTCTCTCATTTCTTGTCAAAATATCTCATCACACTTAAAATAAGACATAATCACCTAAAGAGGAACTTTTCAGTGAAAGAGACGAACTTATTTTTAGGCAATAGATCTTGAAATCTTATTTCAAGAAATCTGACCAGGATCATTTTCACTTGTTCCATTGGCAGATTTTTTTTTTTTTTTTTTGCTTGAATTAAGCAAAAAAAAAAAAAATAAAAATTGAATTAATCAACCATCATTTTCACTTGTTCCATTGGCAGAATTATTTGACTCATTCAATTTTTTTTTTTTTGCTTAATTCAAGCAAAAAAATCTGCCAATAGAACAAGTGAAAATTATCTAAGTAAGATTTCTTGAAATAAGATTTTCAAGATCTATTGTCTAAAAATAAGTTCTTATATCTCACCGAAAAGTTACTCTGTAGGTGATTATGTCTTATTTTAAGTGCGATGAGATATTTCAACTAGAAATGAGAAAAATACACTTGGTAAGATTTGGATTTTTGCAGTGAGTCAATGCATTTCTCTTCACTTTCCTTTTCAAAGTCGTTTTAATCAGTGAAACTTACCAGAAGATGAGTTTGGATGATGGAAAATAAAGATGACCAGTCCTCAATTCACTAACAGGAAGGTGATGGAGAGTCTCAGAGGGTAAAGAGGACTGTGTGGTGGGACAGCGTGTTTTAGATCTCTTGTTGTGTTATAAATAACTTTTTAGATAGCTTGTACTCTCATTATCACCATTCCCAAAAAAGGCCGCTGTGAGTTGCAGCGCCAAACGGGCCCAGATAAAGGCACAGTTGTTCACAATGATTCATACAAACACATACACACACACACACACACACACACACACACACACACACACACACACACACAGAGATACACACACAACACACACACACACACACACACAGATACACACACAACACACACACACACACACACAACACACACACACACAGAGAGATACACACACAACACACACACACACACAGATACACACACAACACACACACACACACACACACACACACACACACACACACACACAGATACATGGCACGCTGCCACTGACACAACACAGGCATGTTCTTATCTGCATCCTTCCTACCGTGTGATACCCGAAGTTAAAAGTACATCCATGCATGAAAGGCTTGACTCTGCCTCTGTGTCGCGTGAGTCATCAACAACATCAAAAAGAACAAAATCCATGAGACGTTTGTAGTTATAAAACACTTTATTCTTCGCACAGGCACAATCTTGCCCATAAGGATGCACAGAACACAACAATGGAAACAATATCTTTTGGCAGATTAGACAAATATATTAAATTACAGCTTCAGAATTCCCAATGTCCAGTGTAAATTCAATAAACATAGGTAGCCTTAAGACCTTCACCTTTTTAAAGTGCTTGAAAAATTACATAAAGTTCACGCAAACAGATACAGAGTTCAAACAAATGTCAGTGTGCTTCCTGTTTTCTCTCTTCTTCTGCTTCTTTTTGCTGTTTTCAACATTTTCCTCACTTGTGTTAATGAAATTAGGAGTACGTATTTCTTCAAGTTGCAATGCAAAAGTGTATGACAGCAGCCTTCTACATCTAAAAGCATCTTTATTTTTTTAAGTCCTGTAAATCTATACCGGGCATCTTATTCTCACTGAGTTGTGGCAATAAAAGAAAAAAAAAAACCATTAAAGCTTTAAGAAACAATCAGTCACGGTCCTCTTTCCACATCCTCTCATCTTCTAAATCCTACAAATGGACACACAGAAGCGTAAGAAATAATTACTGCAGGAAAACATCTCATGTCATGTTTAAAGTTACTGATGTGTCATTAGCTGTTACCTGCAGGTCGACGCTTTCCTTCACTTGTACATTTTTCCGGGGTTTATGTTTGAGACACTTTCTTCATCTCTGTTCTCAAACAGACTTCGCTTGCTACTGATGTTCACATGTCTCAAGTCCTAAGGATCAAATAAATGATTATCACAGTTATTCTACACAGGTATTAGAGGCAGTGTGTGTGATCTGAGTGAACTGATGTGTGGTAATATGATGAAAGAGTGCTACTGTCCTCTACTGGACAAATGCTACAACTGTATGACCTCCTGTAGCTCACAGTTTAGTCATATTAAACATGAAAACATGCCTTTTGAGCTGTAAATACTAAAATATGACTCATTTGTAATGAAACGCATCAGTGCTGGTGGTAATGTACATTAAACATGACGAACATTTAAAAGCACATGTTATTTGGGTGGAAGTAACGAAATTTGCCTCTTGTTTGAAAATCTTTTTCAGCCCATTTTATGCTTGTTTTTGTCATGAAATTTCCATAAAAAACATTTGCTCTGGTTGTTAGTGGTTGTGCCAGCACCAACTGATCTACTTTTTTGTTCAAAGTATTTTTATTGCATATCTAGTCACAGAAAAGCATAATACAGTCATTGGTTTTTTTTTTATTTTTTAACCCAAACCCATGAACATTCCCACCCTGTTACACCAAAAAAAAAAAAAAAAAAAAAAGATAACTGACAATAACAATAATAAGAATGAGAATAAGAATAAGAAGAATAAGAATAAGAATAAGAATAAGAATAAATAAGGGGCACAAATATTAGTCACATACTCATATTAATACGACTCCTCTGGAATACGTGAGGGATCTACCTCTTTTATGTGATTCAGAACAGGTTGACAGGTACTGAAAAACTTATTGGCACATCCTCTTATAGAATATCTGCTTTTTTCCAATGTTAAATGACGTAAAAGATCCAGAAACCAAGATTTAAATGTTGGACGTTGTTTATCTTTCCATTTTAGTAGTATTAGTCAACGAGCTAGCTGATCTACTTTTTGATAGTTGTGGTTCAGTTATCTGTGGATCAACTGCATCCATGCTTCTCCCCCTACTTCCCCAGTCTCTCTCTCTCTCTCTCTCTCTCTCACTCACTCTCTCTCTCTTTCTCTCTCTCTGTCTCTCTCCTCCTTCACCCTCCCTCTTTAACCCCAACTGGTCAAGGCAGATGACCATCTTCCAGGAGTCATGGTCTGCTCCAGGTTTCTGTCTGTTCAAAGGAAGTTTTTCCACACCACTGTCTCCAGTCACAGATGTTTGCTCCTGGAGGATTCTGTTGGGTTTCTGTAAATTGGCTTGAGAGTCTGGTTCCAACTGGCTCTATATGTAAAGTGTCACGAGATGACGTTTGTTATGATTTGGCGCTATATAAATAAAATTTCATTTGATTTGATTTAAAAAGAATTCTGTTACCGCTTCTATTCAGAGGTGTTGGCAGAGGCAAACGGCCAAATTGCATTAATTTTCCAACCGGTCCGACTGAGCTGTTTTATCACTCTGTTCCACACCTGTCTCATAAAACCACTGCCTTGATCAGTGACTTGTTTGGTGGTTTGGACTTGAAATAACACATTAAAACACAGCCGTAATTTGTCAGGAAAATCTGGAAGGTTTAAAAGCATTTTAGGGCTTCAGTTCTATATGACGGTAAGAAAAAGCAGTAAAAGTGTTGTAAACATACTATAATCATAGTGAATATTGATTTTTAAGTTGTAAAATATGTACAAAAACTTAAATTTAACCTTTCAGAGCCTCATATGATTCTGCATAAAGGGGTCATATTTTGCTAAGCCCACTTTTATAAATCTTTGGTTTATTTATTTGTGTATTTGGGGACCCTAATTGAATTTAAACCCTCCAGGTGCTGCAAAGTTATCTTTATATTCATTTGGCAAAAATCGAGCGGATTTCTACAACCTGTTTTAATTCCTGCTTAATTTGTTACATTTTGTAACTAGTTACATCACAACATTTGCACATATAAGGTCAAGACTTCCGACGACCATTTCTCAGAGCGCGCCATAATTGTTTGTCAGCAGCAGCGGTTGTAGTTAAAACTGAAAATATGCCCAAACTCAAAGCCGATTGCCTAAAGTGTTCAGTTGTTGGTTGTCTTAACGAACACAAGTGGCTGAACAGGACAGAGCAGCACAGTCAACCACCTGGAGGGGGTGGGGCATGAAGTGGCTCATTTGGATTTAAAGGGCCAGCGCTCAAAACAGCCTTTCTGGTGTCATTACTCAGAAATAGGGCTGAAGATGGACCTGTGGAGTTGAATTAATGAAGAATTCAGACCCAAGTAGAGCATTTACAGTTTATGTAGACCGCCGGGAAATGTTTAAAATGCATAATTCCTTTTAAAAAAGCAAACTATCACTCCTTTAAGTGTGTTTCTCTATCATATGGATGTTCCTTAACCTATCCTATGCTACATCCACACATCCATGGACTTTCAGACACTGATCACCACATTCCAGCCTCTCTTTTGCTTTGTAGCAGTTTTCAAAATCATGTAGTGGGTGTAATTAGACACAGAACTTTTATCAAAGCAGAACGCTAAATGGATTTAGCTCAATAGTAAGTAATTAATAATGTGATTTTAAAAAAAGGGTCAAAATTATTAAAACATTCTAAATATTGTGTGAGTAAGGAATAGAATAAATAAAATAAGTGCTCTGACCGTGGCGCAGTGTGAAGATCCACTTTGATTAGTCTTGCTGATCCAGCGGCTAATACGGTCAGACATCCCAGAGGTGAAGTTCCTGAACTCCTGATAACACATGAAAGTATTTAAACACACACCCCACATTATTCATACAATGCACACAGCTGAAGCATGTACATGATAAAGGTTGAAGAAGCTGTGTGAAAATACCTGTCTGGTAACTCCAGGGCTGGTGGGACTTGCTGTCTGCTGCTGCTGGTCCTTCTCAAAAATCCCCCTCTTCCTGGACACCTCCTCCATCAGGAATAAAGTCCTCTGGGCCACATCTGGAGACCGCGTCATTTCTGATTTCTAGTCATAACAGGAAACACAAAGAATATCATCAATAACAGGAGATGAAACTAAGCAGCAAAAGCATCATGACTGTTCAAGCTTTTACATTTTTCTGGAGGGAGTTGTTCCTTATTCAGGCTGAGAGTTGAACGACAAAAGGTGTTCCATAAATAAGACTTAAACCAATTTAACTCGATACTGAGGGATGATTTAGATCAGGGGCGGTGAACTTGAAGCTCTTTGACAGCTCTTTTCTTTATTTAAATTTCATAAATATTTTTGACATGTATTAAAATGCATTTGAAAATGATATGGTACAGATATACAGTACTTAATGGGATAATAATACTCACGATTCTGTGACAATACAGAAATATCCCACACTCCCTGAAGGCAACACAAATGTAAACACTAGTGCAGAGGCGCAGGTGTGCTGCAGCTAAGCTAACGCTACTGACGTGAAAAAGTAAAGCTAAGCGAAAATATGAAGAGGAAAACAGGATATTTCTTTCTAAATGGGAAGAGTTGTATTTCTTTTCCAACAGTTTTGGAAAATAAAGACTGCCAGGTGTTCCACTAAGGTAAGAAAAAGAGCTCATGAAAACTATTTTAGCAACTTCTTATGTAGGCTATTTAAGCTGTAAACCACTGTTCATGTGTAGGACTCCATATGTTGTGTGGCTCTTGCCGCTGTGTTAGGTTTAATTTGGCTCCTAAAGTTAAATTGGTTCTCCACCCCTGAATTAGATTAAAGAAATTAGATGTTCCACATTCACATTAGAGGGCTCTGGGTTCAGGGTTTTGTGGACTGACCTGTGCAGCCTGGGCCAGTCTCTCCATCTTCTCCTGGATGGACCTGGATGACATCCTCTGCCTGGAGCTGGACAAAACACAACACACAGTTTTGTATAAACCCCTTGATAAAAGTCATTCTACATATTATTAATATAATTCTTGTTATCATTAAAAAGTCAAATTTAATCAGCCATATAAACTCACTTCCTCTGGAAGGATGGTGTTTTGTCTTCTTCTGGATTTTGGTCCTGATCCAAACATGGAAGAACTAACATTAGACATCTTAAATTGCATAATTTAGTATCATGTATACTCCTGGTCAAAAGTTTTAGAACACCCCAATTTTTCCAGCTTTGTATGGAAATTCAAGCAGTTCAAGTCCAATGAACAGTTTGAAATGGTACAAAGATAAGCGGTGAACTGACAGAGGTAAAAAAAAAAAAAAAAAAAAAAAAAAAAAAAAGGTAAGGTTAAACAAAACTGAAATATAATATACATTTCAGAATTACACAAAAAGGCAAACAAGAAATGGGTTAACAACTTAAAGCAGTTCTGCAGCAATGGAAGTTGATCAAGCCTAGAAAGTTGGTGCTACCAATTCCTACAGGTGTACCAATGTTTCTGAATTCCTTCCAACCTCCTCTGTCTGCATAGAAGTAGTGTTGGAACACACTTTGGTACCATACCGTTGTGAGCATTATTTGAACAGTATTGTACTGCAGAAAGTAGTGTGTTACTATAAAAATGGCGAGGAAAAGGCAATTAACAATAGAAGAGAGGCAGACCATTGTAACACTTAAAAATGTAGGTCTGTCCTACAGAGAAATTGCCAAGAAAGAGGGGGTTGGAAGGAATTCAGAAACATTGGGACACCTGGAGGAATTGGTAGCACCAACTTTCTAGGCTTGATCAACCTCCATTGCTGCAGAACTGCTTTAAGTTGTTAACCCATTTCTTGTTCGCCTTTTTGTGTAATTCTGAAATGTATATATTTTTCAGTTTTGTTTAACCTTACCTTTTTTTTTACCTCTGGCAGTTCACTGCTTACCTTTGTACCATTTCAAGCTGTTCATTGAACTTGAAATGCTTGAATTTCAGTACAAAACTGGAAAAATTGGGGTGTTCTAAAACTTTTGACTGGTAGGGTATACTACTATTTGCAGTCTTACACTTGCCTAAAATGACAACATAAAGCAAATCTATCATATTAATTAAATTATTTTATATTGTGTGTAAGTAATTTAGCCTCTTACTGTGTTGGATTCAAACTTCTTAGACGTCATCCTGACACTTGCACTAAAACAGAATTTTAAAAAATATATACATTTAGCTTAAGATAAGAGGACTCAGACAGGTTCAAAGTAAACATGAAGGTGTTATCATACCTCCTCTGCAGCGGTGCGCTGTCCTCTTCTTTCTTTCTCATCATCTGAATTAGACCATGGGAAAAAGTGTTGTGTGTTAGCAGTCAAATGCTCACCAGACTAAAGCCAACCTCTAACAAAGCAACCAGTCAGCAATAAAAGCTGGTCAATATTGCATATTAGCATATGCCTGAAACTGAAGCTGCACAAGCAAATGATCCTGATAGTCTGTCATGTGGAAAAAGATCTAATCTAAAACAGTCAAATTGGTAAGTTGATGTCAGCATTTACTGGGGAGAGTGTGAATGTGTTTATATGTGCATGTGCATGTGTGTGTTGGTTGTGTTTACCCTGAAAGAGATCGTCCTGGAGCTCTGTCTGACAAAGGCAGGTTTAGTCGTCTGTTCAAAGTTGGAGGAGCCATTCACACTAGTCTGAGGTGAAGGAAAAAAGGATTAAAGTTTACTGATCTTACTTACATAGAGAGAGAGAGAGGATCTTCTACAGTCATGGAAAAATTATTAGACCATCAAAAGTCATCAAAAACAATGGTTATGCAATCAAGTACTAACTCCTGTGTGTATCATGTGACTAAAACAGACAGAAAAGAAAACATAGAATGCCTAAAAGCACTGTTTTTGGCAGTACAATGCCATAGATATTGATGTAAGAACTGAAATGATTTTGGTTATTATCAAGAAAACCATGGAAAATGGCTAGATATCAGCTCTGAAATTAAACTCTTATGAGCTATTTTTGTTGTTACCATTATATTGTCCAAACAAATGAACCTTTAGTTGTACCAGGCACTGAAATAAACAAGAAACTGAAGAAAACAAGGGTGGTCTAATAATTTTTTCCGCAGCTGTATATGAAAGTGATTCCTTGTTATTGACACAACAAATCATCACAAGGGGGTGCTGTTTCTGCATTGAATTAATGTGCAGCAGTGACAGCAAGATCTTTTACACCAAACTCCATTTGACAAGCAAAGCATAAAACATAGTTAAGCTGTAAATTACGTCTCTTTAAAAAAAAAAAAAAAAGCCATCTGTGGACACTTGACGTATTTGTAGTGGTGCATCTGTGTATTCTAAGTACCTCCTGTGTGTGTCCATTCTGAACGTGGCTCTCAACTCCCATTGATGAGAAACAGTGTTCTCTAGGAGAGAAGGGAGCTGTCGGAGAGCAAGGGCTCATGGGAGTTGAGCGCCCGCTTACAGAGGGACTCTTGTCGAGTGAGATGGAGACAGAGCTATAACATCAAAAAAAAGAGATCCACTTTGAAATTCCCCCAAAAAACAGTTTCACATTTTCCTGTAGTGGTATGTAGTAGTAAAAGAAGTCATCTTATGAAATCACATTGTAGTATTGCTGAGTTCACAAGAAAATTAAGTACAAAGGTAAAAAAAAGCGAGAGACAGACATGGCTGTCATGATGTCTTAAAGCAATAAAATAATGTTTTGGTCAAGTCATACACAGCCTATTTCAAAATAATAGTTCCACACACAATAATTCCGTGGATCACCTTTAGATTTGATGACAGGACACATTCACTGTTGCATCGTTTATGTCACACAATAGAATATCACATTAAATGTCCAAACATTTATTTCTGTCTTAACTTGCATTTATTTTTGGCCAAGATCCTTTTTTGATGATGGAAGACTTGGACCACTGTCTAAAATCATCCCAAATATTCTTAATGGGATTCAGGTCTGGACTCTGGGACTCTGACACTAATCCATCAGTGAAATTGAACCTTCCTGCTGGCATTGTCCAATATTGATGCTCCTTTGCAAATTGAAGATTTATAAAAACAATAAATAAATGAATACTAAGAAGAAGGCTGAATAACATATTAATCACTTCAATTATTATCCATTGGAAGAATGTTATCTATTTGCTTAATTTTTTTTGCTATTTGAGTTAAATTCCTGTAGGACTTTTTTTGTCTTTTTTCTTTTTTTCTGTGTTTTCTAATCAAATATCTGTGTCAAACTTAGCTGTTTTGTCAAATTATTTCACAGGACTTTAGTATGAAAAACACAGATGATCTACAAGTGAAGCATTGAATTAATGTCAAAACATCTTAAATGTCTAAATCTTTACATAAACAGTGGATCCTCAATAAATATTATGAATTTATTTTTCTTTTTTTTCTCTCCACATTTTATAAATTTTTGCAATTATACATGACAACAATAAACACAGATCTAAACCATGATGAAAACCAACAACTGAAACAACAAATCAGACAAAGACAGAACGTTAATATCTTTCCCAACAAGACCACATTAAAGGGCAGTGCAAGTACTCTCAACTTAGATAAATAATCATTTATATTATCAAAGGGAATCCAAAGATCCTATACAAGGCTGGATCAGGATTGAGGAAAAAAATGAACTGAGAAAATTACCTATTGCTCTAAATTTATAGTCTTTCAACTTAATATTTGTGACAATGATATGCACCCCCTCACCTGGTTCCAAATGGTTTCAGTTCTAAAATTAGTGTTATTAAGTATATCCATTATTCGCTCCATACCTAAGAGATTTAAAACTCAGACCCCCATATTTCTATAGAGAAATACTTTGATTTGTGAATTTTCCAGTTCCACAAAAACGCTAAACCAGCTGTTTTTCTGTCTTATCTCATTTTTAGCTGTGCAGCCCTGTACCCCAACTTATTTATCAACCATAACTTCTGAGGAAAATGTGTTACAAGGTGTTCTTCACTGCTCTAGCCTAGTAATTTCTATTAACCGTTATCTTATCTTACAAAATCGTTTGATCTGTATTGATCTTTCACGATGACAAGGCCATAAAAAACAATAAGGTAAAAAAAAAAACCAAAAAAACCATGCTTGCTAACCTGACAAACTTTCGAGTTGGGTTGGATATTGGTTTGGAATCACGGTTCTTGCTTGATGACTCTCCATTTTCACACTAAGATAAAGAAAAAGAAAACATCACAGACAATCAGTATTTGCACAGTCACACCTTCTATTACATAATTCTGCCCGTTTAAGTCCTTATTTGCAGTTACAGCACATAAGGGCTGTTGCTGGCGTGTATTATAAAAGATAAAGCAGAAATTATGGCCGTAAGCGCGCCTTATCAAACTTTTATAGATGATTTACATGGTCACTTGATTCACAGGAAGAGTGCAAGTCCAGTAATGTGATCAGAGATAAACACACAGACTACTCAGTCTCATTTTAACTTGTATATTATCAATTAAAACAGTTAAATTGTGGTATATAAGACAGGTATGGTGTGTATTGGATATTACTGCTTACATGTTTTGTTTGTGTGAGGATGTGGGTCACTAACATGTGTAACATTAATACTTTTCCCTGTGAGGAAAAGGAGGTTCCCATCTCTGAAGTGTTGCTGTAGAGTTTAGAAAATGATTAACATAACTTTGTATGGGGTAACTTTTAACTGTTAAACCTCGCTGCTGGGTTTCACTTTGTTGTGGCAGAGTAATGTATTAAAAGAATATCAGTCCCTTAAAATAGGTTTTTAGTGAGGGGATTAATTTTTTCATTCTGATTCCTACTGATGCTATAACTTTAAAGGGGTCATATTTTGCTAAGCCTACTTTTATTAGTCTTTGGTACATTTATTTGTGTATTTGGACCCTAATAGTTCATAAAGTTTGAATTTGAACCCTCCAGGTGCTGCAAAGCTATCTTCATATTTATTTCGGCAAAAATCGAGTGGATTTCGACAACCTGTTTTAATTCCTGCTTAATTTGTTACGTTTTATAACTAGTTACGTCATGACATTTGCACATATAAGGTCAAGACTTCTGATGAACATTTCTCCGAGTACGACATAATTGTTTATCAGCAGCAGCGGTTGTAGTTAAAACTGAAAATATGTCCAAACTTTGAGTGGATTACATAAAATGTTCAGTTGTTGGTTGTATTAACAACACAAGTGGCTGAATGGGACAGAGCAGCACAACCAACAACCTAGAGGGGGTGGGGCGTGAATTGGCTCATGTGCATTTAAAGGGCCAGTGCTCAAACGACCTTTCTGATGTCATTACTCAGAAATAGGGGTGCAAGAAAATATTGGTTCCGCAATATATCATGATATTTCATTTCACGATAATGTATCGATATTAAAAAGTATTGTATCGATATTTTTAGGTATTTATTCAAATGCAGACAAAGTGAGGGTTCATTTTTGTTTTTCTTTTTTGTTTATATTTTATTATTATTTAACACTGTTTTGTAAAAATAATGGTTATTTCAAGCATCCTAAAGCGCTTTTTACTGCCTGAAAGGAGCAGATGTTTGTTCTTTTGTTGCACAAAAATAATGTTATGGTGTTGGACGATTCAGGGACTGTCCACTATGCATTCTTTTCACAATACAATATGAACATTTGAGCAGGATCTTAAACTATAATGTCTGTAAGACATAATTTAAATATTAACAGAGGAACGTTTTGTGATACACCAATAGATCCTGTTCTGATCAAATAAAATTTGTTTTAGTATTCATGCATATTTCTGGTATAATTCCATTTTAACAGAAAATAATCTTTTAAAAAAAGAAACAAAGAGTATCATGATATATCACAATATATCATATCATGATCCTAGTGTTGAGGTTAGTATCGTATCTCCAGATTCTTGCTAATACACACCCTTACTCAGAAATAGGGTTGAAGATGGACCTGTGGAGTTGAATTAATGAAGAATTCATACCCAAGCATATAGCATTTACAGTTTATGTAGACCACAGGGAAATGTTTTAAAACACAGAATTCCATTTAAAAAAGCAAAAATATTACTCCTTTAAACAACCGTTTCTTTCTGTTCTTACTTGTCCGTGTGTGATGTTAGAGCTGCTGTCATTACTGCTTCTGCTGATGCTGCTTCTAGGACTGAAAGAGGCTGTTTTTGGTGCTTGTTGTTGAGGTTTTGATGATGGCGTCTCATCAAAACATCCATCCTCCTCCAAGTCCCCCAGTAGCTCCACTCTAGCTCCTCCTTCTCCTTCTTCTGTTTCCTTCTGTCGTCTCAGCGTCTCCACGTGCCTCATCCTTCGCCGTTCATCTCGGTCGCGAAGCATCTCAACAAAGTCCAGCTGCATCTGCTCCACACTGTAAATAAACAGATTGAAACACACATTTGGGATGACCAGGATACTGTACACATGATGGATGATTTCTAGAAACCCTGAGAAAAGACCTTTCAGTCCTGGATGAGATCAGGTTTCTTTAATGAAAAGCTCAACAGTCCTTCTGTCTCTTTGAAGACTGCTTCTGCTCCAGGTACTCAGCTGTGGAGTTTCTGACAGCTTTTCATACTCTCCCTGCATAGTATCAAGTTTTATCGTATTTTTGAAATGTATATAGATGACACACTCCCATGGGGCAAAAGTGTAAGAATCCTCACTTTCTGCTCCTGAAATCTAACCTCTAAAAATGCGTACTATCAAAGAAGACAGACTCTAAGACACCAGGCGAGATCCCTGTGGCTCCAACCCAACCAGAATAATACAGAGAAAGAAAAGGAAGAAATTAAAATGCATAGAAAGAGTTGTTTAGATAAAGAGTGTGAACCAATGTAACGGCAGCAAAATCAATTTAAACCATGTTTTACTGAACGGTGAGAATAACCTGCTGAGGCCCTGGGATGTTTCACTGGTGGCGGTCCCACGGGTCCTGTCACCGGTGGGTGTGTCTCCACCGGGTGTTTGGCTGAAGTCAGTATCAGGGTCAGCGGCACTACTGGAGCTCCTCACCCTCCTCCTCTTCTCCCTCTCCACCTCCTCCTCATCTTCCACCGTCCACTGGCGGGCCAAGCTGATGGGACAAACAACAGATGAACACAGTAAAGACAAACATGGACATGGAAACCGAAACCAGAACAGACAGACACGAGGCCTGCAGTAATTTTAAACACACACATGCAAATGCAAACCAGAGAGTTAATACACCTGGAATCTATAGAAAGTAATGTTGTTTTGGTGAGATTTTCGGTTGAAATAACCGTTACATAGAACCTGCTTTACTAGTTCAACAACTGTTTATAAGCACAGTCACAGCTGGTTGATTTTCTAAGCTTACAATTACCATTATGTGTAGCATTATCCAAGACTTATGAATGTTATTGGTGCAGCCAGTTTGTGCAGGAAGGAGCTGATGTTCCCTCAAACAACACCACACATTTCAATACAACTCAAAATGCAAGTCGTATAATATGTGTGAGAAGCTTATTATACAAACATGCAGCAAAGGCAACACTAGAAATAGATTAATACACATAATAATAATAATAATAATAATAATGATAACTTTTATTTTTATAGCACCTTTAAAAACTGAGTTTACGAAGTGCTTTGACAAACAAAGCAGAAGGGCACAACAGCAGAGTACCTACTATTAAGTCCATAATGGTGCTGTTGGACAATACAGTATAATGGATTAATGCTATTACCATTCATTATAAAGCATTATTGATAAAGACAGTAAACTTAGTAGAAAAAAAAGTGACTCCATAAAGTTTCTAGTACAAAGCAGCTGCTGTCACTGGAGTCCTGTAATATTTCCAGAAACACTCTTACCTGGACAAAGCCGACCAATTCTTCCGACTGATGGACATTTTTTTTGTATTATTGTTAAAAATATAGAGTCTAAGTGTAGCTACGGAGCTCCCAGGCAGAGAAGTCGACACACTGGCACTTTGCGAGGGCGGCAGTCAAGTTACAATTGCAGCAGCACAAAGCAGTCCACCTTTACCCCGGTGGAGTTCACCGACGAGTCACGTGACCCAGAGGTAAGCAACACACCTGAGAGAGAGAGAGAGAGAGGGAGAGAGAGAGAGGGAGAGAGATTGAGAGATTCATGCATGTTGAATTTTCACTTGTGAGTCTGTTGAGTGCATTTTTCACACATTGTGTTGTGTTTGCTGGCTTTACTTGAACAAATCAACAAAGTACTTTGACAAAATGGAATGTACTTAGACAAAAAGCATCTGTATTAGATTTCCTATTCCATTATAGTCTCAAAGGAAACATCTTCACATGCAGTCAGCTAAACATATTTTTTCTTCTGGTTTGAAACATGAATACAATGTTATACCACTTTATTCTGTTGTGTCTTATTTACTACTTATTTATTCATTCATTCATTCATTTATTTATTTATTTATTTCAGCTGCCATCCCTAAACACGCCATTCCATCCTAGTTGCAAGCTGTGTAAACGTTCATCATTGCCGCAGTTTGATGATAGAATGTGTGAAGATGTGGAAATAAAATATTCAATTTTTAATGCATTTAGTTGTTTTCATTGTGCCATAATATGTAAGAATTTGAATTATGTACGTTCATCTATACAGGCTTTTTCATGCAACTATTGATATACATGATTGTATGATTACCAGAAAATATTTTCTGCTTTTCCAGAAAGTCTACATGCCACTGTCCTGCCACCTCAGGAATATTTCTCTATCCTTTCTCTCGTGTTAGGGTCAGCACCGACCCATTTTAGGTTTTAAATGCGTAAGTGAACCACATAAAATGTGTTTATTGCATCAAGGCTTTTTGACTTTGTCAGGAGCCTCTATTTCAAAAAAAAAAAAAAAAAAATTCCACTAAATTATGAAATGCTCTGGTTGAAATTATGACCTTTGTGTTGTTAGGGTTGGTTTTGACCCAGTCATAAAAATAACATTATAAAGCAATACTTAGAGCCAAAACTGAAATCATAAACACACTGACAGTCAGTTCCTCTCCCAACCATGTGAGCTTTTGGGGATTCTCATTTTGCCTTGTTATCCAGTATACTGGCACAAAAACAAATCAACCAAAGACATGCATGTCCAGACATGTGAGGTCAATTCAGTATAGAGTTGGTGACTTGCAGAGTCACATCAAAGGGTGTACTGACAAAAAAAAGCCCCAGAGGCTCACATCAAAAATATTAAAACCAATATTTTCATGGATAAGGAAGCCTAATAAGGTAACCAAGAGATGAGAAACAAATTGGATGATAGATGATTGTTTTTAGTGTATTTTACAGCTGATTTAAAACATGTTAACATAAGAGGGTAACAAAGTGAACACAAGAGGAAGGCCAGATCCACCTCTGGTTATCGTAGGCTACCCCCATTTCCACACTGACAAATGTTTTAATGTTTAGTGTATTATCTGTTCACAGCACTACATATAAATATTTATATCTCTGGATTAAAGTCAGCAGATAGCCTTCAATGTCAGTGCCTCCTGCGATGTCTTCTCGTGATATGTTAAATGATGAAATGTTAGTAGTGTCACTTTAAGGTCACTTAAAAAAACAAAAAAATCCCAAACCCAGTTGCTTTAAGTATTGACATACTTTAGTCAGGAAAATCCAGTTAGTCGAAAGCTTTTATTTAAAGAAAAATGGCACAGACAATATCTGTTTCTTATGCAACACAGAGTGTCCAGGACTCTGTAGTTTTTTGAGAAATGTACAGTAAATGACTGAATGATAAGATTTGTTCTGTAACTGTAAATATCTCTCTGCTTTCATACATGTCAAACTGGGCATCAGTCTCTTTACAGTTTTGAGTCATTGTTTGCTTTGCTGTTTTAGGCCACACCCTTCCCCTGAGCCTGTGTGTGTCGGACTCTGACCCAGATCAACACACACCCTCCAATGCACCTGGCTTCTACTACACCTGTACCTGCTGCCCACAAGAGCGCTGTACATAAACACAATAACCAGACTGAGGTACCACAGTAATAACAGATGAAACGCCGCTCATTCATATCCGTTTTGTTTTCTTGGTGTAAACAGGTGCTTGCTTTACTGATCCTTTGAGCAGGTCGGCATATAACTTATCCCATGGAGTTACTGTCTTTTGAAAATAATCTGAATGTGCTAAAGACATGAATGTTCCTGTGTTACTGCACCTCAGCCTAAACTCAGACACATTCAGGGAAGACCTGAGGTAGAGTGCCACACAGATTACCTCTGCAACCACATAGATAAGGCAATAAAAAATGAAAGTACCACTGCGGAGGCACTTTTCAAAGAGTGCTTTATGAGCATGCAAAGCAGTCAGCCGCTGAACAGAACTGTTTTACAGCTGCAGACAGGATGCTGACCTGAACCAGAGGCTGACATTACCATATATGTGCTGCTTAAAATGGAAGCGCTGTTGTAAAGGTTTATTTGCCTATATGTCTCTGATAAGTTCTAATAAATATAATCAGATAAATAGCCTATGCCTATATAAGACATAAATTATGTCATTTTTAATTGCTTTGTCTGAGTAAGTTTATATTTAATCCAACTAAGGATAATACAAGTAGTATTTTTTTAAATTATTTTAATGCTTAGTCCTCCTGATTTATGAACTGTTAAGCCCTGGGCCATTTGTTTCTAGACAGAATCATTTCACTGTAAATGTTGCTGTAACCATTTGCTTCATGATGCAAGCTTAATTTTTTGTAGTGCTTTGTCTTGTTCAGTGAGTTTTAGCACTAGAGTAATATACCTGTACTTAGATCTGCTTAGTGTTTGCTGAGCAATGCCAAGTTCGTCTCACTGGTCTGTTGTTTTATGTAATTATTCATGACATGGAGTCACAAAGGGACTGTTAGCTTGTTTTAGGTACCTGCTCATTTCTCTGCTTGTTGTTTGGATTGTGTTCTGTTATCCGACAACTGGGTTTATTGAACTTTTAGCTGATGTTTTCCTGGTTAAGTGGATGTATATTTATTTTTACCCTGCCCCCGGAAGGGGAGGCAAGGGTATTGTTTTTGGTTCAGTTTGTTTATTTGTTTGTTTGTTAACACTCCAGTAGCAAAATGATTGGTTAAATTCATACCAAATTGGGTGTATAGATTGCCAGTGACTCAGAATAGATCTGATTACATTTTGGGAAAAGTCGGTCAAAGTTCAAATTTTGTATGAATTTTTAAAATCAGTTTTTCCCCATTTACTTATAATGGGCAAAATTGCAAATGTCTGTAGCAGCAACACTATTGGTTGAGTTTATACCAAATTGGGTTTATAGATTGCTAGTGACCCAGAATAGATCTCATTACATTTTGGGAAAAGCAGGTCAAAGTTCAAAAATTTTTTTTGAATTTTTTTAAATGTTCTCCCATTTACTTATAATGGGTGAAATTTCAAATGTCTATAAAACCATCAATTTTGTTTCAGTTTACTTCAAACTTGACACATATATAGAGGCAATTGATATACTGACATCACCACACGCATAAACATGTTGACATCAGCTGGATCGATGCCAAGATAAGCTACAATACGTGCGAGGGGTGGGGTTTGTTGTGCCTGGCACCATTTGTTGCTTTTGAATTTGCTTTGCTATGAAAGATGCTTGAATCATTATCTGTTTTTATGTACAGTGACAATAAAGTATTGAATTAAATAGCATATCCATACTGCTACAAGTGTAGTATTACCACGGTAACACAGACAGACCTGTGGTTAGCTCCCGGTACCAGAAACAACCGTGTTTAAGAGGCTATTTATAGTGGTCATGCTTTAACCCTCGGCATCTAATGCTACAAAGTGAAGACAAACGTAGCCAGAAGACTGATCCCTCGGCTCAGTATTTTCATTTATTTAGCTTCTAAGACCATGTTCACATAGCAAAAGGCTTTACAATGAAACACTCTTAATTTTTGCATCTTGCTCTGATGTTTTCATGTAATTCCACATACTGGACGACATATCATTACATCACAGATCACAAACTACAGGCCATGCTTATTAAATCCCCAAGCAGGAATAGCCAGGTCATATTAAAATTTTGTTAATGGCCAGTTGATAACAGTAATATCTCAAATTGTTACATAATGATACAAGCAGCATTTGAGATGTGTGTACAAAAATAAGCCTTCAGCTTTGGGCTAGAGGTGCAACATCACTAACAACCTGTCACACTAACTTTAAAAAATAAATAGCATTTGGTTCTTGAAAAGCGCATGTGGCATCTTCTCACGTCCCCAGCAGGAGCATGCCCAAGGATGAAGAAGCTGAAATATACTGTAGAATCAAAGCTGAAAGAGAAATGAATCGTGTGCCGAAAGACTGATGCCTTGTTATTGACGTCAGTAAGGTGTGTGTGTTCACTGGGCAGGACCCTTAGCAGCATCGAACATCTTCTTCCTTCCCTCCATCCCTGACATGGCCTCCACATTCTTCCTCCAGTCACTGTCCTCCACTGGCCTCTTCTGCAGAATCAAAACAGTTGGTGTAACATAAAATAAACAGCATAATCTTTACTCCTAATGTAATGACAAGATTTTAAAACTATTATTTCATTATAAATCTTTACACTAGAGCTCCAGCTTGATAGCAGTGAATCCCCTGTGAGAAAACTGTAACCATACCAGCATAACTGGTTTGCGGACACACACACTAAATACACACAAGATACACACTAACAGCGGCCAATTTGCACACACACTGACCAATGAGCAGAACTGGACTCAAAAGCTAAACTCCTGTATACAATGGGATCATTGTTTGGTGTACTGTACCTTCCCTCAGACACACATGGTCGCCGCCCTGCTGCTCAGTATCTCAAACACACCCTTCACACACTCATGAACACACTTTTCAGGTGTCCCATAGCACTGATGTCACTGGTCTGGCTGAACCTTTACTAAGGCAGGTGCACATGTAGTACTTTAGCTAAGGCTGGATTTGTAACGTGAATTCATGTGTTGTCCCTATTTTTCACTTTTTCACACATATTTATCCCAAATGTGACAAATGTAGTTGAAGAATTCCAGTAAAATTAGATATGACAGTCCACTATTGGTATGAAAACTGGCAGATTGTTCTGTTGTGATGTGATGTTTTTATGTCGTGGAGCAACGACACATTTCCTGCCTAAGGTGGACGGTGAAATGTCTTCTCGCACAAACCTTCTCAGTGTCCTCCTTCTTGACAGACTTGAGGTTGGCTCGCAGGTCCATGGACACTTTGTGCTTCGAACCCAGCAGGGAGCGGAGGATGGCGTCAGCGGACACACGAACGCGTCGTAGGTTAGGCCTCTTAAATTTCCCCCTCAGATCCAGCACCTTGATATTCAGGTCTTTAATCTAGAGCATGGCCGGAAAAATTCCAAAGTAATGCAAGAATTTGTCAACATGAGAGGAATTTTACCAGCACTAGACTCAAATGTTCACTTCTCTTCTACCTCACGTGTGTTGAGCATGACTTTGGCTTCGATGTCATACCGCTCCTCATCGACTACATCTATCTTGGCATGGAGTTCTCTGCAGAGGTCCTATTAAAAATATATTTTAACAGTTTTCAGATAGTAATTTGAACTGGTTAGAAAGGTATTGGTTCTTGGAAACACCCTCCTCCTCTTTCAAATTTATATAATAGATCCATATTGCCTTGAAGTCTTCTGATGACACAGGCATAATTAGAAATATAATATGTTGATATTAACTGGGTTTTGATGAATAACTGGTGGAAACAAGTTGAGCAACAGACTTCTGTGACACTGTATGAGAAAGCATTCAGGCAGAAAAAAGATTTTGACATGCATTAACAACGACTGCCTTTAGCAGTATGGGAGATGCAGCTTTTTTGGCAGCTTTCACCGGTTTTGAATTACTGAGAAACCGGTGCTGGGAGTGTAAAATAGGAAGGATGTGGGAGAATTCAGGGAGGTTGAGGGCAAGTCACCTGTAGTTGTGCAAGGCTCATGCCGCCGGTGTTTAGGGGAGGAGCTCTCTCTGCCAGATACTTGTGTTTCTCCTCATCTTTTACCAGGACCTCCTGTTCTAGTTCTTCTTTGGCTTTAGCCACCATGAGACTCTACATAGAAATTATACAGTAATGTTCAGATTGTGTCTTTGTATGTGACTGAAAAATCATAATATGCTCTATGTTTCTATGTTTTGTGGTCACACTGGGAATGTTTCCTGAATATGAGCAAATTATTACACACTAAATCCTCTGCTGCCCTCCAGTGGTCAAACTTATGCACAGATGGGAGTTTTGCTTTTTTCTTACCTTTAGCATCAATTTCCTTGAAGCTGAGATCTTTGGTTTCCGCTGGATTTAGAACAAAAGTCAGCATATTGTATTTTAAATTTATCCATGTGAGTTTTATTTGAATAGTTTTTGATTTGCAACCAACTTCCTTCTGCCTTACCTCTTGCCTGTAAAAGAGAGATGGACAAGATTAGAGTGAAAGTCCAGAGTTTAGCGATAATACCCAAACAGTGAAAGCTCAACAATATTTGCAATGCATTGTGTAGATGTGTGTGGGTGAGTGAATAGTCTATAATAAGAACACAAAGCCTGATCACTCACACATGCTCGGGCATCTTGTTGATGAGACCTCACTGGAGGAGACACAGAACAGATTAGAAACACACACACGCTGAACAGTTGCCAGTGTTTGTTCATCAGCTTTTGGAGAGCTAAATCATCTTTCCACTCTTCTCCATCATGCTGTTTTAGTTTTAGAGTCAGATTAAACTTGGCTGGAGCATGTCGTTTGGAAACATAGCCATCTTTCCACCAAATATACAAAGCACTGTAAAAACTGTGACACATTTGGCATGGCACGAGGTCTTAACGTGACTTATTGTGGCACTTCATCCCTATGGTATTGTTTTCACCTATGTCATCACCTTATCTCACCCATGCTGTTTCAGTCTACCCTCTGCCCTTTATCACATCAGCAGCAGATTTGCAACCCCCGTCCCTCCCCCGTTTCACCTTACTGCACCCTTCCACTCTTTATGCCCTTTTATCCATTTTATTAGGTGGGTAGAATAATGTTACATAAAACCACCCCAGCATAACAGGGTTACAAGTTGCACCGGTGGATTAGGAAAATTCCTGCCTGATAGTCATCCCTCATCCATCTCTCCTGCCTCTCATCCCCATCTTTCTCCTCAGGATTATCTCCGGGAGAGGAATTTAGAGTGGCCTGTCTCCCCAAATAGACCCGAGGACATCTGATAGACAGCTGTGGAGGGTGATTGTGCTCATGGGGTGCCCAGCCTGGCTCAGGGATTTACCGCCAGTAACTCATGGATGCTTATGAGCCTCTGTGGTGCAGCCAAGTTGGCAGAGCAAAAAAAAAATTGCCAAAGGTGCTTTGGAAAGTTCATGTCAGACTTAGATTTAAGATGCTTTGGCTCCAGATCTGAGTATTTTGTAAAGTTTCAGGTTAGGATCAGTAGTTGTTTTGAAAATTACATAGAAATTCACAGAAAGAGGTGTGAAAATTACATGTTAAAACAAATCTTTGCTACTTTTCCTTTTAGAAATCCTAACATTAAATTGCACAATAATCTAAAAAATCTTGATCAGTACTTCGGCTTGGTCAGTGGGTGATTCAGTCCTACATAAATAAGTATTAATAAAGCCCAAAACACACACCAAAGACAAGATTTTACAAAAACAAAATTCTGAATGATTTTATATTTGTATCATTAACACAAATTGTGAAGCAAATAAACACCCAGACTGATTATAGATGCTTACATTACCCCTAAACACTCTGACAGATCAGATCATGAGGGTCACTTACCAGCGCCAGTCACAAAGAGAGATGCGACACCAGCAGAGGCAGGATGGACAGATCAGAGATGAGGGTCCCGCTATTTAACTGCACCTCCCATTGTCCAGTTCTGTCTTTCTCTTTTGTTAGTGGAGGCTATTATTAGGCTCCCTATCTCTCTTACTTCCTAAATTTGCTCTGTCCATTTGTCTCCCAGAGATTCACTATATAACACAGACAAGCAGTTAGAGCCTGTGGATTTGACTTTAAGCAACACAGTTGACATAAAAGTTATTTTAAAATGAAGAGCGTGTAAAGAAAGAGTTTTGTGAGAAAGATAGAGAGACACTGAACAGGTGTTGAGGCATTTTGTGGTATTAGGAACAGAAAATCAAATATGAGATTATGTGGGACAGATTTTCAGGAGCGAGAGGTAAAGTATGTATGATGGATTTTAGGAAAAAATAAACTAAAAGTACAACATATATACAGAGAGAGTATTCATATAAAGATCTGAAGTCATGAAAATGTGCTAAAAACTCAGACACCTTGTCAAACAGTGCATGAAAAACGTCTTAACAGGAGAGAGACAGACCTCTAGTGGTTTGACACTCACATAGCACACACCACCTCCATTTGGTGAACACTGAAAAACAAAGTACCTTAAGCAAACTGTTTTGATTTATGTCCACTATTCCTACAACCATGTTATATAGTAGCGTCTGTGGCAAAAAAAAAACAAAAAAACAAATAAAAATAGGCAAGTGTCATTACTGTGAGTATTTAATTGGCAAATATTTCATCAGTGACTCAAATTAGATTAATCCAGTTCAGCCTGTGGGATTTGGTTGGTGATACTTAGCTTTATTAAAAGTATGTCTTATTAGATGGTTTTTATTCTCATTCTGTCATTCCTTGATAGTTTGGTGGTTAAGACGTCATCAACATCCAGTCTCTCAGGTTTTGTTTGCTCATATTCTCCAGTGGAATGTGTTGTTCAAACATAATAACTTCCATTCATATACATGCAATAATATCATGAGCCAAATCCGACAGAAGGAGGCAGGAGGGTTCATTTCAGTTTATCCATTCGTACATTAAAAAAAAAAATCAACTTTTACGTTTTGCTTTTAACATCCAAATACATATCATGTCATGAAATCCTGGATAATTTGAGTAATTCCCCTGGTCCTGCATATCAGGCACACCACATACTGACACCTCTATAGAGATCTCCTTCACCCTCTGCGTAATGTGTGTTTACACCTTCCTATGTGTAGTTAAACAAACAAACTGATTCCTCATTGTGTCTTCTCTCCTCTCCCTGCAGTGCCACTGGCCCTTCGCTGACTCATGTGGTGTGGCTAGCTTTGGGGCTTTCCACAGTAACTAGAGAAGTCGCTACACAATCAACTCTTTATTCCCTGACCTGCACAGAGCTCCATAACGACACACTGACTGCCATATCCTCAACACACATACACAAGTACGCTTGAATGAACAACATACGTAAAAAGACCCGCTAACAAGAGTCTGCTATCGCTGAGAAGTTGCTGAATTTCCCGCTGGGTGTGCACAGCAGCTTCTGTAAGTGAATATGCGTGGGTGTATGTTTGTGTGTACATGCCCGAGGCTCATTGTGATTCTCATTAGTGTTCTGCACAGCTCAGAACGAAAGGTGTCCTGACTTCAGCATACACGCAAGGAAAGGAGAGCAATGACACAATAAGTGTGTCTATGTATCTAAGCTGTGTGAATTTTCCACAGGCTATAACAGCAAGGTTACACCACAACTGGAAACAGATGAGCTTAGCAATTAATGGTCTGAACCGAAAATAAATTGCAGCTGACTGTTTAGCTCTATCTCCATTGAATATTCCAGTGTATATATATATATTTTTTTTTTTTTTTCTGGAGAATGAAAACACTTCATAAATAGAAACTCAAAAAAGATAAGTCAAGTTTTCATTGTTACTAGTAAAAATGTATTTTATACTGTAATACTGTACAGGGTTTCAGAAAACACAACAAAACATAATGTGCAGTAAATAAAAGACAATTTTTCTTCATGTTAAACTTTAAGAATTGTTCAGTCATTGACAAAAAAATGATATGTTTCTATCAAAAGTAAGACAGAGGGAACTGAGAGACTCTTCTTTCAACAACATTAACCCACAAAGACCCAAACATCCACTGGCGACCAAAAGCATGTACTGATCTAAACTGTTTAATACCTGTTGATTGACCAATCCTATCAATACATGTAAATAATTGGTGTAAAATACATTTTGTCATCTTTTCATGGTCATCAGATATGATCCATTTGGACGTTCAGAGGCTCCATAGTGCGTCTACCACATTAATTCACCAGTAAAACCCACAGAGTTTGATAAATGACAGTGGATGGACATACTTGGTTTATGTTCAGTTATTGATAGATTTGCTGAAAATGTCACTTCTTCAGTTTTCTGTTTTGATATAATAACCTTTGAATCTACTCTGAGTTTTCATGAACATCAGCTAAATAACTATAGTGAAAAATACATGATTTACACTGAAAAATGCAAAATACAGAGGATAATATTATCATAAATGGTGATAAATCACTTAAGAAAGGTTAAATAGAGAGAAAAATTCATTTGGGAACTACCAGAAAAATACCACTGGGTCTTTATGGGTTAAATGGGTCTGTGTATCCAAGTAGAGATGAACACAAAGGCACAGGAGGTGGCTACAGTTTCTGTCCGGGCAGCGCCCCCGTCACCGAATACAGAGTACTCCACACTGACCTCCACCAGTGAGGTCAACGTGGTAGAGATTCCCATTTAAGATTCCTATTAACAGAACAAATAGGTACTTAAGATATTAATAGTGTCTGCCACATTAATCATCATCCATTGGCGTCTCTTCTGTTTCCTATGTATCCCATCATGCAGCTGAGCCACAGAATCCAGTTGATCTCACGATGTGCCCTTCGTCACTTTCACTGGTTCGCTCCAAGGCAGCAGTAATTCTGCAGAGACAAAAACAGGCCTATTATTTAATTACTACTTCATTGTGTATATTTAGCTTTGAAGCAGGTGTCTAACTTGTAGATACTGCATCCGTAGTGAGTTAATGTTACCACGGCTACTAAGTTAATTTGGGCACATGACTACGGCATCTCTCTTAAGGATGCCTCGTCGTGGATTCCTGGACTGTGAGCTCATAGTTCAGGCTTACACTGTCTCTTCATGAACATTTGAGATTTCAGCGAGCAGTTTTCAGTAAATAGCACTGTTGTCATATGATGACATTAACTGGTGGCATTAAGCCGAAGACAAGTACTGAATTCAGCTTTTATTCACCTCAAATGCCCGTTATTGTTAACATTGGATTAAAAAAAAACAGAAGAGAAGGTTGTATCTGTGTGTGTGTGTGTGTGTGTGTGTGTGTGTGTGTGTGTGGGCATGTGTGCGTCTGTGGTGGTTAAAAATACTTGCCTGCCTGGTGAGGGAGAGGCAGGCAGATGTTATTTTGGAGGCTCACATTGCATCGTAATTATGTCCTCAAGTGAGAGAGGGTTTGTATCCCAAGAACACTACGGCGCAGTAAAGGCAGACGACCGTAGTAAGGAAACTGAAATGCCTTTGACTTTCAACGTTGAAGTGGTACTTGTAAATAACTGCAGCTATGAGGCTTAAGTGCTTTTTAGTTATGTGCCACCTAGTCCCCAAGAGTCTGGATGTTTTCATTCCATCCAATCACTGCAGAGCTTCTTTCAGCATTAGCAGCCCTTAAACCACATAAGAGACGATTAACAGGGAAGTCAGTTGAGACACCTCTAATAGATTCTTGAATATTTGTCTGACATGAAGCGACTGAGTGGAAATATAAACAAACAAATGCATGGGATTTTGTAGGCAGTCATCAGGGTCAGGATAAACTTTATTGTCCCATATGGGAAATTAGTTTTGGACAACAGTGCTACACTTTTTGCATTCACTTTCAGCCACATCCAATAACAAAACACAGTCACAAAATTTTGAAGTCAGCATAATCACAATTATGTATTACACCTAATCTATATATTGCACCTGTAAGGGAGTCCATGTTCATATCCTCCTGAGACCTAGCAATACATTTTTGTCCTCTGTAGGGGACAAGAGTTTCACAGCTTTACTCAGAAAAAAAAAAAATCTTGTCCACTGCAAAGGGCATTCCATAAAAATGTAATAAAAATAAATACTGTATCTGAAAAACTGTTTCATCATGCTTTTTCCAATCAAGACAATTATTTAATTAAAAAAAAAGAGGATATAGGGACAAAAAGTTGGAACTGGGGCAGAACATAGAAGATTAAATGGTCATATTGAACTTATTTACAATTAAGTATCCCATTAAAGTATACAAGTACACAAAATACTCTGAAAAGTACTATTAGTTATACCAGTGTTTTTCAACCCTGGGGTCAGGACCCCATGTGGGGTCGCCTGGAATTCAAATGGGGTTGCCTGAAATTTCTAGTAATTGATAAAAATTAAGAAAAACTTACTAATAAAAATATATTGTGAGATGACAGAGACAATCCCAATCCAGAAAAGACAAACTGTGAAGCTGAAACTGCAATACTGTGGTATTGTTTATCTTTCAAATGTTCATTGTGGTCGGTTTCAGATGCTGCAGCTCTTTCATAATTCATAGTTTGAGTTCTTGTTTGTTCAGTATTAATTGTCAGCCTTGTAAATCCAAGCTGGACTGACTGTACATATCCTGACCAAGGAAAATAAAATTCTCACTTTGTGCAGTAATCTACATCTGGCTTTTCTGCCTTCGTCCATAATAATATACATTATATAGACTAAATGCCATCTAAAATTAACCTATTTTTGAAACATAGTATAGCAAGCAATTACATAATCAAAAACAAATTAACTTTAGCAAAAAAATGTCACCGGTCTGAGGTCGACAGGAATTTGTGATGTTAAAATGGGGTCATGAGACTAAAAAGGTTGGGAACCACTGACTTATACTATTATAATATAAAGTGCCAAAGATTGTCTCTGTGACAGACGCTCCACTACATGTTAAAAAATCTCTCCAAATAAAACCTGTACCTTTAGGATCAGAGCTCCACATCCTCCCCGGTGCTGCCCAGGTGAGCTGAGGACAGGTGCCGGTTCCTCCCGGTCTGCACGGCCTGGAGGTTTTTATACCGGACCAGAGCCAGCGCGATCTCCGCGTTCCACGCCGTGCCGTCCTGTGGACACCGAAAGTCTATTTCCTTGCCGGTAGCCATAACCACAGTAAAGTACACCAGCCCACGCTTGTACTCCACGCAGTCCACCGTGGCCATGCGTTCAAAGCGCAGCTCCTTGGCTCCTGAGCTCCACGCAGCGCAGGGAGTATCACCTCCTCCTGCACCTCCTGCACCTCCTGCTCCGCCTTTGCAGTTGTGTAGCCGCAGCCCGTCCTCCGTCAGGACGCAGCGCTTCTTCTTCCACAGCTGGAGCAGTCCGCTGCTGCGCTTCTCCAACAGCCCGTCCCTCATCACTTTTACCGGCACAGACATGATGGCACCACACACACACACACGCACACACACACACACACACACACACACACACACACACACACACACACACACACACACACACACACACACACACACACACACACACACACACAGAGAGATAGATCTACTTATTCTGAAGATGAATCAATGAAACAGCCTCCACATCCATTTCAGGTCAGGATCAGGTGTCAGCCCACAAAATGGAATAAATACTTTAGTCTGGTCTTAACAGGAGGCTCTAACCCATAAAAGTGTTCTTGTCTCCGGTGTGTGTGTGTAGGTCGTGGAGGCTGGTAGTCTGGTCTGCCTGGATATGTTGGAACATGCCCGGCTCCTCTTGGACCTTTTACCCCTTCAACTCGCACTCCGCCTCCTTCTGGTGACGGCACAAGGAGATCCAGGGCAGGCTGCCTGTGTGTGTGTGTGTGTGTGTGTGTGTGTGTGTGTGTGTGTGTGTGTGTGTGGTGCTTGGATTCACCTCCAAGAACTTTTGCTAAAACACATAGTTAACAAAAAACAAAACCTAAAGTCACATAAGCAACAATGTACAATAGAAAAAGAAGTGAAATATTATAATGCTGACAAATAGAGGTACGAGATCAGAACATTTATGTACGTATAAGTACATTTTTTAAGAATGTTCTCTCAAAAGTACAGTATTGGTCTTTAGTTGGCCAGAATTGCACCTTTAGACTATGAAAAAGGGTCCAGAGTTGTGTAAAGTCCAAATTTGTACTATAAGGTACCCTGCAGCATTAAAAAATGTGTGTAGACCATGAGAATAGGCTATAGGCTAGGAGAACTGAACAGTAGGCCTAATTATAGTTCAAACATTAGGCTTAGCACATTATTTATTATATATCATACTGTAATTACTCTACATTATATTTAATAATAATTTGTGTTTTAATTTAATAGCCCAATTAGCTCAATGATAATAGCCTAATAATTTATTTATCTTATTAGAATCTCTGATTATTGCCATAATCTCTGTTTTAGCAAGTTTTCATTCACACCTCCATGTCTTGATGTCGTAGCTTGCCTATGCCGTTTTTTGTTTTTTTTGTTTTTCTCAATTAGGCCACTGGTTCAAACTTTAAACATCATGGCATTATCAACTATATGACAGTTTTCTTTCTATGTAAAGTACTGAAGGTACAAAAATGGACCATTTCAAAAGGGTACAGAGATGTCTCTCAAAAAAGTACACCCCCAGTGACAAGCATTTGTACCCTTTTAAGTACAAGTTGGTACCTCTGTTTTTGAGAGTGTAGACTATGAATGTTTTTTTTTTCTTTCTTTCTTTTTTTTTTATCCAATCCAATCCAACTTTATTTGTAACTAGGGCTGTGTATCGGCAAGAATCTGGCGATACAATACAAATCACAATACTAGCATCACGATACGATATATCACGATATATCATGATACTGTTAAAAAGGCAATTTTCTGTTTGTTTCTGTTTTTTTAAATGATTATTTCCAGGAAGGATTGAATTACACCAGAAATATGTACAAATACTAAACACACTTTTATTTCAGAACAGGATCTAATGCTATATCATAAGATTTTTTTCTAATTCTCCTAGTTTCCAAAGGAACTACCATCTGCCTCTCCGACAGTAAAACGTGCTTTTAGGATGCGTAAAATAACCATTATTTAATAAAACAGTGTTAAATAATAATAAATAAGATATAAACAATAAAGAAAACCAAAAAACAAAAATTAATCCCCGCCATATCTGCATTTGAATTAATACTTAAAAATATTGATACAGTACTTTTTAATATCGATACAGTATTGTGAAATGAAATATCACGATATATTGCATAACCAATATTTTCTAACACCCCTATTTGTAAAGCACTTTAAAACAATTGCAGTGGACCAAAGTGCTGTACAGAAGAATAATTAAAACCAAAATAGAAGAATAAAATACGGAATAGATTTAAAGACAAAGAAACTGTACAAAAAAGAAAAAAAAAAGTGCTATACAAAAGAATAAATAAAACCCAAATAAAAAGAATAAAATACAAGAATAGATTAAAAAGCCATACAATTAAAAACAACTAAATAAATAAATAAATTAAAAAATAAATAAATAAAATAGATAAATAAGAACAATAAACCACTACCAAATAAAAACTATAGAATAAAGATAGTACCTTCACACATCTTACATGGTTTCAAAAGCCAAAGAGAAGGATCTTGACTTTTAGGTTTCTTCTTCTGAAGTAGACAAACTAGTTTCATTTTCATCCCAACTTTCAAAGCCCTACTGGTTGCTTTGGGGATTCACATCACTGTTGGCTCAACCTTTATTATTATAAATTCATTAAGACAGTAAAACTGTTGTGTCATTCTCCACATACTTGCCAGTGAGACTATATGAAGGGGGTTTTGTGGGTGGAGCAGTCTAAAGCTGAGATTTCCTCACTTTCCCAAGGTACAGGACTTATTGTCATATGTCACAGCTTTGTTATGAATGGAATGGATACAATGAACATGTGTCATTTCTTGAAACTTTAACACACAAAGTCACCCTCATGTCTTTAACTTCCGTATTCTTATGACATGCAACACAAAGGCAGAGTTTCACCCATATGAGCTCGGGTAATTCCTGTACAAATAGGAAAACACAGCAACTTTAAATTGTGCTCCCATATTTTATTGGAAACAAACACTGTTTATTGTGTTACATAGAATCTTAAATGCTGAGATTTTATTTGCAGAGATAAAATGAGAGAATTAAATCATGCAAACAGAAAGGATTGTGCAAATGAAGCCCCTTTGGGTTATGTTTAACACTCAAAGACCTAAACAGCCACTGTCAACTAAAAGCATCTACTCATCTAAAACGTTTAATAACTTTTGTACATGAATCCTATCAATACATTTACATAACTCAGGCAAAATTATATGTTTTTTTTCAGATGTTCAGAGGCTCTGTAGTGAATGTGGAAACTGTCATGTTTTTTAACACTGATTCATCAATAAAACCCATGTATTTTAATAAATGACAGTGAGGTTGTTTAGATGCTTGTTTTTACTTTAAGTACATTCTATATTTTCTTCAATAATACTGGTCTACAAGAAAAATGCCTCCAGAATAAAAGTAGTGAAACTTACCAAGTTTGAGTCTCTAATTAATAAAAATTAAGTAAAAAATTATGTTTGGCTGTTGTTTCCAAGATACAGTCTTAAATCAGAATGTGAAATTCTGAGAATTAATGAGAGAATGGGTTTGACTCAAAAGGACTGATTGTTTGGCTGCTAGATTTACATCTGTCTGCACATTATAATACATTTACTTTTCAGGTCCTCTCTAGTGGAAGATATATACATTTATTGTATAAATCTACATACACCAATATAGTTGTGTAATAAGACTTTACCACATACAATGAAAGCATCAGCTAACCAGCACTTTTATCATTTATTTTCCAATTCATCTTATTAAAGTATGTAAAATTTACCACTTTTAATCTCTGAGGCAGATAATAATGCTGTAGACCAGTGTAACCTTCTAATATAATCTGAGCTCTCATTGATATCTACATAATCAATAAATTTAATGCAGGAAAATACCTGATTTCTTCTGAAAAATGCCAAAAATAATATTACAGTAAATCAGTTATGAAAGGTTATTTATAGAGAAAAAAACTTTTGAAGTTGCCACAACTATATTTGAAGGTCTCTAAGGGTTAATTAAATGTAGATTATGTATCAGCATTTAGTCTAAAACTACAGATCCATCCTGTTTGGCCTTAATAACTCTACTGTGGTGTGGTCTTTCCCATATTGTAAATAAAGCAGCTCTCTGAAGCATGTGTCCATCAGGCGATTATACTGTGTCATGGCATCAGTCTGCCCCCTGGTGGACGAAGGCGGTAGTGCAGGACTCTGGGAGTCCTCCTGCAGATCCATGTCACCCGTGGGCCTCATTCATCCGTGGGTGGTCTCTATTGGGTATGGGCCAACGCCCCGGCACCCTGTCCATATCCAAATCCTTTAGGACCAAAGTTTTTGGCATAACACGCTGGAAAAGAAATAGGTAATGTTACAAACTTAATTTCTGTGTAAATAACATCTATATTATGCATGATTTAATATGTGTTACAGCTAGTTTTGACATCTGTCTCTTTAAAAGTCTGTAGCCTCACAAACATGACCAAAAACATTCACACTGAGACATGTTTTTATAAGAATTCTGCAAACATGTAAACATGTCCTGCATTAGCTTAATGCTAACAGTCAGTAGTGTCCAGCTGCAGTGCCTGAAGCTAAATGCTATGCTAATATGCTCCCAATGCTAACAATGATAAAGGATTAATTGGTGTCATATATGGAAGTCTTTACAGATTTTTTACACAGGACAAGTATTTGTATGTAAATATTGTCCATATATCCCACTCACACACCAATAATCCTCTCTCTTAGGGGTGTTAGAAAATATCAGTTCTACAATATATCATGATATTTCATTTCACAATACTGTATCATTATTGAAAAGTACTGTATCGATATTTTTAGGTATTTATTCAAATGCAGATGTTGTGGAGGTTTATTTTTCTTTTTTTGTTTTTCTTTTTTGTTTATATTTTGTTTATTATTATTTAACACTCTTTTATTACATAATGTTAGTTCCTTTGTTGGGATCGCACCAAAATAATGTTCTGATGTTAGTTCTGAACGAATAAAATATGAAAATTTGAGCTGGATCTTAAACTGTAATATCTGTAAAACAGAATTTCAGTTCAAACACAGGAACATTTTGTGATAAAGCATTAGATCCTGTTGTGATCAAATAAAAATGTGTTTAGTATTTGTTCATATTTCTGGTGTAATTCCATTCTTCCAGGAAATTATCTTTTAAAAAAGAAACAAAACCAATAAAAAAATTGCCTTTTCAACAGTATCATGATATATCGTGATATATCGTATTGTGCTAGTATTGTGATTTGTGTCGTATTGCCAGATTCTTGCCAATACACAGCCCTACTCTTAGTAGAGTTTGCTTACGTAAATATGTGCACTACAGCGGCTAAAAACAAGCATTTGAACGCAACATTTAGTTTTTGCACCCCAAGGAAACTAGGTGAAAAACTATAATGTGTCTCCTGCAATTTGAAACTTGCATAGCTGGCCATTTAGCAGCTATACAGTCAGGCCAAAATAAAGCGCCAAAAAACCCACCTGGGTTTAAATAAGTTAACTGGTTCCACTGGATAATTACAGCTGTGACCAATGTCTTTCAGCTGCAACATGTTCTTTAACTCTAACTGATGCAGTGAGCATTATCGGACTGTATTTCAATGGAAAAGGCCATGTGGTCTGATGAGTCCATATTGACCCCGTTCCAGAGTGATGGTGCATCAGTGTGAGAAGAGAGGCAGATGAAGTAATTGCCCATCATGCTGAGTGCCTACAGTACAAGCCCGTGGGGGCAGTGTTGTGATCTGGGGTTGGTTCAGTCAGTCAGGTCTAGGTTCAGCAATGTCATGTGCCCAAAAAGTGAGTTAAACTGACTACCTGAATATACTGAATGAACATCAGTGGATTTTTTTTTTCTTCCCTGATGACACAGACATATTCCAAGATGACAATACTAGTATTCATCAGGGTCACATTGTGAAAGAGTGGTTCAAGAGCTTGAGATATCATTTTCACACGTGGACTGGACACCACAGAGTCCAGATCTGAACCCAATTAAAAATCTTTGAGATGCGATGGAGACTTTACACAGTAGCCCAAATCTACAATCGCCAATGTAAAATCTTGGCCAAAAACAAACACAGTTATAGATGAAATAAATGTTTTGACATTTATTGTGGTGTTGCATATCTTGTGATCAAATCTAAGGGCAAAATAGCCAACGCAACATTGTATGTGTATGTAACTTTTTTTGGCCAGGCTGTGTACATGCAGTATAGAACCACTGCAGAGTAGAGGTCGACCGATATGGGTTTTTCTAAAGTCGATGGGCGATATCTACAGCCAATTTTTGAGGCCGATATGTAAGGCTGTTTATTTATTTATTTTTTACAGCACATTGACTGTAAAATACAGTTGAAGCACTTAGACAATTGAGATTTTTATGCAACAATATAAATGTAAGTATTAATACACATTCACATAGTACTCTTTTAAGATTTCTTGAACTTCAAATGCTGCCCACACAGCTGCCTGATCAAATATCTTATAACATTTTTACTACTGATCAAATACCAGCTTTCAAAAAAAAATTAAGACCGATGCCCAATATTGACCAAAAAAAAATCCATATATTGGCCGGCTGATATATCAGTCTACCTCAGTTGTAGAGTAGTTTAATATTAACATAAGATGGTAAAATGTTGTGTGTGTTGAATGCTTTTCCCTTATCATATGATCAAAATTAAATATACTCTATACTGTTTATTTAAATTTTGACTTGTACAAAGCTCGTTCACCTTTGCAGTAAATTTCTCCATCTTTGTCAGCTAGTGTGGTTGACTCAAGACCTTTCCCACAAGTAGCACAGCGGAAACATCCATTCTTATGCCATGACTGTGAATAAATAGAAATTACATCTTATGAAAGGGCGTGCTTTGCAAGCTTGGATATGTGCTCAAGTGACGATATAAGATCTGTCTTACACTCCCAGCTCCAATCACTTTCTCAGCAGCATAGACAGATTTTCCACAGCGAGGGCATTTGTCTGCCCCCCCAAACTTCTGAGCCAACTTGGAAGCATTTGGATTGGTGGTGGGACGATGAGGGGCTGGTCTGCCAGAGAGAAAGCACAGAACCATGGGTATAAAGGCTTTAAAACGAGACTAAAAAATGTGTATGAGTGTGTGTTACATACTCCTCATGCTTAATACCCAAGGCCTCTCCCTTGTCCATGCTGAGGGTGCCTGCTCCTTGACCGTAACCATAACCTTTTGGACCATATTTCTTTCCGTAGCATGCTTTGCAGTAGACTTCATCCATATGAACTGCCACAGTTGTGCTGTCCAAATTCTTCCGACACACCACTACATAAACAGACAGAAATATGCATATTAGTGTAATGTTTTCAAGATCATACAAGTGTTTTCATAGGCTCCTGAGTGTTTCCATTTATGGAGCAGTATTCAGCAAGCATGCATGATCTCATTTAAATTCCATCAGAGGAATGTCTGATTACATCGAAGGAACACAACTCAGAATGCAACAAAATTGCACTTTCATGCAGAGATAAAGACATGTTTTATTTATTTGCTTTTAAATGGATTTGGAAAAGATCAGAGAATGTTTTAGTTTTCTAGTTTTGTCTTTATTTCAAGATCCATAAGAGAAATGTCTAAAAATCATACAGGAAGATATTGGTCCTTAAAAAATGCACATCACCCTAAATAGCCGCGTCACGGCAGTATTTTTTCTGAATAATGATGATTGTCAAAGGGTCGACGTCCTATTTCAACAATCACAGGAAGCAGCATAGAGTTTACTCACTGCACAGGAAGCAAGCCTTGTGGAAGCTCCGCCCATCGCATAGCACCTCTTCTGCAAAGTACACTGTCCTCTGACAGCGGCCACATTTGTTTCCTCCTCCTAATGGCATCCTGTGGTAACACATGCAACATAATACAGTTATGGAAAAAATTATTAGACCACCCTTGTTTTCCTCAGTTTCTTGTTCATTTTAATGCCTGGTACAACTAAAGGTACATTTGTTTGGACAAATATAATAATGATAACAACAAAAATAGCTCTTAAGAGTTCAATTTCAGAGCTGGTATCTATCCATTTTCCATGGTTTTCTTGATAATAACCAAATTCACTTAAGTTGTTACATCAATAGCTATGGCATTGTACTACCAAAAACAGTGCTTTTAGGCATTCCATGTTTTCTTTTCTGTCTGTTTTAATCACATGATACACACAGGAGTTAGTACTTGACTGCATAATCATTGTTTTTGATGACTTTTGATGGTCTAATAATTTTTTCCGCGACTACACTCAGATGCACAACAACTTTTATACTGTGATTTTTTTTTTTTTTTTTAAACTACTTTTACAGTTTTATGAAAAAAAATGCTTTTTACCTCTATAGTATATCTCTAAACATTTTTTTATTCTATAGAGAGTGAGACCAAAGGATAAACTGGAGTCAGATTCCTTATTAGTGTGCATAAACTTGGCCAATGAAGCTCATTCTGATCCTGGTTACTAAGGTGATGTTCCTTAAGTAAGTAAAATAAACCCCCAAATTGAAACTGGTTTCACAGGGAAACACCTGTCAATGAATTAGTCAAAAGAGAAAGAAGAGAGAGATTTTTTAAAAATGCAGAATCATTATTTAAAATGTATTTTTTGGCCTTAATATGCAGTTGTTACAGTCTCAACCAGACTTTAAGGTCTGTAATTTAATGTAGCAATGCACACATAAAAAGAAAAATACATGTATCACTGACTTATTAAATTACCATTTCTAACCATCAAGGAAACACATAGGAAACAGCAGTTTTTGTTGTACGTTTTGTCCATTTAAATGTCCATATTTGGTTGCTTCAGCTCAGTCATCTAGATCCAGACCCTGTAATTTAAATACTGCCAGTTCTTTGTGGGTTTTTGAAAGACAAGCCAACCAACAGTGGAAAACCGGAGGAAGGATTTATTTTTATTATTCAGTTATGGTTTAATGTTGCGTTTTGCTTTCTGTCTGCCTGTGCAGTGGCTTTAAAACCAGAGTGCCGGTGTGGAAATAATGCGTCTCTGACATAAAACTTTCTGAGTAGCGATTTAGTTTAACGTTGGTGTGATGTGAAAGACCCTGGCGTGCTGCCTGTTCCTATCCACTGTTTCCCAGCATGACCCTCCCAGTCTAATCTTGCGTATCCACATCCACATCCACATTCCTGACAGTGTCAGCCCTCCCGTCTCACTGTCTTTGACCCACAAAATCTGCTCCCTGCTTGTATGTCTGGAAGATTTCTGCAAACCAGATTATAGGAAGAAATTATAAGAAAGAAAACTGCAACCATACTCTTATTTCTGCTCGTGAGGGTGGAAGTTAGCCCTCACACCTAAGTATGAATGTGTAAAGCATTTCCTATCACCCCTGGACATGCTTCCTGTTTTTTTAAAAACATCTCAGAATATACACTATATACTCCAGTGACTGCTTTTTGTGAAGCCTGTATGTATATACTCATATCTCTGACTCCAGAAACACCCCAAATTACACTTAGTTTAACGCTGCTGACACCACAGTGTTGCTGAAGGTGCACATAAGCTTACTGTAAAGTATTTAAACATAACTAGGAGGAAAGGTTTTTGTGTTTGGCTACTGCTTCCTTTCTTTTACAGTTAAAAAATGAAGTGAAAGTCATGCGTTTTTCTGTGGAATGATCTACCAAATCTCAAAATGGATTCAGCTGATATTTAATTTTACATCTTCGTGTTAGCTGTGCATTGCTTCATATTAGCAACAGAAAAGTGATTAAGTGTTATATGTGTTAACCCTTTATCAGGCAAGTGGCTATTTTTGGTCATTTCCGCAAAACTTTAAATATGAAATCAATCCTGTGCCTCAGTGAGGTCGAGAAGCATGTTGGTTTTTAATCCTAACCCTAACACTATACAGTGATTCAGAGAGATTTTATAGAAATTGCAAAGCTGTAAATGTGAATATGAGTGATTTTTGTCAGTTTATGACCTTAAAACAGTCATTGTATTGCATGTGTTTACATTTTAGCAAGTGGTGCTCGGATGTTTTATAGCAAGACGAGGGAGACTAACACACTGAGTTTGAAATTTTGAATGTTAGAGAATTTCAATGAGTGCCCTGTAAAGGGTTAACAGGCAGTAGACAAGTGTCAATAAGAGCAGAGAAATTGTATTTTTTTCCTACCAAACCGTGATGCTATATTGATAGATATATAGTTTTGTAGATATCCAGATGTCAAAGCAGAAAAAGCTAACTTGAACTGGTAAATGAGGCCCTAAATAATATTCCTTATAACATTTTCATGTGATTGTGCATTTATTTTAGGGTCAATACAGATAGAGAGGAGCAGAAGAAGAAGGAGGATAGACTGGGACATGAACTGTGCATCACAGTGTGACTATGACTCCGCCCCTGGTTACTCACTTCAAGACATGAAGTATGTAAGAAAAACCGGGATAATGCAGATGAATATTATATCTAAGAGAAAGACAGTATGCAGTTTTTTAGGATTTATCCAGATTTGTCGGTCAGTCTCACACACACACAGACAAATCTACTCTGTGAATGTTTTCACACAGGAAAAAGCAAAGAGAGGTGAGAAAATAGAAGTAAAGAGCATTCTCATTTGCCTGACAACAACATTAGCAGAGCCAAAACTATTTTATAATGAAGCTGATTCGCTGGTTTTTCCCCCTCTGTTGTTCAACACCAGTACTTGGCTCTCAACAACTTAACCTTATTATTCATCATCTGAGCAGCGCTGTTGAAGTGAGTGTGTTGACAATAGTCAGACATTGTGCAAGTTTAGACATGTGCGGACACCCACAGTACAGGAAGAATGAAAGGAGAGGTCACAACAAATCAGGAAGTCAGCTCATGAAATATCAGAGGTAGCGTAATAGTGTGATTGGACTGCTGTCCTGTTCGCGCCCATACTGACCTTACTGAGTACTAATTAAAGCATTAATGTTCCACATTGTTACTGTTTAAAGTGACCTACCACGTGATGCCTCTGCAAACTCATGCATTATACCTGTGCAAACAATGAAGTCACCTCTGGTCTAACCTTTCTTACTTGGTTTTAAGCTGTTGCAGAGTGTTTTCCCATAATGCCTCAGTAGACAGATTAAGAAGGTGTATGCAGACAGAAAGCAGGAATCATAAGAAATCTTGAATATATAGTATTAGCATGTCTTACCTGTAGAAATGATGTGATAATACTCAGTGGTAAACAGTTGAAGGTGGACTCCCAGACCCGAGTAGCACAAGGGTGTGTTCAGGGAAACCACAGTTCACAGTTGGGTACTTTAAGTCTGCAAAAGAAAGGTATAGCTGGTCTTACTAACCCAATTGTGTTACGTTATCCGTGTTTGTCCAGTGGTTCAAAAGAATGTTGGTATGTGCCTCTCCAAATCTTTGCCGTTCCAGATGTGCTGAAAGGGAGGAGCTTTTGTGTTCGGTGTTTTAGTCTCCTAACTTATACAGGAACAGGGTAGTTTCTGACTGACTACTGAGGAAGAGAGAGGTGGATGGGGAGGGAACTTAGAATGGAAGTCCTGTGTATTAGTTTTGTGCAGCAGAAGTACAGACGCAGAGGAATGCAATGTTCTGGCTGGTATTTAAAGGCGCGTCTGTTCCCACTGTTTCTATTTGGCTTTAACCTTAATTGCGCATGAAGTCACGCAGATTCTTTGTGATATTTACAAGGCAGTAAAGAACAGGGTTTGTGTTGCCTTTAAAACTGTTTCCAGTGTAACTTCAGTTCTATTCATCACCAAATTTTAGGTCATCTTTAGTTTTGTTGTTTTTGCAGTGTTGAAATGAGTATACATATTTATTTGTCTTTGCTTTAGATAGAACAAGAAAATACAGGAAATATGTGCACAGCCATTTAAAACACAGAAAAACTAAATGGGTTCTAAAGGTTAAACTCACTTGTTAGTGTGAGCCCTGATCCCATGACAAGAAGCAGCATAAACAGTTAGAAACATCTGACATGTGTTCAGTGAAAACTGGTGTAAAACATCAGAAAATTAGTGCAGTAAATGTCATAATGTCTGAACAATGAGTTAAATACATGTTAAGTGCAAAGGGAGGTCATACTAAATACTACCACTTTGGTTTATAGAAGCTGTTTTTTCTCTGAAACTTTTGTTTTTAAGGCTGTACATACTTATACACCCAAATAATCCAGATTCAATCTCATTACAGAGACTGACAAATGCATTTGTGTGATCATTATAACTTTACTAAATGAACAAACCTTATGCTGGACTAGGACTTTTGACAGTATGATGTATCAAATGATCTACAAAAATTATATTACAACTATTGACAACATCATATTTTAGGTTTATCATCTAAAAAATATGTTTAATTGGTAATAATCCATATATAGACTATATTAAAGTGAATGTATACTGAAAATAAAGAGGACCAAGTAACATTAGATGACTGTTTCATGATAATCTTAAATAATGCATTTCAGATCACTTTTTTCATTCCAAACATATACTTTTGTTTCTATCCTTGAGATATTGTACAAATTATCCAAATCTATCCTTCAGTTCCTGTGCAGAAGTTAACCTTTAACATTTAATCAGTCTTGGGACACAAGTGGTACATCATCGGGGTAATGTCAGTATTTGAATTTTATCACCACATCCTTAAATGAACATTAGGCACAAGCTTGTAAAGGTCAGTCTAATACTGTACGCTACATGGATGAGAAAACATTAACAGGAATGGACAGTTGAACTTATTGCTACTGTTCGCATACAATTAATTAAATTGTTGGCCTCTGCTGCCATCATGTGGTCATTGTGTGTACTGAAAACCAGTGCAACTTACAAAATTCTGCATGGGCACAAAGAATCGGATGTGTTTTCACATAAACAGTATATTTTCTATTGTTTGTTGTGCAGTAAAAGGTAGATAATGATGCAGTAATATCAACCAAGAGAGTAATGTGTACTATCTATACTACATTACACATATTGTGACTGTAGTTTCTTGTAAATTTTAAATTGTGCAAAGTGACCACATACTGAGGTTATAGCTAAAAGATGTCACCAGTAACACACACATAGAAAATTAAACAAGAGCTTAAACTTATAAATACAATGAGGAATCTAAAACTTTTACATGATCATATTTTCTGACAATAGAGCTCTATCACATGCAACTAAAACAACTGTGCACTTGTATGGAATGAGTAGTCAAGTATAATTTATTATTTTTACACTGTAAATACAAATTAAATAGTACTTGAATCATACACACACTCAGTTCAGTGTTTAAAATGCAGGTATAGTGAATATTAGGCTGCTTTAGACACAACCAAATCCACTGTAACTGGTTGCCATGCAGGCGCACAAATCCTGATGAAAGTTTTTATAGGTTTTATAACGCCTCGGCAGTCTTAGCTTCTCAAAGCACGTCAAGGCTGTAGGAAGCGTGGCCTCGACTATTTCCACTTTCATTTCTGTGGCTGGTACCTCCCATCCTATCCAGAATTTTACGAGGCTCTTCAGCTCCACTGGAGACGCCGTGTTGAAATAACAGCTCATCATAGAACAGAGAATATGTTCAAGAGAGTCCCAGTGAAAGTGAATATAATAGTCACACATACTCTTTTCAATAAATGTCTTCAAGTAGCTACACACTCGACACACATCCACAATGTCGGACTCGTCATCATCCTGATCTGTATAGCTGTCATTAATGATAGTTACTGACAATGGCCATGTGATGCAGTCCAGGATCATCTGAAACCACATGATGTAACAGCTGATGTCAGTGCAATCTGCAATATCCAGTATTAGTGCAATTCATAAATGTCATGTAAAATCAAGGTTAATTACTGCATTGTTAAATACTATTTGGATTGAAATCAACTAATTACTTTCACCCATCATGAGTGAAAACCATTTTGTGTTTATATAATTTACAGTAAGTGTTGTTAATTTAATGAATGGCCTTCCAGAATTATCTTCAGTAGAACGTAGGGGGCGTTGTTGGTCATTAAAACAATACGTTCATTACTCTGTACTCCTCTGTTTTTGTGGATGACAAATCACAAATGACACATCTGTTGTTATGACAGCTGGTATGCATATTGACAGCATTAATATCTGGAGCTCATTTGTTTTTCTTGCATCTTGTTTAATGATTTTAACCCTTTCATGCATACTGGTCACTACAGTGGACAGATATTCCACAGCTGTTCTCTTGTATATTCATGGGTTTTGTTGTTTTAGTTGCATATCAGCCAACACAGTGGACACTTATGCACCATCCCAAACACTGCAGTTCATACAATTATTGTAACGTTGCTGCTCATGATAAACCTGATCTGCAGTAACATGTTTTAGTGTAAATCAGTTGCTAATTGTTATTAGACTGTAATTAACAGTTTTCTGAAACAAAAAGTTTTTTGGTTTCTTTGTTTTTTGTTTTGTTTTGTTTTGTTTTGTTTTTGCATATCCTCCTGAGACCCAGCAATGCATTTTGTCCTAAGTAGGGGACAAAAGTTTGACAGTTTTACTTAAAAAATGCTGTGCATTACAAAGGACATTCCATTAAAAAATTAATCAATAAATAAAAATTATTTTCAAAATGTATCTGCAAAAACTGTTGCATTATGCAGTTACCAATCAAGACAATTTTTTTAATGTAAAAAAGCTAAAACTGTCAAATTCCTAGGTCTCAGGAGGATATTATCTCCATGAAATGAGTAATAACTAATAGTAGAGTATGATAAAATGTGAGAAAACATTAGCGATTTAGCAATTAGCAGCATTAAAAATGTTTTTGTTTCATAGTTTTCGCACAGTATATCACTTTCTGATGATGACTTTTAAATACCGGTTCCTTTGTTTCAAAAATTAAATGCATGGTATCCAGCTGAGTGGACATTTTTGTGACTCCATGAAAAATAGGTTCATAAAAAAAAAAAAAAAATTCATTTGCATTGTTTTTTTCATGCCTAAAGAGGAATAAAAACACTCAAGGAAAAAATATTGACTAAGGTTCTGATAATTCATGCATGAAAGGGTTAATAATTATGGACAAGCTAACTGTTTTCCTGGCCTCTATTTGTTTTCTATTTGTTGGCTGTGCTGCTCTGTCCCGTTCAACCAACAACTGAACATTTTAGGTGATCGGCTTGAAATTTGGGCATATTTTCAGTTTTTACTACAACTGCTGCTGCTGACAAACAATTATGCTGTATTTGGAGAAATGTGCGTCAGAAGTCTTGACCTTATATGTGCAAATGTCGTAATGTAACTAGTTATAGATGTAACAAATTAAGCAAGAATTACAATAGGTTGTAGAAATCCACTCGATTTTTGCCAAAATGAATATAAAGATAGCTTTGCAACACCTGGAGGGTTCAAATTCAAACTTTTTTACCTGTTAGGGTCCAAATACACAAATAAATGTACCAAAGACTAATAAAAGTGGGTTTAGCAAAATATGACCCCTTTAAAGCATAGATTTTAGATGTAAACATTTTCATAATGTAATTTTATTGGTTTCACTGTTAATATTTTACTGGTCCAGCCCCTTTGAGATCATACTGGGCTAAATGTGGCCCCTGAACTAAAATGCGTTTGACACCCCTGATGTAGATATTTGATGGTGTAAAATGTGGAACTCATTTTAAAGTCATGAAGAGGCAAAAGGTGTAATTTTCAGGTGATTTTACTTTAATGAAAGTATGATTTATGAATGTTATATTCCATTTCTGCAATTACATTCTCCCCGATCCCTATAAATCTCACAAACTGGATCTTTAATGAGTCCCACGAGTCCCCTTGGAGCAGTCTTCCTTTCTCCCCGTGTTTGTACTCGGTGGCACTGGTTTGAATGTGATTATCTCGTGTATTTTTCAGGCTCTACTTGTCAAGTGTGCCTTTCAGCTAAATTCAGTTTGTATAATCTAAAGGCCTCCATGACCCAGTTAAAAAAATTAGTACGAATCAAGGAATGAAGAAATTACTGTCAGCTACTGTGCATTATGTTTTCATCAGGCTTCAACTTGAACAAGGGAATGTGCAAAAGGGATACGTGCTTTCATCTAACTAGGTATCAATGACATTCTTTAAGAGTATATATTTTCATAGTGTACATTACATGAAATCAGATGCTAGGTGGTTTATTTTTAGAACAGCTTTATGTTTTGCACGTGATAACTCCTGGAATTAGATTAAATTCTTCTATTTTGCATTTTAATATTCATTTGAATGTACATGGTGAACTTGTAAAGTTAGTGCAGATAGATTTATAGCACATTTGGAAACTGTGACACTGCAATAAGAAGTAATATGAGATAATGCAGTCATTGTGTATGATATTGTGTTCATGCTTTCTTTTCTTATATTCCTCATTTAATAGGTCTTATTTATTTTATTTTATTGTCTTTTTTTTTTTTTTTTTTTCTGTCTTTCTGCCCAGTTTACTCAGTTCTTGTTCTAGTTATTAGCATTATAATTATCACCATGGTTGTTATTGTTTGTATTGTTGATATTTTCTTGTGAGGGTTTTTTTTTCCACCTTCTTCTACCTTGTTCTCCCCCCTTCCGCTCCACCCCTCCATGTCAGGTCCGGCATCGAAATGTGGTTCAACAAAACTCATAATATTAACTGTAGAATATGAAGGGGAGCCTCATATGTTTTATGAAGTTTCCCTTGGCAACGCAATTTTGTTCAGCACCAAAAGGCAGCCAGACTACCATTCTGCTGTTATGATGTTGGACAAGACAAGTTAAAAAAAAAAAAAGACCAAAAAAAAGTATCACAGACATGGTTACCGAATTCAATCTTCCACCCTCCCATCTATTTAGATTTTTCCAGGTGAGGAACTGTGCAAAATCTCTATTCTCCAACTTCCCCCACCTGAACAACCATGAGGTGAACTTTTGCAACTTAATCCTTTACATAGGTCTTTAATTTCAAAAATTTATAACACTATTCAGTCATACGATGGTTATTTAACCTCCAATACAAAAGAAACTTGGGAGTGTGAATTAGGACTAGTATTTGAGGAACATTGGTGGGAATCTGCGTTGAAGATCATTCATAAAACATCTATTTGTGCCCGTTTGACCTTGATACAGTTTAAAGTTGTATTTAGATGTCACTATTCAAAGACATTCTGGCTCAGATTTTTCCAAATATGGTAGATATCTGTGACAGATGTGGAGGCTCACCCTGCAATCTCACACACGTTTTTTTCTTGTCCAGCCCAGACAAATTTTTGGTTAATTTATTTCAACACCATGTTCAATGTATTTTCAAAAACTATTGACATTTCACCACACATTGCTATTTTTGGTCTCCCGGATGAGTATACCCAATACTCTGCAAAAGAGTTAGAAGTAATAGCTTTTACCATAATAAACACAGTAGAATATCAAGGGGCGCTTCATATACTTCATGAAGTTACCCTTGGCAAAGCAAATTTGTTCAGCACTGGGAGGAACCAGACTACCATTCTGCTGTTAGGACGCTGGACAAGACAAGTGGGAAAAAAAAAAAAAAAAAAGTATTGTGAGATACTCCCTGGTAAAATGTCCAAATAAAAGAGGATACACAAGCGAAGGTGTCAGAAAAATGGGCAATGATGAGTGGGAGTACAGTTGGTGTCGGCTGCTGCCTTATCGGTACAGACAGCGGCCTGTCAGCCAGCTGAGCCCATAAAAAGAAAAGAGAGGGAAAAAAAATAATAAAAATAAAAAAAAGATAGAAGAAAAAAAGAAGAAAAAAAAAAAGTAATAGCTTTTACCTCCCTGATTGCTAAACGCCACCTCCTCCTTAATTGGAAATCTACAATAGCCCCTTCCAGTGCACAATGGATTAATGAGGTAATGTCTTTTTTAAAAGTAGAGAAAATTAGATATTCAAAGCAAGGAAACTTGAACAAATTCTATAATAAATGGCAAGTATTTATGGATATTTTTGAGACAATGTAATTCCCTTCCTCCTCCTTTTTTTTAAAAAATTATTTATTTATTTATTTTCTTATGTTTATGTCACTAGTTTAATTATCTTATCCAGACTATGTCTTAGTTTTCTTTTCATTGTATTGTTCATCTGGTTTCATTGTTATTTGTTACAAAAAAAACCCATATGCTAATCCGAAAGTAATGATGTTTACAAACCTTGTTAATGTTAACATCAGTCTGCCATGGTATTGGCATGTACCTTTTGTTTTCTTGCATGCACATCAATAAAAATATGAAACAAAAAAAACAAAAAAAAAATGAGGTAATGCACTCTGAGGCAGTCTCGTGGTGAAATAGCAACAACAACAGAATAGGAATAGAATGAGGAACATCGGTGACAAATGGGACTTTTTCACGTGGAACTAAACCGCACAACTAAAATCCTCTGTTTCATGTTTGTTGTCTCTGTGTTTTGTTTTCCTTTTCCATTACAGGGCTCATCTCACTTAAAGCCGCATATGTGAGGCCCTATGTTGCTGGCAATCAACATGTTATAGCCCCCTCCTCCGCTCTCATCCCTCCAGATGCCCCTCAGGGTGACAGTGGCACAAGTGTCCCATTGTCACAACAGCGTCTGTCAGGGTCTGTCTCAGGGGGGTGAACATGCCTTGGGGGACATCAGAAGATTAGTTATGACATTAACCTCCCCCCCGGCCTCCAGACACAAACGCACACTCCTACCCATAATCCCTCAGTTACAAGTCACTTCCCCTTATTTGAGCACTGAGAAAAAGCAACAGATCATGTGAGTGTGTTTTTGTGCCTGTGGCCGTCTTTGGACTTTTATACTTTTTAATTCTCCATGGAGACCTGAGAAAACAGAATGGAGGAATTGGCGTCACTGTGAATATTTGGAGGTGAGTAATGAAGGGATTGGAGTCGACACTATTAGGGGCATATGTGCATTAATGTGGAAAAGTGGGGAGGGGGTTTAAGTACAGTATGTGTGTATCCAGTATGTATGGGGGAGGTGCTTTACTTTGTGGGCTGTACATTGCGTTCTAATTGCATCTGTCAGTTTATCATGCTTGCTTGATCTGTTGATGTATTATTTATATACTGAGCTTTAACCGGGTAGTTTCTGTTATTTATGTTCCTCTCCAGCAGAGACTTGCAGACCAAGTCCAGTGTTAGCATAGTCAGTCGATGCCTGATCAATATATGATCAGGCAGAGAGCTCTCAAGCTGTATTTACTGCAGGATCAAGGCTGTAAGAAACTCCAGGGAATGATTGATGATACACACATAAAAGACAAATAAGTTCTCAGAAATAACCTTCATTAAAATGATCCTGGACATATTTAAGGGTCAGATTCTGCATCAAATCACGGTCCTCATAAAATATTCAATACGGTCCCTTTTGTCAGAGTGTTGGACTGTAAGCAAGCACAGCAGAAATATGAGACAAGAGAATAAAGGAGAGAGAGTTTGAGTCTCAGACGGAAGAGGGAGTACAGTTTGTTGGTGAAAAGACAAGGATTGAAAAGCAAGAATATGTTTACAGTCACAGGCTGATGAAGATGGATTGACAGTCTGCTGAGGCTGAGTTCAAGGTCAGATTTGGGATGTGTTGTCATTTATGTTTGTCAGCTGGAGGAAAGCTGAGCGCAGGGGTTATACACGTAGATCCCTCCATCCTTGCCTTTCATTTTAAGACTTGTCCTTTTCTATCTCTTTTATTATCTACCAATTTCATTAGAGGAGAAGGATGCAAATAGAGTGATGGATGGGCTGTTCCTCCTTCAGGATGCTGCTTCATTCAGGCGTGCTCATTGGAAATAACAGATACAGAGACTGAAGGATGGATGGATGTGATTGGTTTTGTGTTAATATAAGTGTCATGCACATTTAAAATGGTTTTCAGCAGATCCAATATTAGCATAGTTTTTTCATATCCACTAATGAGACTGTGAAAGCCATAGAAGGGGTTTGGGCTCCTCACTTATGTGGCTACATCTGCTTAATTATCACATATTACTCACACTGTACAAGCGATATGTGTGAGTCCATACACACACACACACACACACACACACACACACACATGCAAGCACACACACTTTCATCCAGCTAATGGACCAGCCTGTCTCTGCCTTAACTGGGTTTATATTTCACCTCAGAGAGGGAGCACAGCCAACAGGTCCATTACTGGGAGAGAGAGAGATAGGGATTGCAATGAGAGGATAGAGAGAGAGAGAGAGCGAGAGAGGGGCGGGGACACGGCTGCAGGCGTACTGCGGCAGCGACACAGCGGCATGACGTGATGGTGGAGTGGAGTGACAGAAACACACACACACACACAGATACACATGCTGGCAGCTCAGAGGCCTGACCGGCAAAAGTAGACAGAAGCAAATTGAGCAGGGATTGAGCCAGACGCACTCAGCAGCATACAGATGGGATACCAACTCACTTGCTGCTTTGTATCTTGATTCTTTCTAAGGGTGAGTACAGCCTCGTGTTAGTTTCGGACATAGATATTCAGTATTTGGCTGTCAGTTTGGTCTTAGTTAATGCTTTCTGCTTTCTTGCTTTTTTTGTGACTGCTTCTATAGCTGCTAGTTTGGCTTTCTGTTGATGTACCGTATCTCCCATGCGAGTAAAAGACAGCAAAAAGCAGGAGAGAAAGGCAGAGCTTAAGTGGGATGAAAAAGAAAAAGGGGGATGAGAAGGGGGGAAGGGGTATATCGCAACCAGAGGTGACACGATGTGATCTGCCTGAGTCAGCGTAACAGGGGCTGTATGACTCAGTGCAGCATGTAAAGCATACATAAAGTGTTTATATCTGAGCGGGATGAGTCCAGAGTGTTTTCTGATGTGTGTAGGAGCGTTGATTTGTAGTTGTGAATCAAAACAAGGGCACACACATGGTGAGGTTTATATCGCACATACTCTGTTTACTCTCTGCCCTGCTTCTATAGTGAGTCAATGTAGAGTCACCTTCTCTTAGTTGTTCATCTTTTTCTTCATTTGCTGGGGATCCGTGCTCCATCTCTGTATAAATCATCTGGGACTTGTCAACTGTGGCCCTCTGTTGAAATCATTTCCACTGCATTTCTGTCATTAACTACAAAAAATGACTTGTTGCTATTACCCGAATCAGGGCATCATCAACACAATGTGGCAACCTCGTAAACGTTTTAATCAATTCCTGAGAAGTTTCTGATGTAGATGCAGCTTTTTACGTGTTGCCAGTGTGCGTTTCAGCATGTTTGATGATGACAGAATATGTGTGTCACCGTGGGTCAGTGCAGGCTAAATTTCCATTGGGGTCACTGACTCATGATAACATAAACAGTCTCGGGCGTATTATTCAAACAGATGTATTTTTTGTCTGTATGTGAAATTATGTTTTTTGCCAAAAGATTAGAACACTGATTTCAAAAGTAAAGTGACTTTGAAAATGAGTCACTTTGGTACAGGGCGTATGATTGGATGAAAATGCTGTTTCTTCTTGTCACAGCTTCCTGTCTTGGTGAATGGAGAGGCACTGTGAACCAATAGGAGGGAAGCCATGAGGATGCAACAGTGATCCAGGAAAAAACAGCCCATTGTTAGTGAGACGTCGGAGAAGCGTGACCTCCCTCTTGCCGGCTCTGGCTGCCCGGCCTAAGGATACCCTGAAGAACACCAGACTCATTGATAGGTAAGTAAGATCCAGGGCTGTAAATCTGGTACTTTAGATGCACTTATAAGCTGCATGGGTGCTGTTTTGGGAGTTTGTCCTTCCTTGTTCCTTCTAAGTAGTTCATTTCAGGAAATATAACTCTGCAGGGTATAACTATGATGATGTATGACAACACATTAACTCTCTTGTTATAGTTTCTGTCATTCTAGCGGTAATTGCACTCATTTATTGTTGACTTTTCCCGCTAGGTGACACACACAAACACACAGACACTGCTAATGTCCTTCAGATCTCAGACAGAGGCCTCTGTTTCCACCTCACTTATTGATTTTGTGATGAGTCAGAGGGTGTACATTTCAAGGCTGGGAGCTGAGAGAGAGTGTGTGTGAATTTTGAACAGACTAAACTCAGTTTGGGCTGAGTGTGTCACGGGACAGGAGAGCTAAAATGATATAATGACATTATGAAGTTAGAGGCAATAATATTGGCTGGCTGTCACACTGTTCCTGCACTCTTGGTTCAATTAACATAAGTTTTCATAACTGGCGTTAAGAGATATTTTTTGGTCATCTGATTTTAGTTCACCCTCTGGCTCTATAGAAAATTGAACACCATAGCGAAGTACTGAAGGAATTTGTTGTCTCTGTTGTTGTTTCATACTTTGTCCAGCAGATGTCAGTATCACCCAGAGGGAATGAATGAAAGGCTCTGCAATGCTATTGATTAAGACATTCTCTTCCACAGAAAGACCAATCAGCCTAGCATGTAAACTGATTGTATCATCACAGAAACTGCATGTAATAGCTTTAATTAAGATGGTTACAGTTTGATATCAGTCTACTTGCTCCTGCTAAACAACTGTCTTAATTATTCACGCAAGTAATGCAGCTTTTAATATGTTATTCTAAATTAAATACTTCATGGTATAGTTAAAAACTAATAGTATTTTGTCTTCTCTTGCCACTTTTTCATTAGTGAAATGAATTCATTAATGCTAGAAAACATGGCTGACAGATTAATCCATAATAAACCCTTGTTTTGCATCACTGGGCTAAAAATCACTCATGTTTATTTGAGATAATTAGAATTTATTGTTATTACTTACTTTACTTATGTAATTATCAGCACTGTACTGTTTAATGTTGGTTCTAGAAGTAATTTCATTTTCTTTGAAAGTCACATGCAGTTTTATTCACAGTACAAACATCATGAAAAGCAACAATCTATCTGTTGTAAAGGAGCAGTCTTGTGCCTGTATGGAGTATCTGACTACATTACATAGAGATTACACCTTCCTTGTGTATCGTGCTTCTGGGGTAATTAGTACTTGGATCGATTTCCTCACAGCCATTGGTTGTTGTTTTTCTTTGATTTCCTTTTCTATAAAGACACAGACAACCCAGCCAGCTGAGCCTCTGTATGTCTTTATGTGGGCTGCAGTCGTACCAGTATGACCTCCTCGTATCCCCTGAGAATAGGTCATTTCCATACTGATAGGAAAAAGAGCCCGTCCACACCTGTGCTCTTAGGAAGAACTGTATCTAGGAGACAGAAATTCTGATGCTTATTAGTGAGTCAACCTCCCAAGAGAAGGACAGTGAGAAAAAAGGGACAGAGAGAAATGGACATGGGGGGTTATTGGAAAGAGGAGGAGGGAGGGGGAATGTGGGGAAAGAAATGGAGGATGGATGATCACATCTGTCTCTGTTTACCTACGCTGCTGCTCATGCACGTCTACATTAGCACTGAGTCAACTATGACAGGCCACCCGCCCTTTTGCAGAACACCCAAATTTCTCATTTTCTGTGTAAGTGTCTGATGATATAAGTAGGTGAAACCCATGCTGAGCCAATCCTCCCCTTCATCTTAAACTCATTTTTTTTATGTTTAGTTTTTGAGATGAAGCGGTCACGTTCCCACTGCAGGGATCCTGTAAATGCCTTTTGCGTTTTCTTTGCTTAATTTCTGGGTCAATGTGTGTCTGTTTGCACTACTGAGATTAGATATGCTGTCAAATAATCCCAAATTTTTATCCTCGTGACTCAAAGGCTTAATTTGATATGTTGCTGCTTTACTAAAGACAGTTCTCAATAAAGCTTTTGGAATCTTGGCAGCATGTGTTTCTGCTCTTCAAGAAAGGGCAAGCAGGGTTAAGTATTAAATCTGTGTATTTGTTTGCATTTATAAGAGTTTGTGAGGGATTATCCTAATTTAAATTAAATATATTTAGAGTTTTTTTCTTAAATGAGTACAAGACCAGTGACATGATTTGCCCACTTTACTGAAGGTGATTTGTAATTTTTATGTTTTTTGTTAGGTCTTATGAGAATCTGATGAATGTTCTGAGTCTGACATAATGTCTCCTCCCTTTTTCAGTTCCTCTTCTCTCCCTCGTTGCTTTCTTATAGTCGTGGAAAAAATGATTAGACCACCCTTGTTTTATTCAATTTCTTGTTCATTTTAATGCCTGGAACAACTAAAGGTACATTTGTTTGGAGAAATATAATAACAACAAAAATAGCTCATAGGAGTTTAATTTCAGAGCTGATATCTAGCCATTTTCCATGGTTTCTTGATAATAACCAAAATCACTTAAGTTGTTGCATCAATAGCTATGGCATTGTACTGACAAAAACAGTGCTTTTAGGTATTCCGTGTTTTCTTTTGTGTCTGTTTTAGTCACATGATACACACAGGAGTTAGTACTTGATTGCATAGCCATTGTTTTTGATGACTTTTGATGGTCTAATAATTTTTTTCCTTGACTGCATGTACTCCAATCTAAACAGCCCTCTTTATCAACTGCAGCGCAACATATTGTTCTGAAATACAGAAATGCTTCACTTAAGCATCTTTCACTGCAGGTTTTGTTGCAGTAACAGACTGGAATAACATAACTTTAATAGTTTTTGAGCCGGTCTTTCTGAGAATGGAAACTGACAGTGACTATTTGGCATTAAAGTCACTCAGTAATAGATGTTCTGATAAAACCTCTGAATTTTCTACATTATATAATAAGGCAGTGTGTCTGGGTAGTGGCTTTAGTCTGGTGGAGTCCATGTGAGTGTGTCTTTTAATTCATTATATGGTGGAAATCAGTTATTTGAGAACATAACGCTCTTAAAGCAGCTGCCAGACATAGCTGTGAGCATGTTCTTATGTCAGAGGCCTTTTTGTTTTTTCAGCTCCCAGCAGGCAAATCTGATTGCACAGACACTCCATGTCTTTCTGAAAATAAGCTCAACTCGTGGTTTACCATGCCTCAGTTTGTCATATGTACTGGATTCACATGCTCAAATACCAAGGAGGTTTTTGTGCCTGCACAGCAAAGTCTGTTTTACCTCATGACGTCAGTATCAGGATTGTTGATATGAGAAAACTGATATATTGAACGGTATTTTAACATACTGAATAGATACCATAGTTCTTCAAACAGCATTTGGGGTTTATTTACTTCAACTGCAAAAAGTAACAGGTGTTTATTTGGGGCAGGCTTGTATTAGGCTGTGTTCCCACTGCAGGCAAATCAGATTTGTTTCTTAAATCAGGTCTCCTGAAACACACTGCCTGCACTGTAAGTAGTAAGTGATCATTTTGTGTTTGCGTGTCCAAACATCATTAAATGATCTGCAAGGGTTGTAGAAACAACATAGTTGTGAGTAACTACATAGCTTTGCATTATTTTCAGCTTCGTCTGTATAGAAGACAACTAAGTAAATGCCAGCAGAGTTTTTACTTTACTAGTGCCTGGTCAGGAAGTGTTCTTGTCCGTGTTTGCTCCATAGCATTTTGGATTCTGTTCAGCACTTCTTTAACTGTGGATTTCTTGCATTGCAGGTAACACAAAAGACAGTTTATGATATGGGCAGACACTGTGTCTGGATTGAGACATATAGTCGCGTAAAAAAATTATTAGGCCACCCTTGTTTTCTTCAGTTTCTTGTTCATTTTAATGCCTGGTACAACTAATGGTACTTTTATTTTATAACAAGAAAAATAGCTCATAAGAGTTTAATTTCAGAGCTGATATCTATCCATTTTCCATGGTTTTCTTGATAATAACCAAAATCACTTCAGTTCTTACATCAATATCTATGGTATTGTACTGCCAAACACAGTGCTTTTAGGCATTCCATGTTTTCTTTTCTGTCTGTTTTAGTCACATGATACACACAGGAGTTAGTACTTGATTGCATAACCATTGTTTTTGATGACTTTTGATGGTCTAATCATTTTTTCCACGACTGTATCTGTTAAGATCCGATTCAAATGGCATTTCACACTACCTCAAAATGTGGCCATATTTGGAAAAAAGTAGATTTCATATGTTGCTGGAAATACCAAACAAATATTTTACTGAACGAAGCCACAGAAGCAAGTGTATTCCTAATTTGCTTTGTTTGGTTTGAGTATAATTAATCAGATTTCAGTATGAAGCCTCATTTAAATCTGTCCCCATTTACCCTATTGTATAACATGTACAAGCATATCATATGTAAAAACAGCCAGACAGAATTAAAGGGCGACAAAGCAAAGTGGAGGAGACTGAATACGCACCACTGTGTTTGTTTGAAGTCAGGAGTTTATGCACCCATGTTTTCCTCCAGTTGTTATTTTGGTACCAGTCTTAATCATGAACATACCTTTAAATAATTTTTTGCTTGAGGAAAATTGTAATAAATAAATAAATAGTTCCAGGAGCCTTTTTACTCTTATGCTGTTATTGTGGATTACACTATTCAACCTTTAGTCTCACCACAGGCTTGTCTTTCTCTGTGTTTCTTCATTTAGGTCAATGATGAGTGGGGGAGTCAATGTAAAGTCGGCCCCCCGGGCTCCATCCTCATCAGGAATTCCCCTCCCTCACAGCCTGTTGCCTTCATCCCCCAGAGCAGATCCCCGGCACCGGATGAGTGAGCTGCCCAGGCCATCTACGCAGACCCCCAAACACACGCCCACACACACTCCCACACACACTCCCATCCACTCTCCTTCACCTTGCCCACGGAGCTCTAGCATTCCCAGGTCTTTCTCCAGAGACCTGCTGAAAAGTCAGCTCCTGCAGCGGACAGGAGCTCTGCCTGTTCCCCAGGTGTCACGGTCCGCCTACAGCAGCCCGATAACCCAGCGCCGGATACCACCACCGCACTCCAAAGACACTCTGGACCTGGGAAAAGCCACAACCCACACCCAGATACAGTTTCTACAAGACAGAAATTGCAACAGAAATGCACTTACTAATAAAAACCAAGCACTGGGGGCTGGCAACCTGCGTCCACAGCTCCAGTTCAGAAGGGGGTTAAACTCCAACACTGTGTCACACTTAGGAGATGAACACACATCAGTAAGAGAGAGAGAGCATCAGGTGAAGCCCCCAGATCAGACCTCCATGTTGAGCGATGGTAACAAACGTCTCTGTCATGGTCAGACACCGCCCACCTTCAGAGGTCGCAGTGACTCAATGAGCCAATCAGATGAGGAGATGGGGACTCCTGAGGACAGTAGTCCAGCCTCATCTCCTCCTCCCCTGCCGCTGCCACCGGTCACCTTCGCCATGCCAGCTTCATCCAAGATGGCTGTCGATACACTGGCTCAAAACCAACAGAAGGACGCTGCTACAGACACACACACATTCAGAGTCAACATGGCCACAGTCGCTCCCTTCAGTTACAGGTAAACAGTCAACGGTCTCCCCCGACCCACGCTCACACACATAATAATCCACATTTCTTTCCAAAGTGCCCAGATCTAAGCTGAAGTACTCAAGTCCCAGGAAATAAAGGGTTCCTTTCGACCACTGGTTATCTGCATTTTCACTGTAATTTAAAGACCCAAAAAGAATAGGGAAATTAAATCGCTGACATATGAAATAGTGTCAGCTGTTTATGCACATCATTTTTTTAGTTGTTTATGATATTTTGTTCATGTTTTCTTTTCTTATATTTCTTACATTTAATTGGCCTTTTTTTATTTTATTTTGTTTTAAATTTTTTTTTTTTTTTTTTTTTGCTCAGTTCGCTCAGTTCTTGTTTTGGTTATTGTTATTATCATAATTATCACCGCAGTTGTTATTGTTAGTATTGTTGATATTTTCTTGTGAGGGTCTTTGCCACCTTCTTTTTCTTTTTTTCCTCTCCCTATCTTCGCTCTCCCCTTCTCTTTTCCCCTATATTCTCCTTCCCCCGTTCCTTCATGTCAGGTTTGGCATCAAAATGTGGTTCAACAAAACACAAAATAGAGACAGTAGAATATCAAGGGGAGCCTCAAATACTTTATGAAGTTCCCCTTGGCAAAGCAAATTTGTTCAGCGCAAAAAGACAGCCAGACCACCATTCTGCTGTTATGATGCTGGACAAGACGAGTTTAAAAAAACAAAAAACAAAACATAATTTCTAGATATGGAGATACAGCAACTGGATTTCATCCTCAGTTCATCTGTTACATGTGTTCTTATATAACTAGTGTGTGTCGAATCACTGTGAAAATTATATACAATTGCAGTTTGTAATAAATTAGAGCTTGAGTAAAATGTTGTGAGTACTGACCAGTCAGAAGCGTTCAGTGCTTCAAGTCCCACCCCCATAGTAGTAGAGACCAAGAAAGGATGTAAACTAAAGTTCTTAAATCTAAATATGTGGAGAAAACATTAAGTTCCTTCAAAGGTTTCTAGTTCCTGTGGAAAGTTCTTATAGGAATAGTGGAAATGTGGCTAAAATACAAACCTTACATCTGTGGTAAACCCCATTTATTGTTGTTTTCACATTTGCTTCATTCCCACTCTACTCCTTCCATATTCCCCCTCTATCCACCCTCATACACCCACTTTCAGTCCATTTCAGGATACTACAGGCCAGCCCCAGGGCCCTGCTTTGACCATCTCAATGCTAACTCTTACAGCAGTACGTGTGTGTGCTCATATATATATATATGTATATATACACACGCTTGGTGTTTTTTGGAGCAGATCTGATTGTCAAAGACCTCTCCTCTTGACAGCCTCTGGGCTGACTCACTGCACTATTGTTCTCTCTCACACTCACATAGTCAGTCATGATGTGGGATAAAACAAGAAAAGTGTGACTCTAATTTGGAAGTAAAATGTAGTAGAACAGTGTATGATGTACAGTATTAAGTGGTTTGAAGTGTTTTATTTAAATTAATCAACAACAAAGTCAGTCAAAATCAAAATAATTTTTAAGGAATGCATGAAATGTAGCTCAAGGAAAAACTAAAAGCACAAGAATTCTGGTGTCATTTTAATTGTGTTTATTTAATTCACACTGTTTTCTGCCTTATCAGTGACTTTCAGTGTGATTAATTTGGTTTTATGGAAATCATGACACACCAGGACAAGTCATCCCTGTTCTAATGTTTTTCACAGGGGTTTGTGTGTTTGATAATGAAAATCACTGTTGTGGTGATTCACTTCCACAGTAACAGATGTGTGGTGGCTGTGTGTGTTGGCAGGCTGCAGGTGCAGGAGAGGGATTTGTCCATCGATGAACTGAGTGACTGCTCATCTGGATCCATAGAAGTCTGCTGTGATGACTTGACGCCAGGTTAGACACAAATGCATCAAATGAATTGTATTTCACTGGTGAAATTTAATCTTTACTCTATTTTTAGTCACTTTTCAAACTATAATATTTCAATGTCTTGTTCAGGGAAAACCGTGTTATCTCACTTGAATATTTGTGATAAACTGAGGGATGTTTGAGTGTTTCTTTCAGTTGAGTTTTAAGTTCTCCCCTTCTTCAAACAAAATAAGGTCTTGATAAAAAAAAGCTGCTCAAACAGGTCATATTTTGCTAAACCCCTTTTTAGCAGTCATTGGTACATTTATTTGTGTATTTGGCCCCATATAATTCAAAAGGTATAAATTTGAACCCCCCAGGTGCTGCAAAGCTATCTTTATATTCATTTTGGCAAAAATTGAGTAGATTTCTACAACTCGTTTTAATTCCTGCTTAATTTGTTACATCTATAACTAGTTGCGTCACGACATTTGCACATATAAGGTCAAGATAGCATTTACAGTTTATGTAGACCACAGAGAAATGTTTTAAAATGCATAATTCCATTAAAAAAAGCAAAATTCTGCTCCTTTAAAGCAAACATTGATGCATACATATACATAAACATGCATCTTGAGCCGTAATATATAAAACACTGACAGGGAAGATTTTACTGCATCATGACTACTTCTATTTTTCATAGTTAAAGTACTTTTATTTATAATACAACCCAATCCCAAAAAAAGTGTAAAATCCAGTAAAAACAGAATCACCACATCAACCCATATTTTATTCACAGTGGAAAAAAGAAAACATATCTTATGTTTAAATCGAGAAAATGCACCATTTTGACAATAAGAGGAACTGGGCCGTGTTTACTATCAATGCAGCTTCCCCTCTTCTTTTAGCAACAGTTAAAATCACATTCTATTGGTGAACAAAACTTCTAGTCAAATTCTGTGTGCCTGGCTCAGATCAGGGCACCGACATGCAAAGAGACCTTTTGGCTAGTACAGATGTCTGATTTGTGGCAGCCAGACGCAATTACTTAGATGGAGTCATTAATGGCGTCAGAAGGCATGCCAGCAGCCATCCTTTTGGGTCTCATTGTGGACTCAGTGTCCAGAGGTATGTGTGTCACGCTCCTACCCATCAGGCCTCAGGAGCCGTATCTGAATGAAGGTGGTGTAACTTCAGTCTGCGTCTTTGTGTGTGTGTCTCAGCCTGGGGCTTTTCCATGCACCGTGGTTCTGGAAAGGGAAAAAGAGATGGTCTGAGGATGTTAAGAAGAAGGAAGATGTCAGGGGAGATGTGGGTCAGTAATGGGTTGTAGTGGGAGACATCCCACTATCCCACTTTGCTGCCAGCTAGTATTATCTGCACATTGATTTCAGCTTTATCCAAGCGCTGTCACGGAGTTTAAACCCTTCCCTCCATCACGCTTTTCTCTCTGTCTCAATGTTTCCCAGTCCCTTATTGACCTAAAAAACCAGTCCCAGCATGACCCTTTCACTGTCCCACTCCCACGCCTTTTGAATAATGGTTTTCACTGAACCCACAGCCGTAGTCATACAGTGCTGTGGTCAGCCCGACTCTAAAGATGTGGAAGTGCTTCAGAGATGCGACTTACTGACTCATTTTTTTTGATGTGGTGTCGGTGGGGTAGGAAATAATGGACTGTAAAGTGTGCAGTCAGGAGTTGGTGTGTCTAAAGCTTAAATAGCCAAAAATATCCTCTCCTCACCTGTGAAAAAAATGCACAGTGTGGTCAGAAGAAATTGGGGCAGTGATGTGTTTTTCATTGTTAGGGTGTGATCCTGTGTATTAGATTTAGAATGAAGTGATGACCACAAGGTTTGGGTTTGGGAGGATTTTTAAAGAGTCCAGTCATGTTATAAGACGTAATAAATAGAGTTTTATGAAGACTTGCTAAAAATAAAACTTAAAATTACATCTCCTTCCTCGTTAAAAAATCCACAATTCATCAGTTTCTAAATATTCTTCTTTTCTGAAGATGAACTGCTGAACACTAATGTTTTCTTCACTTTGGAAAGTTTTTCATTGAATCTGTAGTGACAGCTATTTCCACATTGCATGCCATAGATCACAATTTAATCAAAAATATTTACTCTGCACATACTTTTTAATTCTGCACAGTGAAGTGAGACTTGGATGGTTGCATCCATATTGATTGAATTGAATTGAGGAGGACTAAATCGAGCCAGAAGTTGGTTATAGACCTGAAGGATAGGGGCCAGGAAGTCACCAAGCATGTGCTGATGTCTGTAGATATTAGACTTCAGAAAGTACGAATCCTGAATATGATGGCTTTTAGAATTATATGTTTACATTTCATAATATTTTCTCTCAACTTAAAGTGGGCGACAGCATATAGAATGTATATGTAAGGTTTACACTTCCTCTACTGACATAACCACATCATTTCATTTCAGATTGCTGTATTGCTATACAGAACTAACACACATAAAAATGTATTCCTTTCCTGTTTCTTCATGACTGTGGGAACAGAAGACAACATATTGGAATGACTCACATTAGCAGTTGTGAAGTGAAAAAACTATAGTCACCAAACTGAGCTGTTTGCAAATAAAATCTTTTAAAAGCTTTCTGGAGGTTTCAACCAGCTGGTTGTGGAAAGGGGGTGGGGGCTCATAGTGGGCCAGTCCCAGTCTTTAAAGGCCTTTGGCTGTGTAAGGACTGTGGTTGTGGCCTTGTAATTGGTCCCAAGCAGGCGTTAGGAACTGATCTGAAGTGTGTTAGGCCCCTCTGAAGCTGCATTTACATAGAGGGTGGGATGACACTGTAATAACTGTAATTTAGTGAGCGGAGGAAGGGAGGGAAACAGGGAAGGCAAAGAAAAGAAAAAGGTCGAGAGGGTTGAGAGATTAAAAGGGGAGACAAAGTAAGGTCGCTTGGTTCACGTATTTCATTAAAAAGGAAAAATAGTTGTGTGCAGGCCAAGATTAAAAGCCAGGTTAAATATTTGACAGCCATAATTCCTGTGGAAGAACAGGACACAATGTGATTTGATTATGACTGTCTTTAGCACCAAAGAAAAAAAAAAATCAGATTTCCTTCGAGTAAGTGGTTTCTCTGTGGTTACGTTCACTGAGATTCAGTCATGTGTAACATGATCAGCTCTTACATCTTCTCAGGAGCCTCTAATGAAGACCTGAACATTTAATGTGACTGTAGCACCATGTGGTCTTTCAATTAGACCGCAGACCCCCTGACCTTGTCGCTCTCTAGAGAGGTGTATTTGAGCTTGCATTTGTGTCTCCGCAGCATGTGTGCAGATGTATGTGTGTGTGACAGTACGCAGATGGTGTTTGAGAGATAAATGTGATGTGGACTGTGGATCACTTTTCGTCCTCCAGCCAGGCTATTGCCTGATATTCCCCACGGACACACTCAAAGTCTGTCAGTGCTCTCTCTAACACACACACTCGTACAGTGCAGACGTATATGAACATAAAGGAGGTCATGCTTTACATCTGGTTGTAGAGCTCTGTTGACAGGATCACACACCCATCATTAAAAAAATCATGAAACAATAAAATACAACTGTACTTTTTAGGTTTTAATAGGCATCTGTTCCTGTTTAAAAAGACACAGAATTTGCTGAAGCTGAAATGTTTCTAACAGTCAGCATTTGGGGAACATTTGCAATGTGTTTTAGACAATTTTTACATTTTCTGCATTTTTATGTATCATGTGAGCTGAGCACAAGACAGTCCCCATCTTGTTTTCAGTAGAACTCATATGGATGTACATTAAACATAAGGGCTGTACATGCAACCCTGTAAAGCCTATTTAATTTATGTATCAACAGATAAATAAGTGGTTGAACATAATCTTTGTTTGTCAAAGAAGAATATAAAGCATAAGTTTAAACATATTTACAGTATGCCCAACAACATCTGATTTGTTAATAACATATTTCTTTGGCAAAGCAGTAAGATATCATGTGTGTCTTTGCTGTTAATTAAACTATTAAATGGCAATTTAAGGACAAAATGAAGTGTATCATCTTAAATATCGCATTTATGGGTCAATGCTGCCAATTTAACCTGTTCAGCCCTCAGCTCATTTCTCAGGCCTGAAAATGCTATTCCCAAAATGAATGGAGTGTATTTCATAAATAACAATGTTTTGATTGTGTAGTTTCATTTCATCTTAACATTAACATAGAAATATAAAGTGTTTCAAAATGTATTTGCATTTCTGTTAAATTTTGGTTAACATGATCTCATATAGGGTTTTTATACGTATACACTGACCTTCTTAAATGAAGCATTTTCATGTAAAACTGGTAAAATTATTAAAAAATCCAAGGTAAGCACTCAGAATTGAAAAGGATATATATGTTAATAGAGTTAGAGTGATTTTGAAGAGCATAACTGTGATACTTTAAATAACAGAACATTTACAAATTAGTAATTGTTTTACAGTGCATGTATGGCATCTTTTTATGCATGTAATCTTTATTTAATCAAACAAAACATTTAGGCATCACACCATTAACCCTTTATACAGATGAAAAATTGTTCATAGCAACTTTCAATGGACGTCTAGGTGAGAATACATGCTGTGAAAAACAATTAAAGAAGAAAAATGAACTTGAAGTCCTGCTTTAATCCAATCCCTATGTGATTCTCATCACTGGTACACATATATGTATTAAAAATGTTAGAAATAACTGTAAATACATTCATTTATTAATGATGAAACCTCATTAAAACCTTCTGGAAAAAAACAAAACATAAGAACAACTCTAAAGTTTTTCGTAGGTCTGTTATCTGTTACCCACCAGACCTATTATTGTCCTATTCTATCATTATCCCTATTGCACAAATTCAAACCTAGAATAAACGTAAATGTTTTGCAATAAAAATATGATATGATATCACTTTTTATTCTCCGTTTCATCCCTCACCACCTGTTTAATGCCCTTGGACGGTGCTGTGAATGGTGTTGTCATAACCTCTGCTGCATCTACTCTTGGACAGTTCGTAATCCTCTTTTGCCAATCTAATCAGACAGACATATGCCGAGCTGGGCTTGGACAGTGATGAGTGGTTTAGTAGCTTTGAAGAGATGATCAGACATAAGCGTGGACTGGATTATGTTCTCACTCAACATTACGAGTGTGGCAGTAATCACTATTTAAGGATTAAAATCAAACTTTACTCAAACTTTGACGTGTCAGGAGTTAGTATGTGTAAATCCAACAACACTGTAAGGAGCAGGGAGCAACTGGCTATGACTACTTTCTTCAAATTAATAACACATTTTATGACTATAGAGGATTAACAGGGTTTGCCACAGTAATTTTTTTTTCAGAGTTTACAGCACTGTGCAAAAGTCTTAGGCATTTAGCTTTGTTGTTTTTCAGGCACTGAAATAAGCATACATTTATTTATCTCATTCTCTTCTCTTCAGATACAACAAGATAATCCGCACAGCTTTAAAGAAACACAAAAAACGGAACTAAAAGGGTTCTAAAGGTTAGAGTCAGTATTAGTGTGACCCCTGACCCCATGACAAGAAGCAGCACAAACAATTAGAAACATCTGACGTGTTGAATGAAACCTTGGATAAAACATCAGATAATTAATGCAATGAATCTCATATTGTCTGTACAAAAGGGTTAAAGACATGGTAAATGTAAAGGGAAATCACACTAAATACTAGCACTTTGGTTCATAGAAGCTGTTTTTTGCCTGAAACATTTGTTTTTACTGTTGTACATACTTCATACACTGTATATCCAGATTGCACCTTAACCCTTAAAAACCCAAACGTCCCCCTTTAACATAAACCATCTACTGATCTAAACTGTTTAATACCTGTTGATCCACTAATCCTGTCAATACATGTCAATAATTGGTGTGAAATACAGTTATTAATTTTTTCATGGTCATCAGATATGACCCATTTGGATATTCAGAGGCTCTGTAGTTACCGTGGAAACACCGTCCTCTTCTACAACATTGATTCACTAGTAAAACCCACGGATTTGGATCAGTGACAGTGGATGATTACACTGGGTTTAAGTTCAGTTAATGAGAGATTGGACTGAAAAACCTTTTTTTTTTCAGTTTTTTCTATTTTTGATATAATAACCCTCAACTTTACTCAGAGCTTTTATTAACATCTACATGATCAGTGAATTAAATGTTGGAACATACCAGATTATCACAGAAAAAAAACACAAAATACAGAAGACAATATCACAATAAATGGTAATAAACCATTTAAGGGTGGTTAAATATAGAGAAAAATTTATGTGGAAATGGCCATAAATATCACACTGGGTCCTTATGGGTTAACAGAATGACAAATGCACATGTATGAACTTTATTAAACCAATCAATTTAATGACTGTTTACTTTTTTACAGTACTGTACATCATTGTGTAGCAAAAAAGCCACTGTTTGTGAACTATAAAATTGCTGTCAAAAAGCTTCCCTTTTCCCTCTGTGATTTTATACTCACTGACAGAAATCATTAAGCACCTCAGAAGACGCCTCTGTCTGTCAGTCAAGGTTTTAGCGCTTATGATGTGTGACCGTGGTGAAAGTGAGCAGTTATATGATGGCAAGTGCTTCCTTTGGATTTCTTCTCCAAAACTGTCAAAAGTTGGATCAGCTTAGAATTCAGCTTCTGTGAGATAGTGCATGTTCTGCTCTGTGCACAAAGAACAGACTCACCTGTGTGTTGTGGTGGTTTTGTGTGTGTGCAGCTGAAATATGCTTGTACAAGTGGTCTTCATCGCCCTCACTGTGTTTTATTTCTTACTCGCAGTGTCACATTCCGTTCTTGGTTGTTGAATTTGCACAGTATGTGTATTGTATGTGAGTGCAGTTAATCTCTTCACATGTAAAATCATGCAAGTTGCTCGTGAGTGTTTTCTTTCTTTCTTGACCTCTGATAGAAATTCTGATGCCATAATAATTTGTGTATCATTCGTTCTTTTCATATTCAATTAAGGATCCACAATTGGAAAATGAAAATGATGACTTGTTATTTCATTATTTGTGTACAAATCAAAAATCAAAATGAGTTGTTTTTCATTCTTTCGATTGTGCGCTCAAATTAAAATGGAAATAAGCAAACGGACCAAATGGCGGGTTTCATGTTGACATTTTTTATGTGACCCGGAAGTTACTGACTTCTTTGTGTGTTATGTGAAGTGGCTTCTACTTAGATTGGCTACCGTGGCCCCACTGTATTAGACAAAACAACAATACCCTGTCATGTCGTCTTCCTTGAGAGTAACACGTTTGCTGCCTAACATGAAATTCTCCAGAATGCATTAGGCAGAATGCTAGCAAAGCCACGACTATCCAGCTCAACACACGAAGAAGTCAGTAACTTCCGGGCCATACCAAATCGCAAATCAGAAATGTCAACATGAAACCCGACATTTGGTCCATTTGCTTATTTCCAATTCTTTTTTATCTTAGCGGCCGACAGGCCGTAATCTATTGTCGTCATGCGGCATCCGGTATTGTCTTCGTCCCCTGTCGTCCGTTACAAAATTTCAATCATCTTCTCCGAAACTACAATTCCAATTGACTTCAAACTTGGTATACAGCTTCTTTATGATGATGTCAACAAAAGTTAGTGAAATTATTTGGATCCGGATCTGATTCTGGATTTGGTGCAACTCTGAAAAATTTCCCCATTAAAAGAGATAGGAAGTGGATTGATGCAATAACTCAGTAAATATAAATGATATCAAGTGTAAATTTCTACAGTCCAGCCCTGATGGGGAGATGACCAAAACATAATTTCCACATGCTGACCAGGATCTTCTTCTGGATCGGGGAACTTACGGAAAATTTAACATGGGCTCTTATGGGGAAAAAATTTCAATCGTCTTCTTCTCCTAAACTCCAGTTCTGATTGACTTCAAACTTGGTATACAGCTTCTGTATGATGATGTCAACACAAGGTATTGAAATTATTTCGATCCCAATCTGATTCTGGATTTGGTGCGACTTTGACTATTTTTCCCATTATAACAGATAGGAAGTGGATTGATACAATAAATCAGTAAGTGTCAAAGATATCAAGTTGGAATTTAAATTTTTTACAGATCTGATTTGAATATGACCAAAACATGGGCTATTTCTGTAATATAATAAATACACATAACTGGGTGATAATAAATGGCATCTGGATACATTTCCCAAAGCTTTTAATTTGGCTGGTAACCTACAGGGCCATTGGTCCTATTTTTAATTTTTATGTACATTCGAAAGAATGAAAAACACCCCTTTTTTTTCTTTTTGATTTTTACATGAATAATGAAATAACAAGTCATTTTTTTTCATTTTCCGATTGTGGATTCTTAATTGAATATGGAAAGAACAAATGATACACAGATTCATAATGGTTCCATTTTCTCTTACTTTTATCTTTACCCTTGAAACAAATATTAAAATGTAAAGCTAACTAATTGCTTTTATATGCAGTAAATGGTTCAATGATTACTTTTGACTAATTAACTGTAACAAATGAAACTGGATAGTGTGTGAAGGAGAGTGAGCATCTCAAGTTTTATGTGAAGCACATGGGAGGATACACACTCCATACCTGTGCACACATATGCAGGTACATGAGTACAAACACACACACATTCCCTCAGACACACATAGGAAATCCTTACTTTTTAATTAGTGCCACACACTGAGCCATCCAGCCCTGGTATGAAGATATATTAAGACAAAGCTGCCACATCTCCTCCCCTCTCTTCCTTCCTCTCCCCGGGGTCATTTCCTTACAATGTAGGAGACACTTAGTAATAGCTGCATTAGACTGAGCAAAAGATAAGGAAAGAAAAAGGAGGGAGAAGGGTGAATTGAAGAATGGGTGAATGAGTGCACACACTCAAGATCCTTTTTGACCTCTGGGATGACTCCCAACCCAGGGAGTTGAGTTATGGAGTCAGTCATGTGTGTAACCTCTCTGTGTCTTAGCGGGACCACACACACTCCCCCACTCAACCAGGACTGGAGTCACAAAGACATCTATCTGTCAGATTAATAACCCATGGAGAATCAAGTACACATTCACATGCCAGAATATGAGCACATACTTCTGAGATGCAGATTTCTGATGTTAGCGATCAATGCATACATGTTTTTCTAATTATATATTTTCATTTTCGAGTTACTTCTGTCTCACTGTAAGCGTTTTACTGTAGTTTTAATTTACAGGCACAACATCATTTACTCAAACAGAAAGCTATGATGATATCTGCTTTATGCACACCACGCTGTAACTAGGCAACCAGCCTCTGCAGCACAGAATTGTGGGATACCCCTGGGAAGTGTGCTGAGAATGTCAACACTGAGCTGTGAGGGAGCGTCCGCAAAGAGCAATACCTTTTAAAACACACCCACAGACACAAATACATTTTTTTTACCAGCTTCTCAGGATCATAGTTGTTTGTGTTTTTTTTTTCTCAGCTGTGTGTGATTCATGTGTGACATTCGCTCTGGGAGAGAATGGTGTTTTTGTTGGATTAACATTTGTGCCTCCGGAATCAGGAGTTGGCTGACACACTCACAGTATTGTCATGGATAGCCTTTAAATGTCTGAATCGCCTAAATGCTTTAGCCAGTGACTCACGCTGTGCATCATCAACACTGACTGGGAACAGTCAGTGGGAAAAGAGTCACTCATTCACACAGACTGTGCATTTCTGACTCATACTGGAGCTGTATGCATTAGTACACTGTATCTGTATTTTGTCAGTAAACAGGACATCCATTGCCGTGGTATTGTACTGGTGTGTTCTTGAGCCTTCCCTTGTGTGTGTGTGTGTCACGGTCTGGTATTCTTCCCTGTGTCCGGTGGACCCCATGCGTTAGCCTGTTAGCGCACATAAGCCTATGTATGATTACTGTTGAGGCGGCGAGGCAGGATATCCCCTCTCTGTCTTACAGGCTTCCTCTGCTCCTCGGCACACATACAGAGATCCTTCCTCACCCTCTTCTTCTCCTCCTCCTCTTCTTACTTTCCTTGCATCATTTCTCCCTTTTCAACACCAAAATACTCTAGTTGGCTTCCTCTGCGGCGTCTGTGTTGATCTTGAGCCTCTTCCTGTATTCTCTGTAGTCGCGCTTACCCTCGTCATCATTGTCTCACTTGTCCGCCTCGTTCACACTCACCTCATCCTTTAAACAACTTTTGCTTCTTGTATTTACGCACAGAAAAGAAGATAAAAAGGAAAACCAAAAGGGAGTGGGTGACAATGGGGAGTGGGTGATGGTGACAATGCATGCCATCTGCTTAGCTGACGGGAAACCGTTACTCTTGAAGTCTGAGACACGCTGATATAATTAGTTAATTCTCTCTTCTGTACCAGTACTTTCCCTTTTAAATAGATACACCATGTGCAACCCTGCAATAAATTACAGTTGTTTATTTAGCAGTTTAATTACTTAATGCTATTAGATGTATCTAATTATTCTTCAACCCTGAGTGAATCTAGAGTCACAATTTAGATTTTTGAATGATTTTGCATAGGAAGACATGAGCATCTTAAAGTTATTTACAGCCAAAATTGCAGAGTTTCTCTCTTCTCTAGCAGTAATTTTCCTTTCAAAGCTAAAAACCGTGTGCAACCTTGTCAACATGCATATAATAAACCATAGAGTGTGTGTGTGTGTGTGTGTGTGTTTGCATGTGTTTGTGTCCCACTGGCTTCTTCACATGACTCCTCTGTAGGAATATAGTGGTTAATCTGTTCTAAACTGTTTAGAGATGCTAGGGCAAATATACTCATGTAAAGTACAGGGACGGTCTGACTGCATGCCACTCTGCCTGTCTGTCTGTCTGTCCTGTCTCTGGCTCTTTTTCACTCTGTTTTCAATCTGTCCATTCATCCCCTGTATCTCTATCTACCTGTCTACCCTACCTTTAATTGAAGGTGCCTTTATATATGTGTGTATGGAACTGTTTGCCTGTCATGATTGCAAATTTCCCAAGTCTCCAGCCGGTGTGGTCAGCCCGCAAACACCTTCACACACTTGCATGGGCATACACACTACACACCAAGTCCGCTATGCGCTGAACGCGTAGGGTAACATCGAGAACTGGCACTCATCACAGTCCTGCCTCTCTGATGTCAGTCCAGATTGCTCAAGTCAGTCAGACAGCATGGTGTGTGTGTGTGTGTGTGTGTGTGTGTGTGTGTGTGTGTGTGTGTGAGTAGCTACAGAGTGTGAGGCTAAGCAGAAAGAGAGTGAGAAAATATATGTTTACATCAGCCATATATTAAAGTGATTAGACTGTGGAGCCAGAGAGACGAGCACTGGAACAAACAAGTAGTTGTGCGCCGCCAACACACACTTGACTTATGTGTGTATGTGCTTTCAGGAGCATTGACGCGTGTCTTTTCACCACATGCATCTGTGCGCCACACAGACCTGCCTTGTGCACGGTCACCCTCCTTTGACTAACTCAAATCCCTCATCAGGGAGGTATAAGAGCTGACGTACAACACCTATTAGCCTTAAATTACATCTCTTACCCCCCTACTGGCCTGCTACCAGCCCCAGAGCCCCCATAACTGTCACCACACAGCCATGGCCTCCGTGTGGCATACCACCTCAACATTGGGTCTTTATTAAAGCGAGCTGCTTCTAATTAATGGCTTTGACCATTACACAATAAAACACCCATTGTATGTGTGTATTTTTGTCTGCTGCTGAGCTCCTGTATCACATACGCTACCTGAAAGCTGTATGTGAAGCTTTATGTGTGTCATGTTTTAGGTTCAACTGGCGCCAGTTTGGGTACTGTTGAAAAATGAGCAGTTATTAAAGTGTGGCTCTAATATTGAGTGTGGAATGTGACCAAACAGGACGTTGCTTGTTCTAGCTCTGGTTTAGCGTCAACCAATTTATGCAAATGTAACAGAAAACGAGCACTTGCTTGTTTGAATATGAGTCTCAGTCCTGATAACATCAGAGCTACCGGCATAGCAGCTTGCAGAAAAGAGACAGTAAAGTGCACTAATGGTAATACACTACACCACTTAAGACCTATATGCATGCAGAGGGCATTTATATTTAAAAACAAATCCAATTAGAATCACTTGTATTGATTGTTAATGAGTCATAATGGCCTAGAAGTTCAATTTATGCATTGTCACTGTGAGTATGTCTAATGGAGATAAAGATAGATGAGAAGTCCCAACATGATGCTGTTTGTTTTCTCTTTGTGTTTGTTTCCCGCTCCGTCTTTCCGAGGTAACCGCAGGTCCTCAAAAAAATCGGAATTTTAGTCGTTCCTTTCAATAAAATTTTCTCAGGCCTTGAAAATCGATTGAATTGTGAAGTTACTTTCATAAAGTTTCACAAACTTCAGTTTTACTTGTGTTTTGGTTAAATTATCTAAATTTCCCATAGATGTGAAAGCGAATGTTTTTTTCCGAGATGTACTTTACCTTCACCCAATGCAAAACAGGATAGGCTCCAGCCCCCCCCGTAACCCTCCAGACAAGCAATAACAGAAAGTAAAGGAATGAATGATGTTGTAACGAAACTACATATCAAACACTCAGATCAAACTGATGCTGAAGCCAGAGTTTACCACTTCAAACTGTATAAATGCAAATCTATGGGCAAACATAGTGATACCTTTCCTCAAAGCAATACACAACTCAAGAAGTAATGTGCTAAAATTGTTTCTTTTAGTTATATTTTTGTCTAACAAGTGCAAGTCCAATGAGATGAGGCTTGATCATTTAGGGCTTTATGGAAAACTTCTTTAGACATTAGTCTGGTATAGACGTGTGGGTACAGCTGAGCCTTTTTTCCTTCATATCCTTTGTACTTTTTGTCAGGATAGATATACAATGTGTTTGTCCTAAATTTCACTTAGTGACCCTGGTTTATTATTAAGAATAAATGTAAACTAACAGTGAAAAACAGTGTGTTTGATTTTAATATTAAAAAAGAAAAGCTTATTTCTAAATGCATGGAAGCTGATTCAATCTGCAATGAAAATTTGAACATGAACTAAACCAAAATATTTCTGCTGGTAAAATCGGCTTTTATTTACCCAGTGATTTGCGTCATGGTTATTTTACTACTTTGGGTCATGACATACAAGCTTAAAATAACGGCACAGTCTTTTAAAATAAATAATATATATTGCACAGTAGAATATATAAAAAAAAAACAAAAAAAAACTCATCCAAAATTAAAATAAAATGTAATCTACTTAGATCTTGAAGCTTAACCCATAAAGACATAACATCCACTTTTGACCAAAAGCATCTATTGATCTAAACTGTTGATCCACTAATCCTATCAATACATGTATATAATTGGTGTAAAATGCAGTTTGTCATCTTTTCATGGTCATCAGATATGACCTATTTGGACTTTCAGAGGCCCTGTAGTGAACATGGAAACACCATCATTTTCTGAAACATTGATTCACCAGTAAAACCCATGGAGTTGGATCAATGACGGTGAATGGAGACACTGGGTTTATGTTCAGTTAATGAGAGACTTGACTGAAAAAGTCACAATTTCTTCAGTTTCTTTCTGATGATACAATAGCCTTTGACTTTACTCTGCGCTTTTGTGAACATCTAAATGATCAGCCCTGTAAACGTAGGAAAATACACAATTTCCACTGGAGAAAATGCAAAATTCAGAGATTAGTATTATAGTAAATGGTGACAAATCACTTAGGTAAAGGTTATATAGAGAGAAAAATTCATTTGGTAACTGCCATAGAAGTCACATTGGGTCCTTATGGGTTAAACATAAACTGAAGTTGCTTAGACAGTGAAAATATGGAATTTCCCCAATGATGCACATTTCTTTTTCTTCTTATTCATCTAAAATAAAATAGAATTTAAAGACTAAATAAAGATAAAAACTGATGGAAATTTCAACTGTGGTTGAAATTGTTTCCCTCATATCAGATCATCACTTGGTCCCATGGGTTAAGAGCGGTAGGAATAGATTTACTAGGTATTTGAAGGATCCACAGGGAACTGACGACTGCGTGAAACAAGGACACAATAAGAGAGTCAAGTCTTGGCTTCATTAAGATCGAATGATGTGCAGTAGTCGAACGGACCAGAGCCAAGACCCATGATGGGAGCTTTGGCATCTCTGGGCCTGTCTCATCAATGTGACACACTCAGAGATACACCAACCCACACACACACACACACACACACATACACACACACACACACATACAAGCAAATACACACATATAGAAAAGGGAGAATAAAAGGAAATTTAGACTGCTCAACATTCTCGTTCCCAAACCCTTACACACTGTGGAAAACACACTGTTGTGCTGTGGAATAGATGAGAGCGTGATGAATCTATACACTGCAAGCTTAATGGCCTGTGCCTGTGTATTAACTGGAAGGGGGAGGGGTGGCATACTGTAAGTTTGAATGAAGGAAGGAAGGAAAGGAAGAAAGGAAATGAGTAAAGGGCATTAGAGGTGCAGGTTAAGGGGGTGTATGCTGGTGATGGTCATTGGTTTCTAATTGAAACATAATAAGTGACTGGCCTATCTTGTTATGTTAGAGGGACTGGTAAATGCGTGTCCTGTCCTAAGCCGATCCCATGGTCACGGCTGTTTTTCTGATAATGTGAATCAGCTTTATCACGGGTGGGCCTCAAGTGATTAGCACACGCAAGAAAATCTGAATGTGAATGGATGAATAGATAGAGCAGCTAATGTCATTATGAATGAGTGGATGTGCATGTGTGCATGTGCAGGGGGTCTTTAATCTGGCTGCAATATTTGGCATCCGGGATAATTTGATAATTTGAGGCACACACAGCTGAGCTCACAGAAAATATCCTTTTTTTTCTGTCTGTCTTTCTAAAAAGAAAAAATGTGAGGAGAAGAAGACAGAACAAGAACAAAGGGATTAAGAGAACATTGGAAGATAAAAGGAGAACTCTTTTTAAGGATGCAGGAACACTGAGCTGTTGTCGAGACAGGAACAGGAAAGAGTTTAGTGTATACATAGTGACGGTAATTTATTGCCAAGCCCTTATGTTCGCACTCGCTGGTGTGCAGCATAACACAGCATCTGTGGTGTGTGTGCGAGTGAATCAGCCAGTGGGAGGAGAGAGAGAAAGAGACAACAAGAAAGAAGGAGGGAAGGATAGAGGAAGGAGAAGGAGAGGGAGGGTGAATGAGCCAACTGGGGTAGAGTGAGCAAACCAGCGAGTGAAGGAGAGGTAGAGGGAGGAGAGACAGCGGAGGGGGTGGTGTTGCTGTTGCTGCGACTGTTTCTCCTGTCAGTCGGCTGCTGCTTGCCTGGCAGGCAGGAGGGAAGACAGAGCAAGAGAGAGGAGGCTGGTGGAGGCAGTGCTGCTGTGTTTTATTTTAGCAGCGCTATCGTCAGAGGGAGCTGCAGACACACACAGAGCGAGTGGATTTAAGCGCTGGACCCAGATCTGTATATCCATGGATTACCATCAGTGAGTAAGGGTGACTGCGACTGCTACTCTACTAACCCACTCGTCATTTTCAACAGAGGGGTGAAGCCACAGTCACACAGTGGGGAGTCTGGCTCAGTCTGGTTCCACTGCAGACGGAGCGCAAACCAGACAGAATATTTATGTTTTATATTTATTTCTCCCCTTAACTCCTCTTTTTCTTTCAGTCTTCTTGTGTGAATATGACAGCGTGTCACTGATGCTGTTGCTTGGCTTTCTGCAGGAGGGATGCTGGAGGCTAATGTGGCTAACATTAGCATGACGGCTAAGCCTAGAGAGCTGGACCTCAGGTCTACTGCTGTCTCCAGCCAGGATACTTCAACCCAGGCCATGGCCTCAAGGAAGCCCATGGCCAAGCCCTCCGGTCTCCCCCAGGGACCTTCACGTGCTGCTGGGTCAGAGCTGAAGGTCTACAAACCCACCTCTGGATCTATCCCCATCCCAATCCCCAATCCATCCAGGCTCCGCAAGCAACGGTCACTTGGCAACTTGTCTGTACTAACTGATGCTGAGAAGAAGCTGCACCTGTACCAGTCGCCCCGCTGGACTGATGATACAAACCGGGCTGGCACCGGGACCAACAAAGCGGGCCAGACTAAGTCAGGTCAGGCTGGAGGGGGGAGACCACCACTTTCACGGACTCTCTCAAAATCAGAACAGTCTTTATTCCAGGGGAAACCCAAACCGTTCAGCTCCCCAGCTGTGACTTCAAATATAGGCAAGCCAAGCAGGATCCCTGCCCCTGGTAAACCACGGGGACCTTATGCTGAGGTCAAACCCATCAGCAAGGCCTCTGAGACTGGCCAGAGTGCAGACCCAGACCCTTCAGACCACACAACTAAGTCTAACTCTAATGGAGCAGGTGGCTCTGGAAGTAATGGCAAGAAACCAGGGGATAAGGGGAGATCTGCATCAGTGTCAGCAGAGGAGAAGAAGGAAAAGAAGGGGATGGAGGGAGAAGACGACAAGGCCTTTTTGAAAGTGGATCCGGAGTTAGTTGTGACGGTTCTGGGGGATTTAGAGCAGCTACTCTTCAGTCAAATGCTCGGTGAGTTCACTATTTCAAATCCTGTTTGCATTAAAACATACAGGTTCAAGCATGGGAGCGGTTAACTAACAGGCTTAGTGGTTTTACAGTCAGTGAATCATGTCACCAGTCAGACCTGTGACTTTACTGTACTTGACCTCCTCTCCTCTCCTCTCCTCTCCTCTCCTCTCCTCTCCTCTCCTCTCCTCTCCTCTCCTCTCCTCTCCTCTCCTCTCCTCTCCTCTCCTCTCCTCTCCTCTCCTCTCCTCTCCTCTCCTCTCCTCTCCTCTCCTCTCCTCTCCTCTCCTCTCCTCTCCTCTCCTCTCCTCTCCTCTTCTCTCCACACCCATACCATTCCCTCCTGCTCTGACTCTGCCTCCAGTATCAGCAGTGAATTTTAAATGAGTCCTGTCTCTATTGCAGCAGAGCATAATATCAGTATGTTTTTCCAAGTGCTGTTCACGCTCTGTGGGTTGCAAAAATCCCCTTGTTTACAACGGTGTAGCAGTGTAGTGTGCTCCGTTTGCTGGTGTGAAAAGGATTGCATATATATGCTCAGATGTATGTGTGTGTTTCTGTACTTCGTTGGCCTGTGTGCTTTTATGAAGTAGCTGATGTAAGCAGTTCCAAAGGACTGACATTGTTTTGTTGTTGAATCATTACCTTGTGAAATGTTTTGTCCTGGTCTCATCTGACCCACTGCCTTAGTGAGCTACATATTCTACATTAATATCTGCATTTTAATATTTAAAGCAAACCGTGTGTCTCAATGTGCAGTGATTAAAAGTCAAAAACAGCATGTTTGATGTCAGTGCTGCAGTCTCAGCAGCTTCTGGCTCACACCAAAATCAGCCAATCGTTATTAAAGGCCGTGTGAGTGGGACTAGTGGGGAGCATATTTTTTGCCCATAAATAAAACGGCTGCATATTGAGTCAGGCTCCGGTCACAGTGGGCCACATATTTAGCCTCACACCAATCCCTCACCCCCCTCACCCATCCCTCCTCCCCTCTGAGATCCATTGATCTCTAGGCCGCTGACAGATGGTCACTATCCACCCCCTCCACCCCCACTTCTCTCCCTCTGTTACCGGGGGCAACGTGTGGGAGAAGAGTGGGGAATCTGAGGGGGTGGTGGCATGGGCAGGTAGTTAGTGTGTCATCATGCACATAGAAAACACACTAGCATACGTACTCACTTAGAACAATGAGGATCTGATAATCATTATCCATACCAATATTGATATCTCTCACTATGTCAATATGTTTGATAATGCTGTGAGTGTGAGGAGTATCCTCCATAATGAGTGAGCCTGAAGAAATAAGTGTTCATTGTAGTCTTGCATTGCTAGACCTATCTCCACTCTTCTGTCAGTGCTGTGTTAATGCTGTTAATAGGTTTATCATCCTCCTCTATCATTCTGGAATGGGGATAAAAGTTATCTGGATTGTTTGGCTAGTTCTGTGGCGGTGCTGCTCACAGGATGCAGCTATAGTGCATTTACAAAATAATGAGGGCAAGTGAAGTTGTTTTGGTGAATCTGTCAGAGGAAGAAATACATCATGGTATTAAAATGACTAAATCCCAAAAAACAGCACAGAGTGTCTTTGTCAAAACTTGCCATTTTCATGGTTTAGTTGAAAACTGGAGGTCATTGGTCTTTCATGAAGCGAGGGGGACTTTCGGAGTGACAATAATCAGATAGTGGAAAGAAGGAGGACAGTCTTGCCACTGTGGGAATATTTACCCATTCCAAAAGACTATTTCCACTGAGCTAAAGGGGTTGCCGTCCACATACTTCCATATATGCACCACTAGGTTTCAGCAGTATCTTCTTTTTTCTCTTTTATAGCTCGTGGCATTTTGTTTTATCTGAGTGCGGACCAGAGTTATTATCCATTTAACCAAAAACTCAAAACAGACAAACACTGGGTCTAATGAGGGACTTCCGCATTGCATCTTCACCAAATATCACACATTGAACCACACTGAGAATGTATTTTCACGCCTTTAGTGTAATATCAGATGCAGGTCTATGCAGTTAAACAAAGGAAATGATGTGTATTCCAGAGGTGCACCTGAATGTACCATGAAGTCCCTTTCTCAGTTTGTGTTTCAAACTGTAGTTATGCGTTTCACTACTGTACATCATCACATTTATACCAAAACACATCAGAGAATTTTTGCATAGCTCATTTTAAAGAGCTCTTTTAGCACAAAAATATATCCACCAGTGTTTCAGATAACCTTCTAAGATAACCTAAGATTTATTCTCCGCATAAATCTACCTGCAAGTTTCAAACCAGGGTCTCAGTCTGCACCTATTATTCATTATTCATTTACACACCCACTCCTCTGACTCTCTCTGTGTTGCTCGCTCTCTTTTTATCCCTCCCTCACAGCAGGAGTAGATAACATCAGAGCATTAGGAAGATGGGGAGAGAATGGCATAGTGGGTGTTATATCTTGCTCGATATGGGGAAATCACTCTCCACACCGGACCTCCGCTCAGCTTCCGCAGCAGAGACCCAATCACAGTTTGTATGACCTTGCCCTGCAGTTCTGTGTGTGCTGCTGCGTGTGGTGTGTGTGTCTGCGTGACCTTGTTTTCATCCTTGTTGTGATGTTGCTAGCCACACCTACGTCAGGCAGCCAGGTAGAGATTAGGCTGAAACAGAGTAGAGATTAATGGAGGAGAGTAAAAGACCAGGAAGATAAATGAGACAGAGGCATTCAGAGAGGAAGGCGCTGGAGTAAAATAATGGTAATACCCAATGACCTAAATTTCTATCTTGTATCCCGAGTGACTGAGTGTAGCACTGGGTCATTATAGTGTACCACAACCTGCTAGAGGTTTTATTACAGAAACCACAGCAGGTGTGTGGATATTATATGTGAATATACCCTTGTGTGTTTGTGTGTGCGTTTAACGAAAGGTTAATTGTAACTTGCCCTGTAGCTTATGGCCGCAGGCACATCCTTTATCGTATCTGCTCTCCATTTCCGATGGGATGCGAAGCTAATTGGTTTCTGCTCCATGTGCTCTGTCATAGGAAGATAGATTATGGATGTTCAATGGATCATTCCCAGTGATCCACTCCTCTCCTTCCCATATAACTGCACAACCAGCTCCTCAGCTTCTTCCTACGTACATGACAGCAATTTGTCGCCATATTGTACAGTATTCTATCATGATAAATTGACCATAAATCAGTCATTGCCTGTTATCCTTGTTATGGAGGCCGCAGTATGTGTTAGCTGTTAGGTACAGGGTGTAAAATATGTGCCGGTTTACATGCGATTGTGTGTGATAACAAGCAGGAAGTACTGCAACACTGTACTTTTGAGTTTAGCTTTCAGTTAAACAAATTATTTTAACTATTGTGGAAATTCTTTAAAAATATGATTTTGGTATTTTATTCCAGTGTTCAAATGAAGATGCAGAGGTGAGTTTAACTTCCACAAAAGCAAAAGACAATGTTAGCAAAGTCGAACAAAGGTTTTACAGAACAATTATACAACCTGGTTTCACACTTAAAGGCTAACATACAGTCATGGAAACAATTATTAGACCATCAAAAGTCATCAAAAACAATGGTTATGCAATCAAGTACCAACTCCTGTGTGTATCATGTGACTTAAATAGACAGAAAAGAAAACATGGAATGCCTAAAAGCTCTGTTTTTGTCAGTACAATGCCATAGCTATTGATGTAAAAACTGAAGTGATTTTGGTTATTATCAGGAAAACATGGAAAATGGATAGATATCAGCTCTGAAATTAAACTCTTATGAGCTATTTTTGTTGTTATCATTATATTTGTCCAAACAAATGTACCTTTAGTTGTACCGTGCATTAAAATGAACAAGAAATTGAAGAAAACAAGGGTGGTCTAATAATTTTTTCCGCGACTGTATGATGAGTATCTTTCAGGGTATCCCTAATCTTCCTCAGTTATCACTTCAATGACACGCACAGTGTTTGTATAGCAGTGTGTTCTGATAACACAACAAACTAGTACAAGTTGAACTCTGATAAACATAAACTGACATGGGAAAATCTTAACTCCGATAAAGTCATGTGTAATGTGGCATAGGAAAAATCACATGATATGAATTACAACAAATAGTATTTTTATTGATGGAACTACATGGACACTTCATTTCCATCCTTAATTTTTGTTTTTTGTTTTATTATTGTTTCCTAAAATACTTGGTGCCTTAAAGTATGAATGAAGTACAGATGAACAGAGATAGATAGATAGTAACTACTAACTATCATTTCTTTTTCTGTTGATTATTTGATGATCTAATGCTTGTTTCTTAAGTAAAATATCAAAAATTCAGTTTCCCTCAGCCACAGTTGATATATTCATGTTACTTTTATAATTAACTAACCAAAGATCAAAAAACATATTTTTTTTTTTTTGACTTTGTCCAAGGCATAGACATTTAGGGGGTAAAAATCAAAACTAATTTGAGAAATATTTGCTGATTCATTTCTTTTTGTCTCTAATCAATTAATTGACTGATCTTTGTAATCAAACAAAGTAATCATTTCGGCTCTAGGTTTAGGATTAGTGTTAGTATTATGTGTTTTTTTTTCTTAATCTGGTATAGATGTTGAACCACTGAGTGATGAAGAGCTTTTGTGGATTGGATTTAGGGACTTATCTGACTTATGTATCCTCCTCAGCGCTGGACTTTCAGTGGCAATTCTTATGAATAGAAATTCTGACGTATAGGGACAGACTGATGAATTTCGGTGTAAATTTTGCCAATAAAATGAGGTGTCCTGAACATCACAGGAGCAATCTTAAGGCAGTGAACCTCAGATGTCTGCCACTAATGACACCTTCAGGTCCCATCCAGCAGCCGTAATGAGGTGTGTGAGGGAGAGGGTAAGCTCCCTAAAGCAGTGGCCTTTCCCAGCATGGGGCAGGCACAGTTTAGAGAGGATCCAGTCAGATACCACCAAGCATCCGGATTAGTCCCTGCATAAAGATAATGAGAAGATTCAGTCCCCACTCCTCTAATCATAGATCTGTTTCCCCTGGAAAAGGCAAGCCATTTTAGCTGAGACAAAATGAATTACAGATTAAAACCTAAAAGACATCTGTTTGGATAGAGATTTGGGGAATTTTACTTTATGAAGGCTCAGATAAAGAATACAGACTTAAGATAGAAGATTGGAGATGCTGTGATTTGGTGTTGGCTGAGCTGCTTGTACAAATGAAGGTACTGTGTCTTCCACGTGATTGTAGGGCATTTCACCCCGAAGGCTCAGCAAGAACAGAACTCTGCAGAACAGAGTGACACACATGCTCGAAAATGTGCAGATACGCTTGTCATTTTAGCGTGAAATTGCGTGTAGCTGTGTTTTCGTGGTCGACGGTTACTTTTGCATCTTCGTCAGTTGTCTGCGGAACAATAAACCTCACAGAGGCATTGACAAAGAAAAAGGATGGCACACACACATGCACACGCACACACACACATGGGTATACACATATGCACGAAGCCACAAAGCCTGTTCAAGAGAACTTAACAGCGCTGCAGGAAATAACAACAAAGCAGTGCAGCTTTAAGCTCACACACTCGCACACACTCATATCCAGAGCGTGCCACATTCAGTCACTGATATCCTCTCCGGTCTTTTCTCTGCGTTCATCGAGTATTTCCAAACTCTACACACCCCCTCCCCCTCCCCATCACCCCCCATTGTGATCGCGGTGCTGTATCTCTAATGTGATGCGGGTGCGGTCGGAGCTTCCACCCCCTGGCTCTGCTGAGTGAAGGATTCAGGGCAGTCGTCCTCTCATTGAGGAAGGTGGTGACAAGCCAAATAAACACAGATGCCCAAGGAAATTGAGGAATAAAGCATCTCTTCAATTCTGTCTCTCTCTCTCTGCCCCCCCATTCGTCGTCCTCTCTTTCAACTCTGATGTGAGCTGACAGGTAGCAGTGTTCTGTCACCAGTCAGACGGCAGAAAGGATATTTCTGGTACGAGTGTTTCAGGAGCAGGACAGAGGACATCTTTTAAGTGTGACAGGGATTTTGTCACCAGGAGTTTTGTTTATGACAAAGAGAAAGAGAGTGTGTGTATTCAGATATAAGGGTGCGTGTATGATTATGCAATTTTTTTTCTGCTTTGTTTTGCATTTGTGTTTAGGCTTTGTGGTCAGTCTCTAAGGACTTAATGCAGGAGTCACTGCATTAGTGCTGTCTGCTTCCTGCCATCTTCTTCCTAAATCATATTACTACGCCCTGTGTTTTTGTCTCATCAGCTCTTACACAACACACACTCATGCTGGTCATCTTTTGAACAACAAGGGAGTTCATCTATCTTTGATCTGTAATGCATTATCCTGTCATTATTTGGTCATATTGTTTTTGTCATGTTGCTAGAAAAGTTGCAGTAACAGGGCTGTATTCTTAACCATTTAACATCCACAGTAGATTATAGTTTAGGGTTAGGTTTTTAGGCTCATGATAGAAGGCTAAAATACATGCACTGGACTTCAGGAGAAAGGGACATCTTCTAGTTTCTGTGTTTAGCATGTGGCTAAAGCATGTAGCTCAAATATGGCTCTAATCCTCCCATTAACACTTAAATAACTTGCATGCTGGAGGCTAAAAGGTTAAGTATTGCTGTACCATAACCAATCTGAAATGTGTGTTACTGTCCCTAAAATGTGCTTAAGCATAAATATGACAATGTAACAACAATTAACATTGGACACATAAAATATTTGCCTTCGTTGTCCATTTAACACTATGTTTTGGGGTTATTTGCCAACAAAATGTTGTGTTTGTGCAATTTATGTACCATAAAAACACCTCTAAACAGATACTGTGAGAATGATGTAGGCTACAGCTCTGGAAAAATTAAGAGACCGCTGCATTTTCCTGTGAAATCAGCATGTCTGCATGTATGACAGCTATTCCATTCCTGTGTCTGTTGAATTCCAACACAAACACACCTTATTCTACTGAATAAACACCTGATCCATGTCTTATTTAAAAAGTAGAAGTATAAAAACCACTACTGTGGCCATCTCTATCTTCTTACAATAGGCAAAAACAGTGCTATTAGTCCCGCAAAAGTAATTAGAATCCAAAAATAACTATTGAGAACTAGTGGACCTCAGCTCTGACAATGTTTCCAAACTCTGAGGACTGGTTTTTCTATCAGGACAATGCTCCTGGCCTCAGCTAGGTCGATAAAGGTGTGGTTCACGAACCACCAGATGAAGACCCCATCATTGCCAGCCCAATCTCCAGACCTTAACCCACTCTGAAAACTTCTGGAACATAATCAAGAGAAAGATGGATGGTCACAAGCCCTGGAACATTGCAGAGCTTCTTGAATTTCTCTGCCAGGAGCTGCATAAAGTCATCCAACAGCAATGGTGGAGAGCCAAGACACGTGAAAGCTGTCATTGAAAATCAGGCTTATTCCACCAAATATTGATGTCTGAACTTTTCCCAAGTTAAAACATTAGTATTGTGTTGTTTAGAAATGAATATGAACTGGTTTTCTTTGCATTATTTGAGGTCTGAAAACACCTGCATCTTTTTGTTATTTTGACCATATGTCGTGTTCTGCAAATACATGCTCGTAATAACAATATTCTTATTTGGAATTTAGGAGAAATGTTGTCGATAGTTAAGAAAATAAAACAAAAATGTTCATTTTACTCAAACACATACCTATAAATGGTAACATCAGAGAAAGTGATCATTTTACAGTGGTCTCATTTTTTTTCCAGAGCTGTATGTGCGAGGAGGAGATCAAGAGAATTATGTTTTGCGTGTTATAATGAGGAATGCATACTCAGTATTCATCTATTTCTGTTCTATTTATGTTTCTCTTTTCATTAAAGGTCTACCCATTGTTACTGAAAAGTGTCTACATGCTGGAGCTGTTAGGCAGTAGAATCAAGGACACACACAAACTACAGACAAATCTTATGACAGTATTGTAGTCAGGCACTGTGAACGGTGTAGGATGAAGCTAAAAGGAGTAAACAAAGCTGTAACCTAGAAACAGCTTTTCATAACACTTCCTCTGACCTTACTATTGAACTTTTGATATACAATAAGGTTAATCAGATGTCAGTGTCATGGATCTTCCTCTTTTTAGTGGGTTTCATTGTGTTCTCTGCATTTTGTTCTGCTTTGCAGTCATATCTAGAGATGTGCGCTCCTGTACATTATTAAATCTTTTAATCCAACCAGACATTCAATTTCAAAACACAACTGCTATTAATAGATCATTGGGTCTACAATGTTTGGAAATAATCTGCCTTGATAAGATAAATTAGGACAAAAATGACACTACTGGTGTGATAGTTTTTTCAGCGTTATTACATACAGTACATACAGAAGTTTATGTAACTGATTTATAAATCTCACATTAGAAAGATTGAGAAAAGTGAATGAATTTTAATGGGCAGACAGTATTTTTAGGCGGAAGTGTCAACTTATTTAACAGAATTGTACATTTTGATTCAATGCTGTATCTAAAACCATAGCCAACTAGCTTTTTTTTCTTAATTTTTCTTTGTTAACCCATAAAGACCCAAACATCCACCGGCGATCAAAATCATTTATTGATCTCAACTGTTTAATACCCGTTGAACCACTAATCCTATCAATACATGTAAACAGTTGGTGTAAAATGCAGTTTGTCATCTTTTCATGGTCATCAGATATGACCCATTTGGACGTTCGGAGGTTTCGTAGTGAACGTTGAAACACCGTCATCTTTTACTACATTTATTCAATAAAACACATATTTTGATCAATGACAGTGGATGGAGACACTTGATTTATGTTTAGTTAATGATAGATTTTACTGAAGAAGTCACCTTTTCATAAGTTTTCTGTCATTCTGATATAATAACCCTCAACTTTCAGTCTGAGCTTTTATGAACATTTACTTGTTCAGTGAATTAAGTATGGGAAAATACTTGATTTTCACTGAAAAATGCAAAATCCGGAGTTGAATATTATAATAAATGGAGATAAATCACATAAGAAAGGTTATAAAATAGAGAAAAAAATCATTTGGGAACTGCCACAAAAGTAGCACTTGGTCTTTATGGGTTAATGACCCAAATCTAGTAAAATTATTATTAATTCTGGAAGCATATTTCACGTAGAGCTGTGTTATTTGTCTGAATTTGCTGTCTGTTCTCTGTCTTTGTAGATGATGACATCTTTTAAGGAGCTTGAACTCAGTCACTATTCGTGGGTAATAATCAGAATCTGTGTTTCTAGGGCCGACACTGAAAAACAATATCTATTATAATTTTCATCCTCTACTGTATCTTGAAATCCGTGGCCAACTTGTAGTTTTGACTTCATTTTTCATTATTAGTGACACCAATTTGGCGAAAAACAACAAAGGTTTCAGCATGCATTTTATACTGAGGAAATCATTTTAATGTGTGTGAGATCAAGTCTGCTGATCCAAGAGATGCTGAATTTACTCCCAAGCACAGAATTTAAACTCTAGGTTCATGTTATTATTTCTGGCTTTCAATTACTGTGACATTGTTTAACATTTCATTCCTTTAAACACTAAAGTATCTGAAAACCTGCTGATTTTGGATCACCATAGCCAAAACCATGTTCTCATTTTAAACCTACAAACCCGTTTCATTTGGCCTCTGTGCTTTATTGTTTGCAGCCTATGTCATTTTAGTAGAGATACTTGCTACTTGCTGTCATTAGATCTACCCACCACCTTATTAACAGTGCAGGCGCAGCACACAGAGTGAGTGCAGGCTGTCTGTCAGACATGTGAGAGCAGAGTTACAGCTGCGTTTAAGCACATCGTAAAATACAGTTCCACAGGAAACAACTCTTGAACGAAAATACACCCAAACATTGCCACACAGTTTGGTCTGCTTTGGCTGGATGCTGCTGCTCATTTAATGTGTAGCTATGTGCTTCTACCGATGTCTGTAAGCCTCAGCCTGTATTTAGATTGGATCAGATTTAGATTGTAGTTTTCAAGTGTACACCCAGGAAGCACAAGAGGTGCTGCTAAAAGTGCTAGATATTTCACATTTTATAATACCACACACACACACATCCTTCAGACTGCTTATTCTGTTCTTTCAGGTGATTCTTTTTTGCCTCATCTGAAAACCATGTGTGCTTTTTGGATTGTGCTTCTCTTTATCTTGTTCAAAGAATTTCACACCCGCATTGAATCTCACGCAGTGAAACTCAGCACAGAGGAACCGACACACACACATCACTCTTTGTGTTGTGAAACAGAATCGGGAAGGTGAGTTGAAGTGAGGTGTTTTGTGTTTTGGCGTCACCTTTATGAGGTCTGAGACAGTAATGTCCTCTGAGGTCGCTTCAAGCATCCTCATCTTCCACACTAAGCACATAGAGCCGTGGTTAAGGAGATATTGTAAGTGTGTGTGTTCATTTGTGTTTGGGTCAAGACTCAGCGCCAGGTTTTCGGATGAGGAGATCTGAACTGAGGGGATAAGAGAGAGATGGGTTTTTGCTTAGGGAAAGCTGGATCTGGGTATGTTTCCAAGCATGTGTAGGTCAGCATGTCCACATGTGCTTTCTAAGTAGTTGCAGTGTTTCTTCTTAGGGTTGATACATACTCCATTTATACAGCCACATTAAAAACATGGTTTCCAGACAAGTACACCTGTACACACTAACCTATGGCTGTGTGTTATTTGTGTCATGATCATGGATGCTGTCTGTTTATATGTGATATCTGTTTACATCCCTGTCTGTGATTATGTGCCGACGTATTATGTGTCATTGTATTGAATGTGCTGCTGTTGTATGTTTGGATCGTATGTGCTGTCTCTGTATGATTGGACTGATGCTTCACTGTTCTCTTTTATCTTTTTATCTTTATTGATTTATCTTGTCTCTTAGCTGTCTTAACTCTCTCTTTTTAATTAATGTGCTGTAATATATTGTTTTTTTAGGGTGCCTATTGTTATCAGGCCGGGAACTACAGCAGGATACTAGCCATGTTGGCCAAAGCTGCCCCTTTTTACTGTTATCGATACAGGTCATTAATTGGGATTGTCCACGATACAATAAACTAAACTAAACTAAACTAAATATAAATGTATCGCATAGATTTTTATGATTTTTCCGGCAGAGTATGACCCTGACATTAACCAGCCAACTGGGGATTGCACCTGTGATTCACTACTCAGGGCCTTTAAGCCCAGGTGCTATACACCCTTATTTTAGTTTAATTTAGTCACATTCCCCTGACTTAATCTTGGTATCCTCTTTTTCTCAGTTATACACTGACACACCGCTTACTCTCATGAGAATAATCCAACATCATTTTTGTGATTTAAACCAACATCTATCATCTCAGTTCAGTAAACACACACATAGCATCGAGCTGTTACATGTTCATTAATCTCAACGGATCTGACATCCTGTTGTGACATCCTGGTGAAGCACTTGTATGTGTGTGTGTGTGTGTTTGTATTAATGTGTGCACACTTGCAAATGGGTGCACTTGCGTGCTTGTTCACTCTGTCCAGATGTGCAGGAATGGTTGTATGTTGTAATGCTTCCTGTTTTGCAAACTGTCTGAGGTCAGCAGGGGAGCTCTGATGCTGGCTGAGAGGAGAAAGAAAGAATACAAGGAATGAAAGCATTATTCAGGATGCTCAAACAAAATAAAAGCTGCAAAATTAACCTAGTACTCGACATTTTCACAAAGTAATGTCTGGGTTATCACATCATGTATGTCTTTGCAGGTTTTGTAAACGTTCTCTAACAATAGTCATAACAGAAGTTTTACTAGCATCCTGTTTGTGAGACTTGTATGTCACCTGTCAGGAATTCTCTAATGATTGTCCGTGCAGGAGACAAACAGTCACTTTAAAGCTTATCGTTAGCCTCATAGCACAATTGCATAAGTCATATTTTTTCAGGACAGAGCCAATGATGCAAAATGAAGCAGAAGTGTTGGGAGAGTTAAGTTACGTCGATAAACATATGACTTAGACCAGTGGTTCTCCAACTTTTTACAGTGGAGTACCCCCTGAAATATACTTTTTTACCCAAGTACCCCCAACTCTCGCTCCAGTATTTTTAATCAGAAAAATTAGGCAAAATTTGTTCCTGTGCCAAAGGTGTCTGTTTTTATTTTCAAAACTTTGTAAACAGACGACAACATATATTTAACTTTAATATATTAAAAATAGCACATTTTTATAAGTACATTTAGTGTGCAAAATATAAACTGAAAAATGCCCACTTTCATTGATAAGAAAAATAAATCAATTGGTCATTAATTAATAAATGAACCTTTCATTCATTCATTCATTCATTTTCTGAGTCTTCATCTTTATCCTCACTAGGGTTGTAGGGTGTGCTGGAGCCTATCCCAGCTACCTATGGGTGAACGTGGGATACACCAGGGACGAGTCGCCAGTTCATCGCAGGGCCACTACATACAGTTGTGGAAAAAATTATTAGACCAACAAAAGTCATCAAAACAATGGTTATACAATCAAGTACTAACTCCTGTGTGTATCATGTGACTAAAACAAACAGAAAAGAAAACATGGAATGTCTAAAAGCACTGTTTTTGTCATACAATGCCATAGCTATTGATGCAAGAACTGAAGTGATTTTGGTTATTATCAAGAAAACCATCGAAAATGGATAGATATCAGCTCTGAAATTAAACTCTTATGAGCTATTTTTGTTGTTATCATTATATTTGTCCAAACAAATGTACCTTTAGTTGTACCAGGCATTAAAATGTACAAGAAATTGAAGAAAACAATGGTGGTCTAATATTTTTTTCCACAAATATAGATGAACAACCAATCACTCTCACATTCACACTTATGGGCAATTTAGATTAACTGATTAACCTATCAGTGCATGCCTTTGGATGGAAGGAGGAAGCCGGAGTACCCGGAGAGAACCCATGCAAACTCCACACAGAAAGGTCCCTGTTTGTAATCGAACCCTGGACCTTTTTAACCTTTCATCAATAAAAAGTAATTACTTAGTTACTCAAATAAACTCATCTTGAATAACATAAAATAGACATGTTCTTAAAATGTCACCAAAGCTTAAATAAGATGATTAAGATGATTTTATTATATGAATGTATTTATTGTGTTTTTTATTTCAGTATTAATTCTCATTACTTATTCTGTATTCAGTACATGATGACTTATTTAATGTTTTTTTCCCCCAAAATTTTAAGTAGCCCCTGGGCTTCTTCCAAGTACCCCTGGGTGGACATGTACCCCCATTTGAGAAAGACTGAGCTAGATAATTATGCTACGAGGCTAACGTTTTGACTTTTTTAAAGATGTACACGTCACTGACGGTGTGGAAATGTATGGTACCAATGAGGCTCAACCACACCCATTTATAATGTAATAAGCATAGTGTAGACCGAGGACGGGTACTGTGACACTAACGTATATGCACACACGTGGACAGGACAGAGACAAATGAACTCCGGAGGGAAGGAAGGAAAGAATAGAAACAAGAGCCATTAGTCAAAGCTTCATTCACATTCTGCTGAACTGACATTCTCAGTGTGCAGGGAGATGCCCGAACACACATTTACAGTCACTACGCAGAACCGCTCTGTCAAAGAAGGATGTGACAGGACTACACAAATACTTTAAACACACACATGCACAATGCAAGGACAGAACTATTAGTGTATCTTGGGGGAGTTTGTTTCTTTCTAATGGAGTGGAGTCAAGTGACCCAAGAGAACAAACCAAGTAGACAGCAGCTTCTGTCTTTTTATGTTTTCACTGTCTTTGCTTGTTAGACATTGACCTTTATCAACTGTGTAGTCTTATCATTTTTTCTTATTTTAAATACTCCAGAGATTCTGTATTTTTGTACAAACAAGAGTCCAAGAAAATAAATGCACTTATACTGATAACAAATACTGTGTGTTGAGCCAAAGGATCATATATTGCAGTGCATTGTTGTCATGACGCTGTTAATATTGTTACAGCAACCAACAAATACACCATTTATGTGATTAGCGTTTGCTTGAACTAGTTTAGTTTTATTATATTCTTTCTTAGCTAATAAAAATCAAACTATTCTGAACTATTTCTGAACATTTACATTTAGATTCGGAACAAATAGTCTCATGGCTACGCAAAGTGCAGAGAACCACAGTTTTGTTCTTACTTTATCCTCAAAAACTCAGCTTTCATCACATCAGATAATATGGATTCTTTCTTAGAACAATGGGAGAATTTATTTTGCACGTCTCAACATTAGTCCTGACAAAGCATGAGAACTGATGACATTTTATTGATACCATTTCCATTATCGATTCTGCTTATCTGTCTGATGTGTTATTGATCCCTGATCAATTGTCTGTGTGGGGATAGATAAGAAAAAAGGGGAAATACACATGGCATTCCTGGAATTTAAAGACCATGTTTCTTAGAAAGGTGCCATTTTTCTTTGTGAAACTACACCATTTCCTCTCTGTAATGGCTTAAGCTGCAAGTTTCAAGCAGCATAGATGCATGAGCCTGACATTGTTTTGCTGTGTGAAACTGTCAGAAAGGCATCAATACTCAATTTTTAATCCCATCCCCAGTCTTGATGTAATTCTGTTCAACTTTCTTCAAATTTAAATACCTGCTCTGATTATGTTGCTGGTAATGTAAAGGGTAATAGATTTTATAGTAAATTAAGAACACCAAATATCTTTAGGCATCTTTAAAGTCTTCATCTCTTCTCTTTAGTTCTTTTTCTCTGTTTACACTCATTATAGCAGACTTGCATTAAGATGCAGAGGTTGTCCTGTGCTTCCAATAACACTCTCTCCCTAAGTTGGTGACTCTCATTTCAGGCGTCTGAGTGGTCCATTATCAAAGGCTCTCCTGCTTGTTTCACAGCCTCTTCAGAACTGGAGTGTGTCCATGAGTGTATTGAGGAGTGGCAGGTGGAGCATACCATCCCAACATGTACACATTCACACGCACACACACACACACACACACGCACACACACACTGAGACACACACTCAGTTTAAACCAGATCAGTGTAATTCATCTGCGCCCCCGGGGAGCTGCCAGGGCTGACAGGGATATTTGCATCCCTAATTCCCCTACCACTACCAAGAACCCCCATCCACCCCACCACCCCATGCCAGCTGGGACCACCAGGGCCAGAGCAGAGGCGGGACAGGAAGTCTTTTAAGGCACACATACACACGCACACATATACACAGTTGCACATGCATAATCACGCAGACCGTATCTAATCAATTTGACGCCAATGTTAAACAAAGCTCGCGTTTAGGGTAATTAAAATCGCCCAATTAAAGGCTGCTTTTGTGTGTGTGTCTGCCTGAGTGTGTGTCAGACTTTGGCTGCATTTGCTTCTTTGTTCTTGTTGCACCTTTGTATGAATGCTTATTCAGAATGCTTATCATGCGAATTTTTACACTGTTCATTGGTAACTGTCGTATAAACACTTCCTGGAGTGCAACATAATACTTTGCAAAGTTTTGGGAATTTCTGTTTTTGCCATTTTCATGCTTTCACATCAGCACTACAATCTGTATATTATATCTGTGTCTTTATATGGGTTAGTAGCAGAAGGCTGGATCACAATGAGTTCATCATCTCTCCATTCGGCAGCCTGTCCCATGGGTTAGATAATCAATTGTCTATGTGGCCAGTCTCTTTGGGAGAAATCAATCCAGCTTTGTAAAACTGGTCTAGTGTAATTGTTTCTCAGTGTGTTTGTGCGTGTGACCCACCATTTAAAAACGCACTATGTGGAGCTCAGAGTATAGTCTGCAGCTGTTGCGGAGATTGACACCACTGGCAGCTCAGGATTTGCCCTCCCTGCTCATTAGAAGGGCTCGTCCTCACTAACCAGCTGGACTGATTTTGGGGGGGGGGTGTTGTGTGTGTGTGTGTGTGTGTGTGTGTGTACATGTTGAATAGTTAAGGTCATATGTGTTTCTAGAAGTATTTTATGTAACATGTTATAGTATAATCTAACATGTATATAGTTAAAGATAAGTATTTGCCAGTTTGTACTTTTACACTCTTTGTCAGTTTTTGAATGAATGAACATTTATTGTCATTGTACAAAAGTGCACAATGAAACTGTCTTGGCCTCTCTTTGTAAATTTACAACACGCTAAAAGCAGGCATCTCTAAAACAACTCAAAAATCAATTCAAAAAGTAGCAACATTAACAGTCTTGTTAAAATTACTTGAAACAGAATAAAAACCAATAATAGGATCTTCAGTGGTGAAAGTGGGGTGATGCAAGCAACAGCTCTAGAGTAGAAACTGTATCTTAGCTTTCTGGCTTTATTACTCTTGAACCTTCTACCTGATGGTAGAATTTTGGAACATGAATTGAGTGGGATGTGTGCTGTCTCTGAGGATACTGTAGGCTTTTTTGTAAATAATGTCCTGATCTGGGAGCTCTATCATGATGAAACACTGGGCCACCTTTTAATATGAAACAAAACATTCAGGTAAAGATAATTTTGAAATGAGATGCATTTTCTTAATTTCAGTTCCTTAAAGTCTAAAATGACAGACTGACACTGAGTGAATCTATATGCTTATTTGGGAGTCAGCTGGTCAGTTCTAATGGTCTATTGAACTGAATCATAGAGTATATACACTGCCCTTTATCTCAGTGCTATAACTCTTTTATCCCCCTCCCCCATTACCCATAAAATCACAGAGGTGATGAGAGAGTGCAAGGGTCAAGGCCATGTGATGTGCCCTAGGGGTCCTGATGAGCTTTTGTGAATACGATACATTGCGTTTGTGTAGTGATTTGATAACATCTGAACTAGTGAAGATGTTTTTAGTTCCATTTATATTGAAAGTGATAGCAGAACTAAGAACTAAAGCTGGACACAATGTAATGACTGTCTGAACGATTATGAATGTGTGATATGATGCTGATAAGCCTGTTCAGTCCACTGTTCCTGGATCTGTCTGTTTTTTGTTTTTTTATAGTTTATTTTTATTTGTTTTATCAACAGACAATACAACACAGAAGCTAGGGGTCACTGGTTGAACACAAACTATTTAAATGATAGACAGTAGTAATTATTTCCTCCGCCAAGGAGGTTATGTTTTTGCCGGCGTTGGTTTGTCTGTCTGTCTGTGTGCAAGATAACTCAAAAAGTTATGGACGGATTTGGATGAAAATTTCAGGAAATGTTGACACTGGCACAAGGAACAAATGATTAAATTTTGGTGGTGATCGGGGAGGGAGGGGGCACTGATCTGCTTTGGCGGAGGTCTGCGCTCTCCGGGTGCTTTTCTAGTTATGTATTGTTTTGTTTATAATCCAGCCATGGATCTGTCTGTGTTTTTATATCACAGAAAAATCATCCTGTAGTATCACATTAAACCCACACCACATTATCTTGTCTGGATCAGGTTTCACTGTGAAGACTGAACCTTATGTTTATGTTCTCCATCCAGGTTCTTACACTGACTCTGTGTTTTACCCAGTTTTTTGTTTGTGTTCAATTTATTTTCAGCTCAAACTGCACTGAAAATGTGCTGTTAGCTGACATTCATGTTTGTTTTAGTACAGCAAGATTGCTGACCAAGAGTTACCGCAAGATTTTGTTGCCCACCGAGAGAAAATTGTTACAGACCAGTCGTAAAGTCTGCTGTGTAGTGGACCGGCTCATTAGGTCAACAGGATTGTCCTTTCAAAGATAAAAATCTCCACCAATCTGTGAGAAAATCAGTGTGTGGGCTGTGCAGTGTCCGTGTCTGAAGACATGGACCCAATAACTGATTGTTAAGACGTCACCAACACCCACATTACATAATTTTATCCGCGGCACAGAATGAACCCGACTGGAGCAGTGGTTGTGTTCCAATTTTTTTCTCATTTTGGCCACTGAAAAAGTGTTCCCATCTTCAGTGGCTGAGCCTTTTTGGTGCTGTGGTAATTCAACTGTTTCAAGTCAATTTAGACAATCCTATTGTCTTTCATTGCATTCAATCTTCCAGCCTTGGGGGGAAATGTCTGAAGACACACATGTGCACAGATGCAGACACACACATGAAAATGCTGTCTGGCTGGATAGCTCAGCATGAATCTACACAGCCCAATCTGAGCAGATTAGAGTTTTAGGAAGGGGTGAGACAAATGCCAGTGTGCCCCCTGATGGGTTTAAGTGAGAGGCACATTTGGTTTATTCTGCCGCCGTGCGTGCTGGGGTCAGAGGGCACAGTGCAACAAGCGGACACAGTAGCATTGTGACTGAGGATGGATTGAGACGAACAGAGAAAGGACAGACGGGGATGTGGTTGTGTAAAACTGTACGGGTGAAGAGGTCTGTGTGTTGTTTAGTCTGTCTGGCTCTTGGAGTATCATATTTAATTTATGTCGCACAACTGCCATTTGGAAAAAAACAACTCTGCTCACACTAACATCTGTCACGAATTGCTGTTCCTCTAGTTTGATCATTTTAGCCTGCTTTTGTTTCAGGCTTTGTTTTGATGATTATTTGTCATCTAAAATTTTGGCCGCAAGGTTTCAGAACAAGAACAACGTTATTATTAAGATTAGAGTAAAAATCTGTGGGTGTAGCCAGTAACGGAACACTTCCTGCTCATTGTTTACTGACTGCTTTAAATCTGTGTTTATTATTGATGTTTTCATTACACTTTGTCTGTCGGTCTGTTATGATGATTGTGTAAAAACTACCAAGTACATTTTAATTAAACGTTGTATAAGGGTAGGGCATGGTCCAAAGAGAAGTCACTACATTTCTGAGCAAAAACAGTTTAACATTAAATATGCTTGTATGTAGAAGTATGCCATCCATGTGCTCTTCTTGTTAGATCTGTGTTTTTTTTATGTACATTTTTTTGTTTTTGTATTAGATATTGTTTGCTCTACAGTAATTTATATATATATTTTTTTTACAATATAACACAAATCATGTTCCTGTTTTGTGCGTGTAGATCCAGAGTCCCAGAGGAAGAGGACTGTGCAAAATGTTCTGGACCTTCGACAAAACCTTGAGGAAACCATGACCAGCCTGAGAGGGGTGCAGCTCAGCCACAGGTCAGTCACACACACACAAACACACACACTTGTACAGCACAATATAGACATGAAGACAAAAGAAAACAAGTTCATAACGAAACAGCCGTTGAGATGGGCCGGCTCTTATTGACATTGCTAACAGTGTGTTGGGGTGTGGTGGGAAACTGCCTGTGGGCTCTCAGATCAATATCACTATTCCTGATGGACCAGTAGCTGTTAGCCTGTCATTTTCCGCCTGCTCTGCTCTCTCTTTGCGTCAGTTAATTCGGAGCTGAAGCAGGATTAGCTCAAAGCTCACTTCAAAGCCAGCCCTCCCAATGCACATGCACGACTCACATTCATACAGACAAAAAGACATGCAATAATGCTGTGATTAAGTGCATGTGAGCATGTGTGTCCTTTCCCTTCCCTCTGCTTCCTGTCTTTCACTGAATGGCTTTTGGTGGCTTTTAGCATCTCGTCAGGTTCATGTCCTTGAGAGTTTCCCCTCTGTCTGCCTGTCCGTGTGTCTCGTGCCATGTATCCTCTTGTCCTTCGGTAGGAGCTCCCTACATGAAGAGTAAATCAGCAGATGGTTCCCTGCTGGAATACATTTCCTTGCCATTCATACTTTAGTATAGTGTAATAACCTTGAATCACTCCCTGATGTCCCCAAAGACATGTTCTGCTTTGAGGCCAACCGCCTGTCCGCAGAAGTTTCCTGTCAAACAAGATGTCATATTTCCTCCCAAAAATGAGTGTTTACAGTGAGAGATTTGCATGAATTAAACAAATGGATTGGTGAGCTTGCAAACTCTTGTATCCTCACATATTTTCCCTGATGTATATTCAGAACAGACACAAAGCTTGTGAAAATCCACTCAAACAAGACGAGTATCCTCACTCTCATCCCCACTCCACTTCCTTTCTGCCTGTTTTATGTTAGCCCTCAAGCATTTCATCTGAGAATGTCTCTATTGATGGTTCTTGTGGGGATGAGTCTGTATCCTGAAGACAAGGCTAATTTTAACGTACAAGGCCAAAGCACATACTGTCACACAGTTTGAGCCCCAGTAGCTTTTAATATGCTAATGCTCATCATTGGGTTCTAAGCAGTGATATGCTGTGCTGCTTTAACATAGGGACTGTATGATGTTGTGATTTCAGTGATGCTGATTTTTGTTGGATCACACAAATGTGTGGTGGCACAAAGCCAGAGTGCTGTGCAGTTTCAAGCTGGAAGAACAGAAGTACATGAAAGTTGGTTGGCAGACAAGAAAATAACATAAAGAGAGACATATACAGGCATGTATTTGTGCAAAAAGACAACTACAGGGTGGGTGAAAAGTAACTAGGCATTAGAAATTGCTTATAGAATTTTTAGTATCACTCAAGTCATGACGAAAACATTATTTTTTTTTTAAACTTCTATTTATTCAAGTTTTTTGCCAACTTTACGAACAGTAAACAAACATAAAAAACAGTCTTGTAAAATTAAAATTACAATGATGCTACAAGACTGGTTTATGTAATATATGCTTGTGCAGCATCACTAGCACACTGAGATAGTACATAATGTTTGCACAATAGCTCATATGGTATAGAAAATAAAACATAAGTATATGAATCAAGAATGTTATTTCTTTACAATCAAGGTGAAAAGCAGGACAAGGAGAGAAAGTAAAACAAAAAGTGATAGATATCCATCATGTTATGTATTTAAATCCAAATTATACTGCATTCCCAAAACTTCCAGTGGCATCCTCTATTTCTGTAGGAAAATATGAGTCATTTTATTAATATAGTGTTCTAGTTTTACAGTATCACAACTTTTGAGATCAGTGATTTCCACATAGGAATGGAAGGGGGGTCTTCTCCAACCTTTTTTGCCTTTATGGACAACAATTACAACACTAATGGAGATTTCTTATTTTCTTATTGTCTTATGTCTTCTTTCTTACAAGGTTGTTCATTCCATCCTTGGCCATTTGAGGAAACTGGTTGGTGCTGTCGGTGCTTATGTTGAAATATGAAGATTTACTTTCATTTTCCCATATAATAAAGAACATGTATCATTTGTTTCAATAAATTTGTACTAGGAATATGGATTTTATTATTGACCTTTTAATGCCTAGTTACTTTTCACCCACCCTATATAAATAACTATACACATAGACAGACACCTGAAAACCAACCAAACCCTTTCCCTTTCTGATTTAAAAAAAATATAATTAAGACTTTACACGATGAAGTCCAACAAAAGAGATGGAATATTAGCACAGGAAGGGCGACAGCTGGGTGGAGGAGGAATGCACTATCTTTAGAAACTTAAACTGTTCCTCTCTTTTGTTCCGTAGTTGTGTGGAGGGTACTATGTGCTACGACAGTGATGAGGCTGCTGCCTTCTCTGTTTCCAGTCTATCAAATCGCTCCTCTCCATTGTCGTGGCGCCAGGGCCAAGCCAGCCCTCGTCTGCAGGCTGGTGATGCTCCGTCCACTGGTAACACCCAGTCAGATATTCCCCTCCGGATAAGCCACACCTCCAGAATCCACCTCATTGAGACTCTGGATGACTCAGATCCAGCTTTGTTGAAGGGAGATTACCTCAGCGACAGTGACCTTGGTGGGAAGAGTCCGAATGAGGATGATGAGGATGACGAGGATGATGATGATATTGATGACCTTGGGAATGGGTGAGTTAAATTATTTTTTTCTTTAAAAACTGTTAGTTGGTCTTTTTATTGACCACACCAGCATCAGGAATATTCCATGGGTATGGCACACAGCTGTGAGTAACTAGGACAGATCATGGTCTTAGAATTGCTTGTTTGGAGAATCCTGCCACCTGCCAACTGTTACAGCCCCACAGCAACAGTCAGGCCAGCGTTTAGTGGTTTACCAGCATAAAAAAGCCTTAATCAGCCCCTCGGTAATGCATCACACGCCCCCTCCCAGTTTGTGCCTTGACACTGGCAGCTGTAGCCCCCCTGGTGCAGTTGGCTCCACCATAGTCGGAAAACAACCCTCTGGTAGAGTCCAGGAATGATGTCATCACCATCAAGCCCCATGTCCTGTCATATTCAGCTGCAAGCCTATCAGCCTCGCCAGCAGGTTTCCATGTGGAGGACCCCTGGCAGCGTTGGCTCAGCAGAGCCCCCTGTCAGAGAATGCAGATGTCTTTGAAAAACTGGTAACTCGCACTTGCCAAGCCTGTGCTGGATCAGTAAGAGCTGTCAAGGTCAGAGTGAAGTTTATTTTAACCAAGCCAGTGGGTTTCTTTGATCAAAAGATTAAGGTTACAATCACACAAGAAAAGAAAAAGACCTGGTTCGACTCACAATATCACAAATGTTCTCTGGCATGCTTTCTGGGGTGGGTACTGGTGGTAACCCAGATGGTGGACACATTGGAAACGGTCCCATAATATACAGCAACTGTTTCATCCTGTAATATATAGTCTCTGGCATTATACAAAAACCCTTTTCTGTTCATTTCACACATAGCAGCTGACTGTCTCCATGTGTTTCTGGCAGTCAAGATGTGTTACTATACAAAAGGAGGGTTGTTGTCTCTGATATTGATTCCTTATCCCCCACAGAATGAACAAGAGATCAATAAACTGAATCATACTAATATTGCTAAATACACATTCTGATGCCAGTGTTGGTGTTATTCTATAATGAGAGAAAAAGAAAGTGTACTGTACATTTAATAGACATTCTATTGAGATCTTGTTTTCAAGGTGGTCTTTAATGTAGGTATAAAGAAAATACACACAGACACAACAGCAGAAATCACACAAACGCAGACAAAAATTCTGTCTGGGACTTATCAGCTCCCACACCTCCTGATTCTCCTGAATAAAGTCAATACTTATGTGATTTGTGCTCTACATTTTAAATCAGAAGGACAGAGCACATAATTTAGCATGCTGCTTGTTGGTGTTTTAAAGTGCTGTTTGCCCATTTGGATCTGTCATTAGAAACCAGCATTGCCAGCAAATTAAGAAAGAAATGTGAGAAGATCCAATGAAGAATGACCTTAGTTGAAGTCCCAGTTCTCAGTTTGTTTTGGAGAACTTGCAGCCTATGTCCCAATACAATGTTGTATGACAAGTTGCACAAAAAGCCTTATGTTTCACCGACCAACTCTGAGCACAGCGAATAAAAACACATTATCTCATCGTGAGCTAGAGTCGTGCTAGTTTGTTTATCTGTGTATGTGCAGAACTCGTCCAACCAACAGTCCAAAAAAATCCCTGCGTTGGCCACAGCTTGACTGTCTCCATGGTAACCACAAAAATGCACCCCAGTCACCAGGAAATCAATTGCAACACAGTCCGTATCCCTGAAGTGTTGGTGTGTATCTGGTCCTGGCCTCAAGTTAATGGTTTACATTGTGTTTTGTGCAGCGAGGCTAAGAAAAAGCCAACAGTTGCTGACGAGACATTGAGAAAGACAAACAAGGGAGAGACAAACATGGGACAGGCAGGCAAACAACAAAATCAACCCAAATGCCTGCAGTCAAACCAGGAAAAAGGAAGCTGTTTTTTTCTGGTCTTTCAACTGGAGAGCAACTGTAAACAAATTAATTAGACAGTAACATGCATATGGCTTCATTATGTCTTAATGATATTTCCCTAAAGCAAACCAGGGGTACATGTATCCCAGGAGTCCTTTTACATTTGCCAGGGGCTACTTGCAAAGGACATTTAGTTAAGTATATAATATATATCCACATGTATTTAAGAAGGGAAAAACAAGCAAATAGGATCTGAAACCGGTGTCATGCTGAAATACAATAATCTTATTAAATTAGTCATATATATTTGTTTATGTATTTATTTCGAGTATTGCATTAAAACCGAACAACAAAAGAATATATAAAAAGAAAGTCAAACATTTGAAAAGGAGCGGGATGAAATTTAATTTATAATCTGCCACTCACTTACCCCATCCTTCACCTGTCCTAAATTTATATGTCAGATTCTCCAAGTAACCTCAAAAATTCTCACATATCAGACTAAATTCTGTCTATGCAAAAAACACAAAATTTCTTTACATATCAAGGATAGACTGTCCATTTTGCAGTCATGTTGAGCTGACCATCAGTGTGAGTCAGTTAAAACCTTGTTACCACCATATGTCACAGTACATAAAAACATTAAGACTAGCCAGCTAAGCACATTAAGTGGAAATAGGTAATAAATACTTAAAATATGTGTTTAATATAGAGAGCTAGGGATAAATTGGCTAAACTATGATAAAATATTGTGTAAACTAAAATAAATATTTCTGTACTTATCTGAATGTATGAATAAGCAGCTAAAATAGTAGGCTAATAACAATAACTTATTTCGAGGAAAACCTTTGTAGCAATAGACATTTTTATGTAATTATTAGTGTTGTAAAATAATTAATTTGTTGGCCATAACTGTCAAATTTGTCAGATATTTGGATAACTGAACTTATCTGGTTATACGTTGAGGGTGAACAGCCAAAAAAGTTTGGAAACGTCTGCTTTAAAGGGTTAAACTAATGTGTCAGTCCATTGCAGAGGAACTCCGTTGATGTTATTTGACCCTTCGATTACATTTTTTTACCACTAGAGGGCAGACTAGTGCTGCCATTCTCCCTTTCCTTTCTGCTTTCTTCACCTTGTCATTTTATTTTACACCCATTCTGGATTAGTCTGCCTTATCTCATAATTTATTCCACATTCTCATCCATTATGCATACAGACACTACCCCGGTCATACAGAGGTCACTTTACGCTCCCATATCCCATCCCAGCATATATAATGCATTGGATTTCCCCATATATATTATGTATCACAAACACACATTTTTTCTGTTTAGGTTGTGAAGCCTTTGTCACTTTTTCCTATAATGAGAACACACCGTCTCACACTACTAGTACAGGTATAAAAATATATAGATGAGTCAATTTGACTCATCGAGGGTCTTGCTATGACTCAGTTAATTTATACGAGGCATGACTCTTTTTTTTTTTTAACCTCTTTGCAAATATAAGTTTACCGTGACTGTGCCGTGACCTGCCGGACACACATATCATATACACTGAGTCAGGACCTTTACGCCAGTTCTCCATTTCCTGTGCTTTCTAACTCGGGCCTCTGCTTATGTGATGACATCTGGAAGTAGACCCCTCCCAATATCCCCCACACTCTCACTCACACACACGTCATTCTCAGTGGGAAATAGCAGGAAGGGGACCATAAGGAGGTCATTCCCATATGTGTGTATACTTTAGGCTATAATATGTACCACTTCCACATTAAAATGTCTCAAAGTAACAAAGTCTATCTATGATATTTTGTTGACCTGTTCACTAACATTATATCAGATATTACCAAGACCATTCAAACTCTGGTAAATCTATAATTTCATTCAGTGTAACAGCCTATTTCAATTATCAATAACATCATATGATTACTTATGGCTGTTTCATCAAAATGAAATGAGATAATGTGATTATAATTCACTGAATGTAATCTGATTAAGATTTATTTGTGTGATTGCCTTATTTTCTGAACCACTTAATCCTATCATTAAACATATTTACATGTATATTTATATGAGTCCAAAACTGCATACTGTGATTTTGGACTGCTTTCTTCTCTTTGTGTTTGTGAATGTATGGAGTCTACTGAAACACAACTGTTAGGTTTATGTAGCTCATATAATGTGTTCTTGATAGTCAGTATTGATTTCCATGGCTTTGTTGTGGTGGTGATAATGGACTCTTGGGCGCACGTGTCGATGATTGGATGAGTGTGTGGCTTGTTTTCTGCCCTGCTGGGCGCAGACGCTTTTGTTTCTGGATGGGAGAGCTCCCATCCTCAGCGACCTCTCATTAGTAAACCCAACGTTTCCATGGTGATGCTGCTAGACAAGCCGGTTCACTGCACTAACCGACTGAATTATGAAAACATTTGTTTGGAGCAGGACAAACACACAGACACGCTCAGCCCCCTGAAGCTTTTCAGAGTCTGCTGCGCGTAAGTGTTTTGATTTAGTGGAGTCGGCTTTCTAGAAAAGCAGAAGTGAGCTAGTTACGCTTATAAATAAATTCAGACAAGAACTGGGAAGTGAAACGAGGAAGGGGAACATTTAAATAGAGAAGTAATGTGTTTTGAGCTTAAATGAAGCTTGGAAAATGGTTTGATGTCATGAGTGTCATGGCCTCTAAGGGGCTGGAGGTCATTATCTGACCCTTATCTGATGGTTATCAGACCTTTTCAATGGTAAAGAGTTTCTAATTAGGTGTAACTCAATAGACCTTGACATTACTCCAAACCTTATCTCCATTGGGACAGGGCGGTAGAGGGCATTACTGAAGACCACACTCATGTGTATGTGGCGTGTGTGTGTGTAAGTGTGTATGTGTTTTGGCACAGACAGTTATATTTCAGGCTGGACGTTGCTGTACTCTGACCCCATCTACTGGCCAAATCCTAAAATCTCACACATAAACACACACATAAACACACACACACAGGTATGAAAACACACATAGAACATAATCCAGCCTGACACATCTGATTAATGAATTCCTCTTCCTACATCTGGATCTGGTTTAAGCTACAGGTGACGGATCCACTCATTCACTCGGTCTCTCGCTCTTTTCTCTTTCTGTTTCTGTCTCTCACACATACCTCCTGATGTGAACTTCAGTGGACACACCCTGGGCTTCCCTCTTGCTAAGAGCCAGAACTCATAGTATGAGTCATAGTGTGGTCCGGTTACAGGCAGACCCCCTCCCAAAAAAACAGCCCCGCACTCACAGCAACATGTGATCAGAATAGACCCCTATAAAATACATTGGATAAAAAAAATCAGAAAAAAACTGCATTTGACCTCAGTATCCACGTGATGAAGCTTTTCCAGGCATGAAATACATAACATGCTGACTGCATTTGTCACTTGCTAATGAGTAAAGTAGTGCTGAGTGGAAAAGTAATGATATGGCAGCAGCAAAAGCTCCAACAATGATGGGGTTTAAAAATGCTGTTGCCCTTAAATCCTTAATCATAGACCATTACAAAGTAAAAGTGCAAATCTACATATTAGAAAGCTGTTATTACATTGACACAGTAAAGTCTAAAACGGACTTTAACTCTGGCACCTGATTTATACCTGTGTTTGGAATTTGTGTCCAGAGCTGCATGAGCTGTACAAATAACCTACCTTTAACACTGTTTTTTTCCTACCTTAAACCACATTTACATGTAGCATGAAAAGCAAATAAGGATGCAATTAATGAGTCTTTTCAGTCTTGATTCATCTGTTACTTATTTTCTTGATTAATCAACCAAAGCTGCAGCACTTGATGTTTTTTTTTAGCAACATTGGGCACAAATTCAATAGTTACCTTTCGCCATATTGTAATTCAAGCGGTCTGAGAGGACATGAGACTTCAACATCTACTGTTTATCTGTGTTATGAAGGGAACTAGACAGGTTTAATATGTGATTGACAGCTGTTATTACTAATCAGTGATCACCTTCCATCAGATATGACCTGGATTTGACTCTGCTGCTCTGCTCTGTGTGTTGACACAAGCTTGGAAAAGTGGCTTCACTTTTCTATAATGGCACGGAACACCATCACGTCAAAGTTATTTAGACTACAGGCGAATGATTCCAGTCTTGCCCATTCTTCAAACCTGTGGCTAAATAGCTTACGCTTCGATTATGTAAATCACTGTGTGTCAATAAGATCATATCAATAACATTATAGAGCACTCTATTAATTTTTTACAACAGGTATTCTTTTGGTTTTGTTGAATGGATTTCTTTGCCATAAAGTGAGAGAGTAGTGATGTTTTTTGACTGTGGTTGTTTTTATCTTTACGTATAAAAATGTATTTGTATTTAGTCCATGGTTCGGCTACATGACATATTGTAAACCTCCCTTGCACATAATGTTCGGTCTGATCATTGAAAGTCTATGGATGGCATATTAAACACCATCATGGGGGTCACCAGATTGTTATAGAACAGGACGCCATTCAAACAAAATATTTTTTTAATTTTTGTTCTATCGATAATTTCTTTCCTGCTACTTTTTATTATACTTGAATGGAGTAACTGTAACACCCAATAATTTCCCTCTGGGATTAATAAAGTCTTCTGATTCTGCAGGGTTGTGATGTGTTTACTGGTGATGTGTTGGAATCTTGTCTTTTTAGTCTATACATATTTGGCCAAGTCACCTGTAGTTATATTTACTTTTTAGATTTGGACTGATAGAGAGCTGCAAATGGAAGTTATATACGTGTATCCCCCCGTTGAGTTTTTTTCTCCTGCACATTTAAGTATTTGGTGCATATAAAATGGCAAGAAACATGTTTCCCAAAGCCCATGATGTGGTCTTTAAATGTCTTGTGTGATTCACTGCTTAATGATTATTGACAGACCACTACAGCAGAGTAAATAAAACTGAAAATAATCAGATTTAAGGTCACCTGTACGTAAGTGTCTATGATTACGCACAATTGGCTGTAATTAATTACATCAATGAATTAAACCCTTGTCGTGTAAGATACGGTATGTCACAAAAGACGACCCTTCATGGATAAGTATAGTCAATGCAAAGTTCAAGTTCAAGAATCAGTGTTGTTTTCTTCTTTCTGTGCATATCGTTGTGAGTCCCAGACAGTGCGATGGATTCTCATGAAAACTTGATGAGCTGCAGACTGAAGCTCATGAGGTTGATGGGCCGTGTGTTGCTTTTGTCATCCCCTACCTGCTCTTCTCTGGGCCTCTCTGCCTCTGTGCTGTGCTTCCTTGGCTCTGTCTGTTCAGTGTAGTGTGTAATCAATTACTTTTTCTGTCATTATAGAGGGAAGTTGACTGTGTGGACGCGTTCACAGTTTTCTTTGTTTTCCAGCTCATGTGGGCAAAATATTAGAGAACACCACCCAGGGAGAATATAAACCATCAGAATTTCTTGATTAATCAAAGCCATTCGCAAATATGTGTGTGCATCTACTCATACAGATTACTGGAACAGTGTATTATGGTCTTTACATACTTTTAGGAGCTTTTCATTTTCAATTTGTGTGAACAATTAAAGCATGAAAACCTGCATTGTTCTCCTCATTTGTAGCTGAATTAATCTTTTTATTTTCTATTTATCATATATTGCATACAGCTCTGCTTCTATGCCTGGATATGCTATTATTTCCAGGGATGATGTAACAGACTCCAGCTGTAACAGCAGGATGGTGCTGACAAACAATAATGACATTAATCTGTTTGTCTGCTAAAGTGGCACAGACACACACCCACCTACTCACATGGCCATACACACATATGCAGGAATACACACACAATTACACAAACACATTAAAAGATTTAACAGAGAGTAACATATGGGGCTTGTGGAGGGATTTGCAGTCCTAGAAACCCCCTGACACCTCCCCTTTCAGTGAGAACAATGTCCTTATGAAGCTGTTTTATTCCTTTGTTTGATGCGGCTGTTTCAGCCACATGGTTCCGTCCTAAACTTTCCCTTTGCATTGTCATTATACTAAACAAACAAGGTACAACCTGTTAATGAGTAAGTCGCAGAATCCCTCTTCCCGTGACTTTCGCTGTTAAAAATATTTGCTTTGTCTCCTTTTGTTATTTGTCCTTATGTGTCCTTATGTCTGTCCTTACACTCACATGTGTGTACACTTACACACTGGCAATAATGTCCAAGCTGTCTGTTGTTGCAGGAATGCTTGACTCCTGTCGGCCTCTGTGGATATGTTTAGTTTGACTATGTGCCATTTTATTATTGGGAAACATACTGATGTTGAGCAACAAACACATGTTCTGGATCAGAAATCTTGGGAACTACACTTGCATCCTTTCGACAGATTTTCCCACATTTTGCTTTGGAAGTAGTGAAACGTTCCCAAACTCTACAACTACATGATGAATAACATATTCTGTGTAATCACTATATCAGAAAATGACCACATCCACAATTGAATCTCTGCTCCTTGTGTTGTTGCCTTGATTTTCTTAAATGTTTGCAGTAGTTACCTATTTTTCTAGGGTAGGAATAAGTGTAATTCGCCATAAAATAATATTGCAGCAATGCAAACAATACATTATAAAGTCTGTGTAACTGAAAGAGAAAAAATATTGATTAACATGCAAAAAGCAGAAATTATGAAGTAGTTGAATATATTGTGGTGTCAGTTTCACAGGTGCAAATACATGAAATGACAAAAAGGTCCATAGATTTTATCTTAAAGTAGTGAGCATGGCTGGGGAATCTCTTTAGAAAGCTATTGTTTCAATTAAAATATCAGTATTTAGCATCAGTATGATACTATATAGTCGCGGGAAAACATTATTAGGCCACTCTTGTTTTCTTCAATTTCTTGTTCATTTTAATGCCTTGTACAACTTCAAGTACATTTGTTTGGACAAATATAATGATAACAACAAAAATAGCTCATAAGAGTTTAATTTCAGAGCTGATACCTAGCCATTTTCCATGTTTTCTTGATAATAACCAAAATCACTTCAGTTCTTGCATCAATAGCTATGGCATTGTACTGACAAAAACAGTGCTTTTAGGCATTCCATGTTTTCTTTTCTGTCTGTTTTAGTCACATGATACACACAAGAGTTAGTACTTGATTGCATAACCATTATTTTTACTGACTTTTGATGGTCTAACAATTTTTCCATGACTGTATATGTACAGTAGGATGTATAAATGATTCAGTATTATGTCCCACCCCTATTCTCTTCAGTCACTCACCACTTTTTATCTTTGTTGTACCATACTCTTCTACTTCCTGTCTCTCATTCAGCATCCTGCTGAACACCAAGACTGGTGTCACAGTTACTGTTGCCCGGACTCCCCCCTGCAGAGTCCTGGTAAATCTCTATGGAGACGCTATGGCATAATCCCTGCTAATCCCTGGCTTCCTCTTATGGCAGCGTTGGGAAAGAATAAGGCAACTCAGGGACTTGGCCAGCACTCTGCAAGGACAAGGGGGCACAGGGTGGAGGGATATAATGTGTGTGTCTACGCAGGACCCCCACATAGTTCAGAGGGATCTGTTACCATGTCAACAATATGAGCGTGCAATGGAAATAAACGGAGTGTGTGCATGAGTGTGAGTCCATATGAGCGGACTCAGCTTCTTAACTTACAGAGGTCAAAATGTCACGACTCTGGCCCAGTGGCCCTTTTTTACTTCATTTCTTTTGAGGGAAGAGAAGTGCTGCACTTCCTGGAGATGTTTAGTGAACTCACTTTATTTTATTTTCTTATAATGTAAGCACACCTGACCCTGTAGAGCAGATGAAAAGGGGGAGATGACCCGAGAACAACAACTGATAATGAACATGGTACTGGACCAACAAGCTTAGATAAAAACCATATAGACTGACATCATTCTGTCAACAATCCCTTTCTTCTGCAGACATCAGAGAAAGTTTCAGTTTAACAGGTTGATAAAGAGATGAACAAAGACCAATAAGAAAAAGAATATTTATGATAGATAATGTTCGTAAGTACTGTAAGACTGTATATGTATGTGTTTTATTAGTTTCCAAAGAAATGTACAACTCAGGGGGGGAAAAAAATAAGACACCTGTCCAAATGTCCAGACCTGAACGCTATTGAAAACCTCTGGAATGTGATCAACAGCAAGATGGATGGTCACAAACCATCAAACAAAGCCCGAGCTGCTTGGTTTTTTTGCGCCAAGAGTGGACTAAAGCCCCCAATAACAATGTGAAAGACTTGAGGAGGGCAAGTTAAGAGGCATGAAAGCTTCAGCTGAAAATCAGTGTTATTCTAACAATTATTGATTTGTGAACTCTTTCTAAGTGAAAACATTAGTATTTTGTTTAGAAGCATTTTTGTTATTTTGACTTTTTTCATTTTCTGCACATTAATGGACTCAATGACAGTCTTTAATTTGTAATTTGGGTGAAATCTTTAGTTTCTTTGATAAAAAAAATGTTGATGCCGTAAACACATACCTATAAACAGTAAAACTAGTACAGTGTCTTTTTTTTCCAGCACTGCACACTATTGAATAATACACAGACCTTTCCATAAAAATGCTAATCTATGGGTTAAAAATGTTGTTTGAACAAACAAAAGTACATCAAATTCCATGGTTTACTTCCAAGTTACTAAGTTTTTGGTTAAATCACTATTTATATATAAGATCAAGAATTTATGCTCTTGGTCAAACATTGTGTGTTTTTTAATGCTGTGAGCAGATAAAATCCCACATATATATATATATATATATATATATATATATATATATATATATATATATATATATATATATATATATATATATATATTGTATAGGCGTGGAGGGAAAATCTCATTAGTGGATCTAAAAACCTCATTGAGTACCTTCAACAGCAAGTGAGGAGATTTGATCCGCTTTATGTCATTAAAAGTTGTTAGAGGAAATGATCAGCTAATTCTGCAGAAGACTGGTTCCCACAGTAGAAGATAAGTCTACACACACACACACACACACACACACATTGAGTACCCATGCTCTCACTCATTCATTCCCTCCCACTACATCTATACCGCCTTTAAAGTACATGCTTAGTCCCTCTATAGGGGGTAAATGAAATTGCATGGTTTAGGACAAGCTTTTTGGGAGCTCTCGGTGGAAGCTGTCTCAAACCTATACTACACACACTTACAAACACACACACACACACACACACTTACAAACACACACACACACACACACACACACTTACAAACACACACACACACACATCTGCAATATGCACACTGGGGCTGAGCCTTAGAACTTTAACAGTGGGGTGTGACGGGGGTTTGTAATGCGCATAAGAATTAACCTTCCTTCCCTCCCATTGACTCCCACCGTGTTATTCTCTTGAGTTGTTTCGATGTTAGTCACACACTTTTCTCTTTGCCCCCCAGCCGTCATTCACCCTTCCTGTTCTCCTCATTACGCCATTTCTTAATCTTATCCTCCCCTGTATGCTCCAATGCTCCCAACATTGAAAATATGCTCATTATTTCCTCAGAGGACACACTCTTGAATTGGCTGCTCAGACCTGTTGATGTATGTTTGATGTTTTGTATGATGTTGCTCTGCTTTTCCTGGTCTTTTCTTGTGCATCTCTTGAAAAAAAGTATCTTTCAAGTCAAGTTTTTAAGCATTTCCATTTAGTATTGTCCTCACCAGACTGCACCCTTGAGATTGGCAGCCTCTTTGAGAAAGAGTCTAATTAGATGCTTTTGGTGGTCCACCCATAGAGGGTCCCCCAATTTACCAGAAGAGCACCTTTCCAGACTTTGTCATTCACTTTGATGTTCAACCCTGAGTGCGCTGGTGTGAGGTCATGCTTTTGCAATTTCTGTTTGTTAAAACCCTGTCCTGTTCTTGTGAGGAACCAGACTGAGCATGCAGGGTGGTATAAAAACAACAGTTTGACTGCTCCTGGGGGGAGGTGGCTGTTTGCCAACATACCAGAAATATGTGTTTGTCTGCTGACAGATAATTCACATAGATACAGGATAAAGACAGGTTCACAACCTGCCATAATGACTCCTCTCTTACACTCCTTTTAGTCTCGTGAAGTTGGGAAGTTGGTATTTTTTCATACCTAAGGTTTGACGCATCCCAGATGGGATTAAAAGACACAGTTTATGTTAAACAGCTAATACATAGCAACACATCCTATGGTAACGTAAACACTGCAAAAATCAAAATCTTTCCAAGTGTACTTTTCTCATTTCTTGTCAAAATATCTCATCACACTTAAAATAAGACATAATCACCTAAAGAGTAACTTTTCAGTGAGATATAAGAACTTATTTTTAGGCAATAGATCTTATTTCAAGAAATCTTACTAAGATAATTTTCACTTGTTCCATTGGCAGATTTTTTTTTCTTGAATTAAGCAACAAAAATCTTGAATTAAGCAAAAAACAAAAAAAATCTTGAATTAAGCAAAAAAATCTGCCAATGAAACAAGTGAAAACTATCTTGGTAAGATTTCTTGAAATAAGATTTTCAAGATCTATTGCCTAAAAAGAAGTTCTTATATCTCACTGAAAAGTTACTCTTTCGGCAACTTTGTCTTATTTTTAGTGTGATGAGATATTTTGACTAGAAATGAGAAAAATATACTTGGTAAGATTTTGATTTTTGCAGTGAAACAAGAACATCAGTCATAACTGTGTATAAACACATTAGATTCAGAATAAATGGGGTTTGTTATTATTTTGGTCCTTCTTTTTTACAATTGACTGATGTCATGATTCCTCTAATGCAGGGGTGTCAAACTCATTTTAGTTCAGGGGTCATATTCAGCTAAATTTGATCTCCAGTGGGCTGGACCAGAATAATAATAACATAATAACCTATAAATAATGACAACTCCAAATTTGTGTCTTTGTTTTAATGTAAAAAAAAAAAACCATTGAATTGTGAAAATACTTACTTTTATAAACTATCCAAAAAAAAAAACAAAACCTGAAAAAACTGAAATTTTAATTAAAAAACATAAGAAAATTTAGTGCAATTTTTACAATATTATTCCTCAACTTCTCATTTCTACATGTGCATTATGGATCAGATCTACAAAGACACCGAACACTGAGGAACAGGCTGAAAAATTGTCAAAATTGTGCTTAATTTTCTTTAGACATTTTAGGTTGTTCATATTTGTTCAGGTTATTTGCATTTTATTGTTACAGGATAGTTTGTAAATGTAAATATTTTCATAATTTAATGTTATTTTTTGCACTAAAACAAAGAAGAAAATTTAAGTTGTTAATTCTAGATTTTTTTTTTAGCTTAATTCAAGATTTTTTTTTTTTTTGCTTAATTCAAGATTTTTTTACCTAATTGAAGAGATTTTTTTGGCTTAATTCAAGATTTTTTGCTAAATTTGAGATTTTTTTTGGCTTAATTCAAGATTTTTTTTTTTTGCTTAATTCAAGATTTTTTTTTAACTTAATTGAAGTTTTTTTTGTCTTAATTCAAGATTTTTTTTTACTTAATTGAAGATTTTTTTGGCTTAATTCAAGATTGTTCGCTAAATTTGATATTTTTTTGCTTAATTGAAGATTTTTTTTTTTTTTTTACTTAATTGAAGGTTGGTTTTTTTTTTTGGGTTTAATTCAATATTTTTTTCCTTAATTCAAGCTAATTTTTTTTTTTGCTTAATTCAATTCAAGACTGTGGAATTTTTGCACTTGGCAAAAACACCCGGGGGGCCGAACTGGACCCTTTGGCGGGCCGCATTTGGCCCCCGTGCTGCATGTTTGACACCCCTGCTCTAATGCATCATAGAATGAATGAAATGTTAAGTTCAATATCCCAAACTGTGTGAATGTTTGAGTGCAGACAGGAATAGTTTAAGATTAGCAGGAGTTGTTGTACAAAGGTGTCTAAGTGTAAGGCAGAATTCCACACCCACAGTGAAATAAGAGAGTAGACAATTAATAGGGTAAAGGAAGGATAAACCTCTGTGTGTGATAATGCAGAGGAGTATTCAGATCTGATAAATATGTGCAAGGGTGTGTTTTATGTTTGTTTATATCCAGTGTGTGGAGTGTTGGATCTGTATGTGTTCCTGGTCAGATAAGAGAGATGAACTTTCCCAGGTCGCTTGTCTCTTTCATCAGCAGAGGAGTGACAGGTTCCCAGGGTCATACGGATGACCCTGCCTGTATACTGTCATTACACAGTTACATCACCACCTAATTATACTGCTCTACCACACCAACACACAAACACCGCAGTCTTTAGATGCTAATAGAACAGGAGCAGTGAAAAAGAGACAGTCTTTGAGGAAAGGAGGAGGAGGGAGGGGTGGCAAATAAACAGAGAGGGAGACGGGAGGGGGTGGGGTGGGGGGGGGCATGTCTGGACATGAGTCAGTGGTCACGGTAAAAGCTGGCCTTCTCTTCTTCTGCTTCGTCTACTCTTTCCAGAAACTCAGATGAGCGTTGACATGAATAAACTCTAAAGCGAGACCTAAGGAGGACTGCAAGTGTGTGAATATGGGAATGTTTGTGAGCATTTGTGGTCATAGAAACTGTTTTTCTTCGTCTTTATTAGCAACGCTAGGCAGCAACGATGGCTGCGGGTCCGTGCACCTGCAGTTCCTCGTGCCAGTATGCCAATCAGAACGCCGCGCGCGTTCACCGACACACATATACAAACTGTGTACCCACCTGGCCCGGCGTGGTACGGGTGAGCAGTGGCCTGAAGAATCCTGTCTTTGTTCCCGCTGCACTTAAAAAGAGCCTCTTAATGATCTCTTCTTTCTCTCTCTGTGGGTGTGTTTTCTAATCTCTCCATTTCTATCTCTTTCTTTCTCTACCACTCCTCACATCGTTTCTTTTCTACTGTCTTAACTGAAAAGACACTGTTAATTATCTCCATCTACCCCCTTTCCCGCTCTGTCTCTTTCTCACCCTTCTTTCATTTATTGAACAGACTCAGCAGACAGACAGATCTATTCACTGGGGTCCATTTAGTGCTTTAAGTGTCTAAACACCACTGGATGTTACAGGGGGCAGACCAGGGGGGAGTGGATACATGATACCCAGTCTATTCCACTGCAAGTCTCCAATAGCCAATACACAGTCTGTTACAATAGAAACACTGGAGTCATTTACCCTCCTTGGTTCATTACAAGCTGATTGAGGCGTATTTATGCCACCGCCGCTTTGGCTATTAGCCAGCATTTCTTCTGGATAGTGGCTGATTGTTGAAGGATGCTTGGACTTAGATTATTGCCATTTGAAACAACTGTGTACTTTGTGTTCTCTTCTTTGTTCTTTATTATTTAGACCCACGATATCCTACACTGAGGTAGCAACTACTCATCTTTGGTCCACACAGATCGTAGCATAGTATGGAGAGGAATTTGTTTCTTTATTCATCAATCAAAAATAATGGATTTGCAGTTAAAAAGAATAGATTTGCAACCAAAAAAGAAATCTGAGAGCAAAAGACAGCAAGTGGCAATAAAAAAAACAGATCATTTTGCTTATAAATCAGTCATCTTTGCTTGTGAGTTAAAAACTTTGGCTTGCAACTTCAAAAATTTTGCTTGCGAATTTAACTGCACTTAATGGGCTACGCTGATGGATGAGAGAAGGGTTTCTATTGGTGAGTTTGACCTGGCTCCAGCACCAGCTCCAGCTTCCGCATTAAACCCACTCCTCCGTTGTGTTATGTTACTGGGAGGTCAGTTGATGGTCTATTGGTCTTTGAAATTGAAATATATCTCATAAGTAATGAATGACACTAAATAGCATCGGCTCCAGCCTGTATATGAGTGAGTGAGTTACAGGGAGGCATTTACAACATAGGGCTGGGATTTAAACATTAGTGATGCACGGTACCTTCGGTACCAAAATGTCACAGTTCCTGCTATATCAGAAAACACACCCAGAGCAACTGAATGCAACAGAACACCTGCAAAAAACAAAAAATCTCAAAAAGAGCATGTCACAGGAAAGTAAAATTTACTCAAATTGGAGAAAATTTTACTCTACTCAGATAACATTTGGTCGTCTCAAAAAAGACTAAAAGTTACTCTTTGGGTAGAGCTCTCTAAACTCAACACAGAGCCAAATTTACTCTTTTTGTGGAAAATACTTTTGACTCTGGAAAAAATGCTTTGTAATTTTTCCTGTGTACAAGGCAGGTAAAAAAAAGACATGACTCTATGCTTTATTCCATTGCAGGGAAGTTAATAAATAGTGTGGTTATTGTTAAAATGTTGCTTTAGTAGCCTTTAGAAACTTGCCTTACTAGATGTCCCAGTTGGACCCGTTCTCCACATTGTGTTAACTCTGTGTGTAACAGATCTGCACAATACAACTGTTTCTGGTTTGTACTAGATAACTCCATTTCATGAGAAGTTATTGGACTTGTAACGCAACTGTCTTCTTCCGCTGGCTGATGGCACTTGTTGCTTTGTTTTGCATAAAGTAGAAGTAGAAATGATGATCACCTATACCAGCCGATATAAAATAATTTTGTCGCTTTAGATCAAGTATGCGAGTGTCAGTGTTTCTAATAGACCATTTCATTGGTTTGGCTGATTTATCTGTGTTGATAGGATGCTTTACAAACTGTTAGTATCTGTTTAACTCATCTCCAGTCGCTGTTGGTGGCTTATATCAGGGTTCTCAACTGAAAAAACGAGTAATGCCAAGCGATAATCCAAATTTTGTGTAGGTTTTTATTGATTACTGTAATTCCATATCGATTTATTGATTGATGCTGTCATTCGTGCCAGCAGTCATTAGTTTGACTGAGATGTTTATCAGTTATAACAGAAGATTTCTAAAATCCACGTCAGCCTCTAGTTTATGAAGTGGAAATGGTCTGGGTTCTGCTCTCCTCATTTAAATACACTACTTAATGGTTTATGGTTTTATAGAAAGTATCTGCTTCAGACATTAAATGTGCTAAATCTTATACTTTAATAAGATGAACTGGAAAAGAAATGACAAAAGTGCTCGTTTGCAAGATGCTTTCAATGTATCTGATAGTGTTATTACACATATATATCAGTTTATGTACATTTATACAATAAATTTATAAATCTTATTCTAGAAAGAACCTGCAAAGTGAATATATTTTAATGTGCACAGTGTTTTGATCTGGTAGCTCTGAAACAAACATTCCTTTTAAGTAAAATCCATTCTCTCATTAATTCTCCCAATTTCACATTTTTACCCAGGACTGTATCTTAGAAACTACAAGGAACCAGCATTTTTGACTTAATTTTTCTTTATTAATGACTAAAACACGGTGAAGTTTGACTACTTTTATTCTGGAGGCATTTTTTCATATCGACTAGTGCTACTAAGAGTAATTATTAGCTCCTAATTCCCCAAATCCCTTAAGAGAATAAACCCCACCAAAGGCATTTTTACAGCACTATGAAAAATGATTTGATGATGGGTTGTTAATATGATGATTTATTTACTGTTAGTAAGGCTGATGCTCATAAACCAGTAAGAAAATAGGCTATTTTACAGTTAGACCAAAGGGAGATAACTGCAGATACACACTTTAGAGCACAGGTGTCAAACATGCGGCCCGGGGGCCAAATCTGGCCCGCCAAAGGTTCCATTCCGGCCCGTGGGATGAAAGTGCAAAAATTAACCTGAACAGTGAAGGTTGTCAAAAATCATTTTGGTTCAGGTTCCACATACAGACCAATGTAATCTGCAGTAAAAATAACAACACAATTACCCATAAATAATGACAACTACAAATTTTCTTAGTGAAAAATTATGTGGTAAAAATTTAAGTAAAAAAAATAAGATTACACTGTGAAAATATTTACATTTACAAAGCTATTCTTTCACAATAAAATGCAAATAAATACATACATAAAAACAAAGATGAACAACCCGAAATGTGCAATTTTACCAATATTCTGCCTGTTACTAAATGTTTTGTGCATTTATGGATCCACTGTTATCTGTAGTTGTGTTTATAATAATAACAGATGGAATATTGTAGAAATTGTTCAAATTTTAGTTCCGAACTCCAAAATTTTAACAATATTCTGCCTGTTACCAAATGTTTATGTAACACTGTGTGTAATGTACATGTATAAATAATAAGTCAAGGCATAATATTGTTAAATATTGGCGGCCATGGCTCAGATGGTAGAGTGGGTCATCCAATAACCAAAAGGTTGGTGGTTCGAATCCAGCTCTGTCCTAGTCAGTCCGTTGTGTCCTTGGGCAAGACCCTTCACCCTCCTTGCTTCCAGTGCCACTCACACTGGTGTATGAATGGTTATGAATGTTTGGTGGTGGTCGGAGGGGCTGTTGGTGCGGATTGGCAGCCACGCTTCCGTCAGTCTGCCCCAGGGCAACTGTGGGTACAAATGTGGTTTACCAGCACCAGAGGGAGAATGTGAGAGTGAATGTACTAAACTTGCGTTAGCCTATCGCCATTGGCGATGCATTTTCCTGGTTGGCGAAGTTGTTTTCAACCCATGTATCCACAGTGGCGAAGGTATTTTACCACTTACGGCAGTGTGACATTCACAGTTAAGTGCAGCAGGTACACTGTGGAGGAGTAATGTCAGCAGTGTGGAGATTTTCCAAAATAAATGATGGTGATAAAAGTAACACTGACTGCAAGTAACGTTAAAGACACAGACAGATATGGATGCAGCATTCTGTCTGTCCTCTGCGTACATTCCATCCATTTTCCAGGTGCTGGCGGATGCATACACAGATGGAGAATACCACTGGGGGTACGGAGCGGTGCGGACCGCCGCCAGCGGAAGTGAAAACGAAACTTATCGCTCATTTCTCTTTTCTCTACCTGCTGAAGCTTGGCTTTTAAACCTTACTGGCGAAAACGCTGCAATATTAGTATCATATTAGTGTTGTGTCCATGTTTGTTTTTACTGACTTTCTTCTTCTCAAAAAGCTTTACTCTTCTTCGTGGTATTTGTCCACTATGCCCCACTGCAGGGACCCAGACTGGCTGTGGCTTTTTGTGGCTACACTCATTTCTACTAATGTTGCCACAGTAGCTGTATCTTTCATTTTCTTAGCGCAAGCACAGTTCAGTAAATAATGGGTCAATAATATAAAGTGCTTTGAGTGACCAAAAAAGCGCTATAGAAATCTAATCCCTTATTATTATTATTATTATTATTATTGCACTAATTTTTCAAATGAAATTTCTGTTTTTCCAGGTTATTCACATCTTTTTTGTAAAATGTAAATATTTTCATAATTTAATTGGGGGTTTTTTGTACTAAAACAAAAAGAAAAACTTAGATTTGTCATTATTTGTAGGTTATTAACTCATTATTTTACTGTTCTGGCTCACTTCAGATCAAATTGGGCTAAATGTGGCCCCTGTAACCAAAATGAGTTTGACACCCCTGCTTTAGAGTAAAACACTGTGACATTGCATACAGTGTATTTTTGCTGATTTTGTATTAATGCTCAGCAGCAGCATCTAATCAGAGGTTTTACCAAGTGGAGACAGGGGGCTGTGTGTTGTGAAAATATCCTTGACATGTCGCATGCAGAATTTGATGTGTGTGTGTGTGTGTGTGTGTGTGTGGTTGTGTCTTATCTTGCGGCTGTGCGCGCTTTAAAGCCTTTATTCGCTTTTTGGAAGAGCCACAGCTGGTCGCGATCAGTGAAACGGGGGCTGGAGGAGGAGGAATTTGGGGTGTTGCCTTTTTATCCTAGCCTCCTCCACTCGTTCATCGCCTCCCTCCCTCCCTCACACTCCCTCCTCCCACCCTGCATGCATGCGTGCGTGTGTGTGAGAGAGGAAGAGAGAGAGAGAGAGAGAGAGTGTGTGTGTGTCAGAGTGGAGGCACTGCGGGAGTGGGTCAGTCAGTGAAGGCTGCTGACTTTCACAGGCGGTTCCCCCGTTATCAGCACCGGTGTCTTTTCACTCACTGTGTTTGTCTGCGTGGGTCTGCTTCAGAGTCCTAGTGGCTCGGATATGCCAAAGGGAAACAAAGCTGTGTGAAGGCTGGACGGTTGTAGAATGAGCGGACGCGTGCTGAACGGGAAAATGCTGCAGCTGCCGGCTCCGCAGCGCACAGGGAGGACAATGCACTTTCTGTCAAGGTAATAGATGACACCAGAACCTTGCATGTGACTGAGAATTCCGGATGTTGAGCCAATTAACACATTGATGACACCGCTTTTGATTGTGTAAAACGTGCCGGTGAATGGTTGTAAGACGCTGCGCCGGGGCCGGTGCGTAAAAAGCAGCAGCAGCAGCAGCAGCATGTCTCATTGATAAAACTCCAACAGCTGCATGGTAGGCAGGTTTCCTTCTAGTAAGTAGCTGCTATGCGCTCAGATCTGGCCACTATAGGATATATTGTATCTCTGTCTAGACGCCTCTGAGAAATGTGCTTGTTTCTGGTGGGCGTATATGGAGTCTATAGGCGCAGACTTCAATGCGCAAAAATCCATACGTTGAATCAGCACTGTGGATTATTCCAGGCAGCATCTTGATGTCTGCATTAGAGGTTTATATGGCTTATTCTTGCAAATCACGGGGTGACAGTCAGTGAATGTGAATGCCGCATGTGTGGATGTGTACGTGCTTCAAGTGCGTGCGTGCCTGGAGCGTCTGTGCGCTTTACGCTCGGTTGGCATGGCCATTGTTGGAGACTGAATGCGCTGACAACTGGTTGCTGCTGCTTAGTGGACCAGCAGAGGCAGGTATGTATGTGAGTGAGAGTGGGTGGGTAGGTTGGGTAGGTGGGTGGGTGTGTTCTGCATTGATCCGCTGCGGGACCAACACCGGACCGCATTCGACTGAACGGATGACCTACATTCCGAACGACGCCTTCTACCGGTATATCTGCTGTGATTGGATGAGAAGCAGCAAGCCTCCTCCATACACCATCTTTATGCCCACGCCATGTGAGAATTAAATAACTATATGTCTCATGTGGGCTGATGCAGGCAAATTCAGGCTGTGGGATATTACATATGAGAGAGATTTGAGGGAGAAATCTTGGTTCTGAAAGAAAGAGAGCAAAATCAATCCATTGCAAGAGCAATATTGATGTTTTAAGACTTCTTTTTTTCGTTGACATCTTTGTAAATGCCACAACAACAGAGATGCCCTTAGATTATTGATTCATTGTGTGTAGGAGGGTGTACTGGGGGCTTGCTCTTGCTCTTTTGGTTGACTGACCCTTTGCATCCATCGAAACCTTTATGTGAACCCATTAGGCCAGAGTGGCCTGATATCAGGGCTTTTGACACACAAACACACTCATGCATTCAGCCCAATGACACACAAGCGCACACACACACGCACTTTCAGTCAAAGATGGAAGAAGTATTCAGGTCTTTTACTAGTGCTTAACCCATAAAGAGCCAAACAGCAAAACCATCTACTGAACTAAACTGTTTAATACCTGTTGATCCACTAATCCTATCAATCCATGTAAATAACTGGTGTAAAATACAGTTTGTCATCTTTTCATGGTCATCAGATATGACCCATTTGGACGTTCAGAGGTTTCGTAGTGAACGTGGAAACACCATCATCTTCTACAACATTAACCCTTTAATGCATGATGTCCATATTTGTGGACACGTAGTTTAAGCTCACTTTTCAAAGGGTTATAAAGGCAATATTCTCCAAACCACATGGGGGCAAATCTCTATAGACTCCATGCAATACAATGAAAAAAGTGTCATCTTAGTTTTAGAATTTGGACTGCTCTGTGATCTCATAAAGTTAACCTCGTAAGACCCAGCTATGGGTTTTCTGCCCCATGTTTGTGGACAAGAGTTTCACAGCTTTATTAAAAAAAAAAAAAAAATGTCTACCGCAAAGGACATTCTATAAAAATCATTTTTTTAAAAAATGCATCTAAAATTTTGCATCATGATGTTTCCAAAATGGGCAATTATTTAAAGAAAAAAAAAGCCAAAACCTGTATTTTCCTGGGTCTCAGGAAGCTAAATATCTTCTGAATAAAACCATATTTTTCAAAGAAAATTCAAAATGCATTTCAACTGTAGCCTAATTTTGAGTAATAAAATCAATCTAAAAAAAAATCTAGATACCTTTTTTCATAATTTATGCATGAAAGGGTTAATTTACCAGTAAAACCCATGGAATTTAATCAACGACAGTGGATGGACACACTTGTTTTTATGTTCAATTAATGGTATAATTTGTTGAAAAAGTCACTTTTTCCTAATTTTTCTTTCTTTTGATCTCATAACCTTTGAATTTTCTCTGAGCTTTAATGAATATCTACATGGTCCGTGAATTAAATACAGGGAAAAATACATGATTTACGCTGAAAATGCAAAATACAGAGGATAATATAATAAATGGTGAAAAATCACTTAAGAAAGGTGAAATAGAGAGAAAAAATTCTGCCATAAAAGTAGCACCGGGTCTTTATGGGTTAAATACTAAAGTAAAAGTAAACACAGTGAGCTCAAAATGGTACTAAACCACTCATTAACAACAATGTTCCCTTTCAAAGTGTGAGATTACTGCAGACTATCACAAACAGATCCGTCTAACAGCATTTTTGTGTCAACAGAACATAATTTGTCATTAGTTTAGTTGGTGAATCAATGATATGGAAGATGACGATGTTTCCATGTTCACTCCAGAGCCACTGAACAACCAGACTGATCATATCAGATGACCATGAAAGGTTAATTTCAAATGTTATCAAACATTTCACCTCAGTAGATGCTTTTGGTTGGTGGTGACAGTTAATGTCTTTAAGAGTTAACGCAAATACAAGTATGCCACATTTAAACTTTACTCCATTACTTGAGTTAATGTACTTAGTTACATTCCATCAGTGTTTTCAGTTTTGACACCCAGAGACAGTGTGTTTGAGTTGGACATGTGCTTAAACAGTTAAATACACAGAATCTGACAAACACACACATACATACATACTTTAAGCAACCAGTCCAAACTTGCAATCGAAGCTTGAGGTTGTATCGGTCTTTGTATGTGTCGTGTATGTCAGGAAGGGTGTGAGTAATCCAACATTAAACATGCATCATTAGGTAATTGGTTTCACCCATCACAAAGATTTGATCAAGTCTATTAGTCATAGTGAAAGTGGTCCAACATTAACTCAAGCTTGTGTTTGTGTGTGTTGGTGTGTGTGTGTTTGTTGTCATCTGAGCACTATACAAATAGCCTGCTCAGCATGACCTACCCCTATCTACATCCACCCCTGGTTAGCAACACAATCTCATCCAAAAAGCAGATTTGCAAGTGTGTGACTTCACCCGTTACACCCAAATGTTATTTTTATAATTAAATAAAAATGGAAAGTGAACCACTGTGATGCAGAACAGGCTCATGTCATATCTGAGGCCCTGGCGTTTAGTTGTACATGGAAAATGCAGGTCAGTATTAGTGCAGCAGCTCTGGTTGGATGAAGGATTTAATAGCTTCTTGTGAGGAGCTGCTTCGACAGCGACGCAGCGAAGTAATTAAAGCTGAAATCTGTAATCTTTTAGATTAATATATCATGACCGTATCCATCTGTCAGTAGTGAAACATTCACAGTGATTGGGTTTGTCAGGTCGCACCTGTTGGTTGACAGTGTTTCATATGCAGCAATCATTGCATTGGGGTTTTGGTCAATTAATGTCACTGATAGGATGTCTTGCAAATAACTGGTGCCCATGGAATGAGGCTCAGTTTGTGGCTAAAGACTAATGTGAGGCCTTTTTACTGGAAATTGTGACTTTTAGGTAAAATAGTAGCTTAAAAATTAGAATTCACTCTCACCTAGTTTTTTGCAGCTAATTTCATATTCCACATTTACTTGTTTGGATATTAATTACTTTGACGTAGATGTTCAATTCAATTAATCTAACTTTTGTGTGTGTGTGTGTGTGTGTGTGTGTGTGTGTGTGTGTGTGTGTGTGTGTGTGTGTGTGGGTGGGCGGGCGGGGGTGGGGGTGGGGGTTGACTGATTAATTGGGTACCCTTTCCAAACTGTCATAATTATATCAGCTTTAAAAAAACACTATCAGTCAGCCTCTATTGCAAAATCCCTCAGTTAGATTAAGCTGTTTTGGAAACTCAGTTTGCTGACACAGACTGTGGAAGAGTTGTAAGGGTCAGTGGCCGGTTGGAAATGTAATCATGCCCACATGAATCATGCTGCACACAAACACACAAGTTTAGGCAAATTTGCAAAAACACAGTCAGGTTTGAAAACCTTTTGTCTGCACCGGAGGTAATGCATGTTTATAAAAAGACTCAGTCCAAAGTCATAAAAACGGACTATGTTTAAATCTTTTTTACTGGCTCCAACAGATGACCAACCAGATAATATGAAAGGTTTCTTACCAACAGCATTATAGGCTAACTTTTTTAAAGCTAAAAACAATGAGTGAAAGAGGCTAAATGTGGAAAGCACATGGTGTTTGTGAGAGCATCCATAGACGTACCGCAGTACCAGGCGGCCTCTGACTCTGATGTTTTCTAATTAAGTGGACAAGTGAACCTGCCCTGCCTGCAAGGTCATTAAGAGACCTGAGAGCAAAACAACAGCTGCTTGTAACCTGTGCTTGTAAGACATACACTTTTTTTATTGTACACACAGGAGTCTGTGTTCACAAACAGAGCTCATATTTTCATGAGGTGGTGCCTCCCGGGGCTTAGTGAGCGTCTCTGTTACATCAAAGCCAAAAAACGGACCTACAGCCAGACAACAGTGTACCTTAACAGGCTCAGTGGAGACAAGAGGGGAAACTATTAGTCCAAGTTCAATATTCATGGAGAATAATAAGCTTAGGAGTTTGTTTTCACTTGATAGTGAGGTAGTTTTCTTGGAAATGTTGATGTTGAAAGTGAGATGATGCCTTCGCTTTTTACTGGATGTGGATTTTATTTTTTGGAACTTTGGGATGTGTAGTTTTATTTCTGTATGTGTCTCATGCTTTGGTATGCATATGTGTGTCTGCATATGTTGTGGGATTAGGGAGTGGGACCCCAGAATACACTGGCTGGAATGTGAAATGTGCGCGTTAAGCAGCCTGAAGGCAAGGAATGTCTCCCAAATTCACTGTAACAACTTTTAAGTGGCATGACCAGAGTGTGTGTGTTATGAGTGACAGCAGGTGATGGGTGCATGCTCCTGCAGGGTGCGCCCCAAGGCCAGTTTGTCACCATGCCACATGTGCTCATGTGAACATACATATATGTACAAGAACTTACTACAGAGTGGCCCGTCTGCTCCGTCACAGCATGAGAGTAATGTGTGTGTTTTAATAAGTGTCTGCTTTATCTCAGCCAGAAGAAACGAAAGACTATCTGTGCTCCAGTCAATGGGCCTTTCATTCTTTTTTGTTCAGGTGGTGTTTGGACAACCTTTGGCAGGTGCTCAGAGGTGTACTTCACAGATCTGTGGGCTCTCTGTCCAGCTCAGTTTTATGTAAACAAAAGCTTTGCAATCACATTTGATTCACATTGTGGTTTAACCTTGAAGTTTGTTGTCTTTTCTTTGTGTTTTCTCATTCTTGTTTGCACATCTCTGTCCATTTAGTCCTCAGTGTTTCTCTAAATCTCTCCTTTCACCTTCAAACTGCCTTTAGTAAGGGCTTTTTCTTGGCCTCAGTCTGCATTTTTTACTTCTCACAGCCATGTGGAGACGATGACTGTATGTACTAATCTAGGTTATAAACACATAATAAAGTTTGGTCGAATCCAGTGATTTACAGTGGTCATTAGAAAACAGGACTGGGGAACAAGAAACAAATCTGACCTTCTGGCATGAGCATATCTTTATTTGTCTTCTAAAACTGTGTTTTCACGTCTGTATCAGCTGTTCTGAGTGAGCCGCTGTTAAACCACTGTTCTACTTCTCATGGTTGACCACCCGACTTCACGACACTTCATGGTTTCTAGTTCAATAGATGCATGTGTGTCTGATGGAACGGTTACTTCTCTATTCTAATGCACTTCATGGTGAAAGAGACAACATCGATCCACTATTACATTTTTCAGTTCATGAGAAAGTAAGTTGTAGTCAAAACATTTTCACTTTCTAAGATCAGTTTCTTCATTCATATGAGGGTATTATTGTTCTCATTTCTGCGCTCCACTCAGTATACACTATAGTCCTTGGTTTACTTTGCTTCAAACATTGTTATTTTACTTTACTGTCGCCTGTTGATCAAGAAGCAGCTGTCAGTGAAACTGTTTGTGTTTGTGCACATGTCTGCGGAACCATCTTTCGCACAGCTGCTTCAACTTAACAGCAACCTGAACGAAGCGTGCTTTATTCAAAAGTGGTACCACCCTCTCGTTCTCTTCCTCCTTTCCTTCCCTTCGGTTCTCTTGCTGGTCCCCCTTCTTTTAAACCAAAACATCCCCTGTGCGCCGTTAATTCACACAGCCGTTAAGTCAGCTGACATGTCTGGAGGGAGGCCAGTGGTAATTCTACCCCAGGATCCAACCCCTTGTCTTGGGCCTCTGCGTGCCGGGGTTCCCCCTGTGAGCTCCTCCCTGGTTCTTAGTCCCTGAGTTGGGTCTGGGAAGAGCTCCACACTCCAGCCCAGACTGAACTACTTATGAGGGTGATTTAAAAGGCCATTCCGCCTCGTCTCAAGAGTGCTGTCCCTCTTCTGCTTCCTGCCCTCTTGCACAAAAAAGGGACTTTGGAAGAAAGTGGAGGTACTTTGACGGTCAAGGGTTATTGGGTCATAACAGAACCCCGCTGGTCAGCGCCTAACACACTCAGACATTTAACGTTCTTTTCAGAAATCCAATACTTTTGACCCATTTTGATTTGCTTTTTAGATTAACAATGTGAGGGCACTTGGCAAACATTACTAAACCCATCCCATTCTTATTCAGAAATCAATTCTTTAATTCAGTATAATAAGGTCACTGTTTGTTGCAATGGCATTTAAAGTCTTTCAGCCAGTAACCTTTAAACTTTAACCCTATTTGAGCTGAGTAAAACACAAAGATAGTGAGGACAAAGAGGCAGGCTCTTGTTTCTGCTCCTTTTCAACAAATCCTCTATACCTCTGTCAACTCCTGCTGTTTTTCCTTTTTGGGATTTAAAGCATGAGAAGATCAAGATGACCTAGTGGGTGTCTGCTTGATCAACGCTCACTGCGATTTTTGTTTCTGTGAGTTTCACCAGCGTAAGTTCCTTATATGACGCTTGGAGCCGTGCAGTGTTTTAACTGTCCTGTTTCATTTCACTGTGTAGGAGAGGATCAGAGCCAAGTCGCCTGTGATTAGTTGAACTCTGAACAAACTTCGTCTATCCACCCTGGGGTAGTCAGAAGGAGAAAAGAGGTTCAGATATGAGGTCCAGTCTGAGTAGAATTTGGCTGCAGAAATTTCACCTTTTATTTAATATTTTCCCTTCTTTTCTGTCTGTTTTTCTCTTTCCACCTGCCTCCCTTTGAAAACACAATGCAGTATACTGACCGGGATATCTGTGTCCCATTGCCTTTTAAGTGCTTCCATTTTCCATCCATAAAGCCTCAAGCATGCGCAAAATGTGTCCCCGTCATTGAAAGGGAAACTTGGAAGATTGAGGAAGCCGTCTATTCCTCCACACACCTTGGAGCTAGTTTTACGGAGGCTGGCCAGCTTAGTGGAACCCTCAGAGGAGCCGTGACTTGAACGAAGCTGCCGTTTTCACCAAGCTACTAACATCACACACTTCTGACAGCTAAATCAAGATACACTCCAGGGGACAATGGCAATCTAATGTATCCAATCCAATGTGTATGTGTTTGTGTGTGTGTGTATATAGTATGTGTGTGTATCCTGAACCCCCAGGCCATTGCTGTCAGGGTTAGGCCTGTCAAAAGCACAACAGGGTTTCTCTTTTGTGATGGCCATTTAGAGATGTGACCTTCTCTTTCCATCCTCATCCTCATCCTCTCACACACACCATTATACACAAACACACACACATACATGTTGCACCTCAAACTGAGGCCCCTGGCCTGCTCTGATCCTGGTGGCAGATGGAATTAGCAGTAATTATGAGCTCATTAACTCCAGCCTGTTCTGTAATCCCCTGTAATGCCCAAATACTGCTGTGTGTGGTGGTGGTTATGTGTGTGTGTGTGTGTGTGTGTGTGTGTGTGTGTGTGTGTGTGTGTGTGTGCACGTGCACTAAAGATTGTCCAAACAGCTATTGCACATTGTTCTTCTCCACATCATGGAAAAAGGACAGAGAGGAAATAATAAATAATGTAAAAGAGGAAATTAATTTCTGTTTTAGTGTGTGCCCAAACGCAGGCTACCAGTGCCGTCTAGTACTTAATTGGATCTTGTCAATGATTTACTGTAAGTGTTAAACAATGCAACTCAGCAGAAAAACAGTTTTGGGTTGCTAATTAAAAGCCATTTTAAATGACAGATTTGTTGCTAATTACTGTACTCTACAACTGCCGTAAGCATACATACACCAACATGTTGCCATTAAAAGTTTCTGGAAAAATAAGCGCTTTATCACAGTAAATGTCAGCACACCGCGTATGGCCATGTCTCTTTGATAAGAGCATATCATGGCTTTAAAGGGCAGCAGATGGCAGATACCTTATGGAAATAAGCAGCTAAAATGAGATCACGGGTACAATCACAGATAGGTGGTGTCAGCATAGCTACAGTATATTTTCAGTTGCCAGAGGTTCTCTCTATGTTATGTCTGTGTGAGCCTAGTGTGTCAAATTTTGAGTCTTTCAAGAAGTATCATGTGCTGGCTCTGCAGACTGGACTCCCTCATGGCTATATACGGTGCTACATTGATTATAATCCTATGTAGGAGAAGCTGGTGTTGTAAAAAGTGTATTGTATGTAATGTATCTGTCGTTAGTTAGTTCCCAGTCAGAGTGGTATTCACTTTAAATATAGATCATTTTAGCATCATGACTGTCTCGTTTCTGCTGTCAGTTTAATTAGAAGATGATTCTATTATGACACTGTACTATGGCTACAGAGTATGACACCAAGGTGATTCACAGATCTGTGTATGTGTGTGTTTGTGTGTGTGTGTGTGTGTGTGTGTGTATACTTCCTGGTGATAAGCTGCTGAAGTGGTCCAGGAACCCATATTGTTCACCATCTGTGCACACCAACCATTCTCACCCTCTATTGATCTTATTAGGTGAATGTCCTACAATGGATATTTGATAAATATTTATTTTAGCTTTTGCAGTTTGTAGACAGGATATTAAATTATAAGTGTCTCAGGTGCAAATGGACTTCACAGCATTTTTTCCCAGTTCAACAATGAGCACACAGATCTGCATTGACACCAGTGATGGGTGTGGTCAGTCACACTGCTCTTCACTGGGGATGAATCATTTTGCTTTTTTAACGTCTGTTTTCACAGCGGTGTCACAGTGGCACTTGAGTAATAAGGTGGCAAGTCAGATCTTGCCTTAGAAAGGGCAAAAGTGTCAGCATTCATAGTAGCTATATTGAGACTTGGACCCCTTGTTGTATTTTTCACGAGGATTCTTCTGTAAAACCTTCATTTGCATAGCCTTCCACCTGCTCTGAGCCACATTTTCAGTCATTTCCTCTAGATATCTGCCCATCATGATTTGCAAGCCAAGTCCACATCCAGGTCATCAGATGTGTTTAAGAAATAGTGGATCAGAAAAGCACATAATCAGTCAGGAGATCATCCTATATCTCACTTAATTCTCATCTCTAGCAGCAGTTAAAGCCCCACATATTTAGCATTTAGGGACCTTAATGACTTCTGCAGCCTTTTCATGTGTGCCCCCTCCAGTTTTTGAGCCGACTGCCCAGTGCCAGTCTGGCACTGCCCTACTTTTCCATTTGCCTGAAAAAGCATCACTACAACTAGAAACTCATCTGATTTAGCCATTTTGGGTTCTGCCATGTGACACTGTGGATTTTAATAGGAATGGAAAGTTCCTGTCCACTGTCGGACTGCAGAAACACTTTCCATGGATTTACACCAGTTGGAGAGTCTGCGTCCAAGTATCACCCTGGATAAGACACGTCGAACCCCATGAGAGTACAATGAGACGACGGTGTTAATTCACACTACTGTTACATCTGGACACGTTATCCGTCTTCAGCCTGAGTCTTTCTTCCACCTGTCATCATCCTCCAGTTCTTTCCTCAGTATTTGCATCTGATCTGCTTCGATGGGGTCCAACAAATATAATCCTCATTCCCTGTCAGTTCCAGATTGGACAGACTGTATTAGTTGCTGTCACTGTCTTCAGTGACATTATACACATTCATAATTATTCCCCCCCTGTTTATCCAGTGGTATATTCTGCCTTTGGTTTGAGTGCAGTATAATTAGTTAATACGATAGATTAGTGTATCATGTGTCTGTTTTTATTGATCTGTTTTGTCGTGACAAGTTTTATCAGCTCTGCATTAGTGCACTAACATCCTCTACTGTAATGCAGATGGACTATTGATCAAGTAATTAGTTAAATGTTCATTTCAATCAATTCTTTTAGTGCAGGACAGGTAGTCTGTCTCCTTCACCACTATCTCCTGACCAGTGAATGTCAACTTGTCAGTTCTTAAAGTGCAACATCGACATCCTCAGCATAAAAAATCTAAGAGAAGCTCAGTGTTACATTCCTCCAAATGGACCTCATGCAGTTTTAACAAATGTTTGTTTAGATGGAGCAGCTTATCAACCAATACTGGAAATGCTCTGTAGGGCTGGCGAGACTCCAAGTCCCAGCAAGCACTGCTCCCAAAAACCACAGGCAAAGCTGCTTTGTCTCTTCAGCGGCTTTTTCTTCAATCTGGGTCTGCTGAATATCTCTCATTTTCTTTCTCCCGTTTCTTAACCTCAGAAGGGTCAGTCAGAGGAGAGGAGACGGAGTGAAGGCAGCGAAAAGGAGATGAGACACACAAGTGAGCATGGAGATCTCATAATGATGCTGCAAAAAAGACCATTCACATTGAGATCGCATCATTCCGTGGAGTCTGAATAGCGGAGGGACCCATTGGGCTTGTTAATAAAAGCCGACTGTTTAGCTCGGCAGCAGCTATGCAACAATTGTCTCTATAGTTTTGAGGCTCGGTGTTAGTGTGGGTGTGCCTTTCCTCTCTGCAGACTATGAACAACAAAGAAATCATGTCTCTGTGAAAGGAGGATGTTGTTTATACTCACCACTATGACCTTTATGAATCAATCAAATAAATCAAGAAATATTTAAACCATTTTAGATATTCTCCATCTGTCTGCAGCTTCCATAAAAGATTATGAAGTGTAAGCTTTCTTTGAACATAGGGCAACGAGTCCCTCATTGAGGTTTTTCCCTCAGAAGAGCAGTTATAATGTCATTAGTGAAGACAGAGTAGGAAACCACTTGCACAGTTGGATCTGGATGACAGGATAAAGCTTGGAATTGTGGGTTACTCCTTGCTGCTTTTAACTCATGGTGCCCAGAAGAAAAAAAAAAAAAACTGCTCAGGTGGATGTGAAGAATGAGTTTAATCAAGCGCATCTCAGCTTAATTGACATTTATTGCGGCCTAAATCTGATCAACATTGATATTCATTTTGATCATGGAATTATAGTCACAGAGTAGCATTTTTCAATGTCATACGGTTACTGGTGTTGCCTTCGAGAGGAAGATGCACATTTGATAACTAAAATGTGGTTTGCCTGAAATGATACTTGATATGAGAGATGAAGGAGTGAGGATGAATTTGAAGCTAAGATTATCACTTCAGTTTCCACAGCTGCTGCGGAAGAAGTAAAAAGATCAGGATGTTTAAGGAAAGAAGGAAGGAAGTATGGAGCACATGTTGGTGGAGGTTTAGACGGAGCGATGAGAGATGGTTGCTCTTCAGAAAATGCATCGTGTCCTGAGAAAGTTTTAAGTAGGTTTTTATATTTAACCACCATACTTCTATTCCCACTATAGCTTCTTTTCATGCTTCATCTTTTTCTTCTCTCCCCACACGCCACCTCACCCTCCTCTCTTGAGCATCCTCATGTTTCATTGCGCCCTTTTCAAGTTCCGACTTCCTTTTATTGGCCGGCAGAACTGATGGAGAACTATATAGGCGGCAAAGACCTGATGGCAGCGGATCTGGTGTAACTGCATAACTGGCTGACAGTGATTGAAGATGTCAGATTTTAGCCTGGAAACGAGAAAGAACTCTTCTGAATTTTACAGTCTTGACAATAAATACACACGCGTAGATTCTTTGATGGCCAGATGAGGTCTCTTAAGAACTGACAGAGCCTCGAACGACACTTTGCACTCGCTTAGAAGTGTGTCATTTCTGCGTTTCAAAATGCAGAGATGACATTTCGCTAAGTCCTTCTGAAATTAGCGCTCACACAGAGATGAACACACTCCCTGGTGGTCTTGTGGTGAGTTCAGGCTCAGTCGGTTCTTGAGCTCAGTAAGCTGGCTGCTCTTGTTGTCTGTGTGTACTCGAACACTGACTTATGATGCCTTATGTTCCCATTGGCACCAGCTCATATAGTCTGTGGGTCTCATCTAAGTGGGCTTTGACTGAATATCCCTGCTTTGCTTATTAGATTTGGGAGTTTTACTTTCATTATTTCCCTGTTTTCTGGGATAATCTCCCTGATTAATCTAATAAAATAATCTGCCTTATACTTTATATTTGTTATTACTTATGCATGATACCCAGTTCACTGGTGCTGCCTGTAATATCGACCTCCTGACCTTTTTCGTCTCTTCTGCAGACTTATTTTTCACTTCTATCAATTGAGTGACACCAAAGCCAGCAGAGACTGTGTTTATTCTGTTTCCTATCAACTTGAATTATTCATAAAAATGGACATTAGCATTCATAAAAACACTGGTGGACCCATGGATATCTCTGAAGTGCATAACAGGATATAAAATGATAGGCATCATCTCAGAGAGCTGCAGAAGGTGAAGACTCGTGTCTCCCAGAAGGAGGTCTACACTCACAGAGGAATGACTGACACATGCACACATACTGGGTTCAATTAGATGCAATGTGGATGAGGTCAAAGTTTGTAAGTTATTTTGTATTAAACAGTTTTACACTAGGGGGTAAATAAGAAACTTTTAGGAATCAGCATCGGCTTTTTATTCAGAAAGGGCTTCTTATGATGCTGTTCAATCTCTAACTGGGCTGTAAATTGGAATATGTTGATGTGAGACCATCTGTAAGTTTGATAACATAATTTTCCACTATAAATCACTGTTTCTGGATCAAATACATACTTGGATGTGTTACATGGGTTGGGAAATTTTTTTTGAATTATGGCTTTTTTCCCTCTTCAGTGATTTTCTTTGTCCTATTTTCAGGCATTGAAAGAAGATCATTTTTCTTATTTCAAGGTTTCACAATGAAGCGTGGATCTCCTTTCTGGATTCATCTGGCTCAGACTTAAATTTGCCCTTAATTTCCCTCTAGCATGTACAGTAGACTGGGCACCATGACAGCTACTTCAGACGTAAAACCTAGTCTGCTCATTTCTACGTCTACGATATATTTCCATGGGCGAGACAGGACGGGACGTGTGTGTGGGGGGGGTCCTTTTGTCCCACTCCCCCATAAACCCCAACGTCAAGTCCCTCAGGGTACAGTGTGACCTATACAGGCACCCATCTGGAAGGGCCCCCTCCACCCTCCCCTGTATCACATTATATGTGACCTCATTAGGAAAGCCCCACCCAGTCCACTTGCCGTAACAGAATAGTACCACATCAGTATAACCTATTGGCCCCAATAAAAGCATTCCATCCCCCTAACTTCCTATACATGACCTACTAAATGTACACATATGATGTTATGCACTGATAGCATTACCCACATACTAAACACACCTCTCACATGTGCGTTTCTCTTCCCCCACTCCTCCCTTTCTCGTTCCTACAAGTACACACTTTGTTCCATCCGACTGTGGCTTTGTTCTAGATATTTCTTGACATTTATGTGATGAGACTAGCAATACTTCAGACGATATCAAAGCACATTGTTGAGCCTCAGACGCTAATCAACTGTCAGTAATAAGTGATTTGTTAAACAGTTACGAGTAAATATTGAATATACATCAATAAATGACTTAATCTCTTGTTTTGTCCCTATACAACCTTATTTGACTGCAGTAGTTTCATGTATGACCATTCAAATTTACGTAGCTTTCTCTTATTTATTTATTTATTTATTTAGTCAGTTTTTTACAAAATAATGAACTAATAGTTTAGTCTGCTAGTCTACTTAGTCTAGTGTACTTGAGTTAAACCACATCTTCCAAGTATGATGTCTACTTATATAACAATATATATTAAGGACCTTGTAATAAGTTAAGGTCCTTATAAGACCTTCTATATTGTTCAGTAACATTGAAGCCTTCATGTACAAGGGTTGGACAAAATAATGGAAACACCTTAAAAAATCAACAAAATATAATTTAATATGGTGTAGGTCCGCCTTTTGCGGCAATTACAGCCTCAATTCTCCGAGGTATTGATTCATACAACTTGTGAATTGTTTCCAAAGGAATTTTAAGCCATTCTTCAGTTAGAATACCCTCCAACTCTTTTGGAGACGATGGCCGTGGAAATCGACGTCTTACTTGAGTCTCTAAAACTGACCATAAATGCTCAATAATGTTGAGGTCTGGGGACTGTGCCGGCCATACGAGATGCTCAACTTCATTAGAATGTTCCTCATGCCATTCTTTAACAATTCTAGCTGTATGGATTGGGGCATTATTATCTTGAGGTGAAGGTGTTTCCATTATTTTGTCCAACCCCTGTATTATTGATCTTTACAGTGTTACTAATTAACTACTTACTGCAATGTTGTTAAACATAAACTAACATGTTTGTTGCTTCATTAGGTTGAACTTATTCTATATTATTTTACTATCTACACATTAATAGTTTTACAGTTTATTAATAACTATACATTAATTAAAAGTTAACTACACTTTCTGGAACTGCCTGGTAATTTTTCATGATTATTTAGCACTGTTCTCACTTTAGATCAGTTTGTTGGAAAAGATAACCACTAATAGAGACATGTCAATCCCATCTGATTGTATAGGAGGTCCAGTTAAACAGACAGGCTTCACAGTCCTGGCACAAAACTCCCTTCCTGCATACAATTGTGGGTGCATGCGTCACTGTATATGTTCTTCAGTGCTATTTTCGTGCATGTGGGCTGTGAAGATGTCGAGAGCGGTACCAGTTTCTTTTTGCCAAGTGCTTGCAGTCTATATAGTGTGAAAGTTTGGTATATAGAGCAGTGAGCTGTCTAAATGAGGTCTCTTCTCTATGAATATTTAATCAAAAGACAAACTACAAGCCAGGCCAACGCTGATGTAACTGAGCTTTGGTAATTATTGCAGGGTATGAACATGAAGAGACACACATTACTTTGCTTTGTTTGATATTTTTGTGTATGAGAGCATATGTTGTCGACCTCTGTTCCTCTTGCTGCAAATTGCATTTCTACATCCCTGATATTGTGTTACAGCATAGACCTATTCTGACACATCTGTCTTTGTTTCTTTCAGTTGGGATGAGAGCAGCTCCATCAGCAGCGGTTTGAGTGACGGCTCCGACAACCTGAGCTCTGAAGAGTTCAACACGAGCCCCACCCTCAACTCCCTCCCCACTACTCCCATTGGCTCCCGCCGAAACTCAGCCGTAGTGGTGAGTATCACACGAGACGGTTTTCACACACACTCACGCACAAAACTCTCCGACAGATGGATGAGCAACGCATGTGCATATTATGATGATATTGATTAAACACTTAATACAGTGAGGTATTGATTAGGTGGTGAATGATGTGTCGTGTGCTCTGTCACTGTATAGAGGACACACACTTGTACACACAAACACACAATGCAGCAGGACATTGTTGGAATAATTTCAGAGTAGAAGCCTGATTAAGTATTCTGTGCACACACTCAAATTTTATCACATCTGCAGCGATCAATGTTCACCACAACACATGCCAAGGCTCACTGGGTGGCTGCATTGTTCCACCAGGCTTTACTTTTCATGTTTTGTTGGGGTTTTGAGAAATGTCCGAAGGCCTAAATTTGTAATTAGGCTCATTTCATTGTTTTTTTCTAAACCTTAAACTTGAATTCTTCCTGCAATATTATTTAATGCTTTGTCGTATACAATTCTTTGAAATATTATAGGAATCACAATACATAGGTAGATGCTTTATTTGTCCCCACTGCAAGTACATTTTTCTTGTAGGCAAATGATGGAAAATGACATTTGATTATTTTTTATATAATTTTGGCCACAAGACAGGAAACTAATACAATAACAATTATAAACACTGGTATAAATATTTGTATTTCAATGTGTATTTTAACCTAACCACAAAATCAGTATAGAAGGAACACTCTAAGTAGACTGTGCTGCATAATATACGGCACATTATATAAAAAATACACTTACAATCCAATGTAATCTCCACAGTTCACGGTGTCTGAGGTTCAAAGACTGACAGAAACAATAGTTTGTCTGAGCGCAGCTTTGCAGGCAACATTATACTGTGGTTTTCGTGTTGGAGTGATTAAAATCCGAAGTATTTCCAAACAGGGCTTTTTAGTCGTACAGCTCACTCTATAGCTGAGATGGACTCTGCTGTTATTACCACAGGGCTGTTTTTGAATCATTCACTCACTTCTGCTTCATTTTAAGTTATGCAAAGTAATGTTTTGTCATTCCTGTCCGTCATGTGATGCACTGAATCCAGCGACCATGAACAATGTGAGATTGTATGAGACCAACAGCCGTACCATTACTGAACAAACTATTTTCATTGCTCATTGTTGAGAAAATTTCATCATAGGAGCTGCTTTTTTGATGCAAGTAAAATGTGTCTCAGTATAATAATAATAATAATAATAATAATAATAATAATAATAATAATAGACATTTACAGTGTTTTTTTGTTTTGTTTTGTTTTGTTTTCTTTTGCACAAGAACTACAACATGAAACAGGCAAAAATGTATTATGATGCTACAGTGGTGCTCACCATGATACCCCAGCAGAAATCACATTTTTCAGTGAAAAAGACATTTAAAAAGTACAATTACAATCAAAGTCAGTCTAACTGTAGTATCTGTCAAAAATAAATAACAATATAATGCTTCTTTTTGCATATCCTGCAGCCCTTATGCTGTTGCAATCTGAGGTCTTTTGTACCTGCAGTTACAATTCACTGCTCTAAATGGTTCTTCTTGTCTTCATATTCTATTAAAATGCACCACTATTTCTGTGCTGTGGGGATTTGGGGCTCTTGACCTCAGTCCATGTAAAATTCTGCCTGTGGCTCTGTTTTCAAAGCTCTAACTGTAGCTGTATTGGCTCTAGACAGAGTGTGTTTTCCCAGTGTGTCTGATGTAGGTCACACCTCCACAGTATGACTGATGTTGTGGGATTTTAAAGGGAGAGAGCGGAAGAGGCTGAGAATCTGCGTAACCATAGGAACCAAAGCACAGGGATGCTTAGAGTGTAGGTCTTTGTCTTCTTGCGTAAACTGAAGGACAGGTCTAGAACATGGCCATCTGTACACACACACACATACACGGGACCATCTGCAGTCCTGCACCCAGACCAGTGAGCTGGAAGAACCAGGACCCTCCCTCCACGCCTTGTTGCAGAAGTCATAGCAACCGTTACCCCCTATGGCATCATTACCATGGCAACCAACCATCAGATCGTCATGCACCCCACATTGTCTAATACACATGGCTCCCTTTTCTCCTGCCATTCTCAGCTGATGTTTTTCATTATCTGTTTTCCTTTGTGTCCTGGGGCTGTATCTCTATATCTGTTCCATTCCGTGTATCATCCTCCTTTCCTTTTTGCTTTTGTTGATATAAAAAAAATCCCCCCAGAGGTAAACCCAGGCTTAACACTCATTTCTCATCTCTCCCACTTGTTGTACGACATATTCAACAGGGATATGAGAATGTGGGAGACAGGGATAAACGAAAGGCAAGGGGCGCAAATGAGATGTAAGACTGAGAAAAAAAAAAGAATCACATTGGAGAAAGAAGTGGTAGGCAGTATAAAAATGTATTTTCTCATTTCGGTTTAATGGAGAATCAAGCTTTCATTTTAATACCCCTTGTTTTTCAGTGTAAGGGTGTGTGTGTTTCTGCTTTTGTGTTTAACTGTCTGTATATTTGAGCTATTATCCATGTTTTGTCATGGCTCACCGTGGCCAGATGTGTATCTCATCCCCTATTTTAATAAGCAGGGAATGTGTGTGAGGAAATGACAAAGTTTTATCAACAAGGTTTTGTCCAACAGGGTATACACACACACACACACACACACACACACACACACACACCCTGTGATATGAACCTCACTATGGGGTCTATTGATTTTAATAAAAAAGGAATTCTACAAATGACTCCTCATGAGGACCACAGTGTACAGTGTCCAGAACTGTAGAACATACACACACACTCATACACACATTCACAGGCCTCCTGATGCATTGTGTAATTTTTAGGCCACTACAGGGGGTGGAGAGTAATCTCCTGAAAACTAGTCATATCCGTCCTCATGTAGACTCCCATGAACACTCCAACAGTGGCATTGTGTATAGGATTTGTACATCACATACAAGTGTGTTTTAACATTTGACATTAAATTGGATTATGTTGAGGCTTTGGTGTCTATTTTCTAAGCGCGTGCCTTTGTGTCTGATCTGACATTTTGTATTCAGGAGCTGGTGTGACCCTGCATACGGTGTGTCTGCTTTTTCTTTGATGCGTTGAAACAGAACACAATAGGATTTAGACCTCAGAGATGAGACATCAGTGACTGTGTTTTTGTGTCAGCCAGGTCAGACATGTTATTTACTCAGGAAGCAACAAGATGATGCTACATCTGAGTCACATCATATCAATTTATTTTTTACCCGATCCTTTTCAGAAATATCCTTTTTTATCACAAATGATGAAATGAGTAACTGTACTGAATCACATCACAGTAGTTCAAGCAAAATGATCAGCAGGATAAAGCACAAAAGCAGATATACATTCATAAATATTTAAAAGTAGAATTGGATGGGGGTTTAGGTGGATTACATACTGTTGGAAATAGACTCAAGTTTATATACTTGCATCCCTGACAACAAAAGGCAAAGCTCGTCTTTATTTTTCTGTTTTGGTTGAAGATTTAATGTGCAGAAAACCTCAGCAGCTCTTTGCTTTCCCATTTTTCTTGTGTAAACCAATAAAAATGTTAAAATATCCTAACAAAGTTAGAAGTTCACTCAAGTTCCCCCTAATTAAAAGCTGACCAATGTCTGTAATTCAGTTTTCACATGCCGATTTTGCAATAGTTAATTTTTTAGTAGCACTTTGTTACTGCAGCTTTGTATAGCCCTGCTCTTTATGTGTTCAAGAATGGGCAGGAAAATAAACTTAATAGATGGATATGTAAATCATCATTGTCTAATTGTCCTTCTGTTGTAAAACAATGTCTTTGCACATGTGTCTGTTTCTTTGCAGATGCGTACAGATGCAGAAAAGAGATCTCTGGTGGAAAGCGGTCTGTCCTGGGACACCGATGATACCAAACCCAGCCGCAAGAGCCAGGGCAGTGGCATCTACGAGACAGGAAGCCTTAAGTCGGAATCAGCCAATAAATGGAAAAAGACGCGGCCACAGGGGGAGGGGCTAGAAGGAGGGAAGGGTGAACTGAAGAAACCTCAGACACTAGGCCAAGGAAATGTGCTGAAGAAAGGAAGAAATCCACCTGTGGGGGTCACGTCCCCGATCACACACACCTCTCAGAGTGGCCTCAGAGTAGCAGGTAGGTATAGAAAAAAAACAAGATGAGGAGCTATAAATATCGAATTGTTTCATAACTTAAGCAGACTGACACATGGCTCTGGCTGTCTTTTAATACTCTCTTTCTGGCAGTCTCACACCCACACACAGTCACAGACACTCTGTGTCTTTGTCCCACACATTCATCCACAGCTGCAGCCCACCCTCCGGGCCTTTAGAAAGTGGTGCCATGTATCAAACGCCCATCAACACCCACTCCCTTCCTGCCAGCCAACCACATACACACACTCACACACAGACACACACTGACCAACAGTGTTTTTCTTCCTATTGGGCCAGTCGTTCCTATCCAAGCTTTATTTTTGTGTCGGACAGAGAGAATTTATAGTACTAAAATAAAGGCCTTGTACGCAAAACAACTGGACCAGAGACAGTGTGTGTTTGTAAGAGCCCGTGTGTGAGCGCAGACACTTCTGAGATTGTGCCAGGTTTGAAGAGTGTCACCCATCACACTTAACACGCACACACTCTTACTCACACATTAAGTGCATAATAGTGGGGATTGTGCAGCTGTCTTTTAAACACACCATCTGTGTTCTGTTGATGAAAGCACGCGCATACACACACACACACCCACACACACATACGTAGGTATAGACAATCACAACAACAGGATATTAGTTGTGGTCTTTTGTATGCCAGTCTAGGACTGTGTAAACAGCTCTCTTTTTGCAGGACAGTCCTGTGTTTGCATTACCAACTGTTGAAATGACAGATACACCAAATGTGTTGAATCAGCCTGTGATCTGTGTGCCAGGCTGGAGTTGTTATTGATGGGACCAGTATAAATAAGATAACTCTGCCTCTGAGTTTGAGATTCTAATTGATCAGATGAAGGTAAAGTTAAGTACTAAAGTTGGGTTTAATACAGCAAAAGACTTGGACTAGGATTTGAATCCAGGCTGCTGCAGTAAGGCCACAGCTTAGATGCGTATATATGTGTACCACCAGGTGAATTACAGAGGTTTTCAGGAATTCAGTCAAATCTGGGCAGAAATTTGATGTTCTAGAAGCCACAAACCACTGTCCATAATCACTTGTAATGTTGTACATCTATTTAACTTTGTCCTTTACTTGACTGATGGGTAACATCTAATACATATACTATTGGATCTGGAAAGACATTGAATTAGCAGATATTTGTCAGCAGGGTGTACAGTATATTGGCACCAACTGGTATGCATTTGTTAAAGTGGATAACTGGTTTTGAGTGGTAACTTGTCTTTTTGTCTCAGGTAAATATGCAGATAAATGTACCTATGCAGATAAATGTACCTATGGTCTTCAGATGAATGTTAATCCAGCTCTCACATGTGAACAAATAGACACTGATACTGCATGTTAACAACCAAACTCACAAATACATGTTCATGAAATAGTACAGTTTGGTTGATTCAGTCTGGGGGTTCTGGTTAGCCTCCCTGAGAAACCATTATGAATGATGACAAACTGGAGTATGTCTGTATAAATGTGTAAAAATGCATGCTCTTTGTGGCCTTAATCAAAGCTGAGAACATGTCAGTGATAGATTACTCTGTCTGCCTGTCTTTGTGAATTTCATTCGCGTTTATTCAGATCTGAATCTCATCAGACATTCAGGCCTTTTACGCCGAGACATGTAGTGAATCACGGTCTCTTCTACACACGCCACTGTGTCAAGTTGTGAGCTCCGCTGTCTGTGCAGTCGGTGTCAGTCGGTAAATCAGACTTCATTTGTGTCAAATCCAACACATTTGTCTGGATTCTGTCGTTGTGTGTGTGTTTGCTTCTCAGCACCGGAGCGGCTGTTTCTGTAGCTCGATGGTTTTGGAACGTGCAGCATTGTGGTTATACGATGGAATGGTTTTATGACCTGACATGTAAACCCAATTTTCTCATTTACAAAAGAACTCTAAGCATAATGTGTCAGTGTCACATTCCTATAATATCCAATGACTGCGAGTGTGTGTGGTATATACTGTATGTCGACCTATATGTGTGTGTATGTGTGTCTTGCGGGTTTATAAATACTCTTAAGTGACTCCAGATGTCCCGAGGCAGCATGCCGGTGGGTCTCATTCAACAGCAGTTCTTTGACTGTGTTAATGCCATGCGTATAAACCTCACATAACAACTCCTATTAGATACAAATTAAGAGCGTGGGCAGTTCACATAATACTTGTGTGGGCGGTGTCCACAGTGCACGTGTGTCTAATTCCTTATTAGATTTTTGTCTTAATAAGTTCTAAACAAGTCTGATTAATTTGCCAACAGGGAAATCCACAGATGGGGAGAAAATCACATAATTTTCCTTTAACCTATGTTCCAACAAGTAATACTTTCATGCCCGCAGACACACATTGTGAATATGAACAGCAGTTTTCCACAGCCATACAGCACATGTTAATCTCAGCTCTCTGCGGCTGTGACACGCAGACATGCATTTACTGGAAAGCTACAGAAAACTATTTACATCCATCTGGATGGAAAAGAAGAGTAACTATAAGATAACCGTGGGTGTGAGTCTGGTCAACACACAGTCTGTCTTCTCAGACAAGGATGTGTTTTTATCAACAGACAGTCAGACCTTGTGGGTGTTCAGATAAGTTATCTCATCCTAATATGGCTTGGTTCGTCTCAGTCATCACCAGACACTCTTCAGGGTTTAACCTGGTTAAGCTGCTCTGAATTCTTCTGAATACTCTGTTTGTGTCTTATTTTGATTTTTCTCTTATCTTTCTTTGTAGGCACAGTAAAGTCAGATGGAAAGCCCATGGATAAGTCTCGGTTAGCAGTGAAGACTTCGGGTCTGCAGCGCTCCTCGTCTGATGCTGGTAAAGACCACCGGAACGGCACTAGCACTGGTGAGCAACGTAAACCGCCATCTGGACTGGTCAGACCTTCAACTGGTGGAAACTTTGGTTTCAAAAAGCCCACGACAGCTACCACCAATGGCACAAGTAATACTGCTGTATCCACTGTGATGAGCACAGGTGGCACCGTACCCAGTGGCTCTGCAACTGTAGGGAAGATTCCCAAAACATCAGGGATTCCTGTCAAACCAGGTGCTGGTGGAGGGGGACGGAAAACGAGTCTAGATGTTTCCAGTAGTGACCAGAGTGGTTTTCTCTCTCCAAATGCCAGAACGTCTCTCCAATACCGCTCTCTCCCTCGCCCAGCCAAGACTAGCACGTTGACTCTAACCCGGCCAAGCTCAGCTCGCCCAGTCAGTACCACCATGGACACAAGCTCTGGGCTGGTCAAACCCCCCAGCGCAGCACCACAGACCTCCAGGCTCAAAGAACCTGCCTCAGGGCTCGGTGCTGGAACAGGGTTGGGTAAGGCAGGGGGTCGTGGGATCCCGAGTCCTAGTCCTGTCAATCAAACAGACAGAGAAAAAGAGAAAGAGAGAGCCAAAGCTAAAGCTGTGGTGTCTGACTCTGAGTGTGGAAGTGGGTCCCTGAAGGGCAGTCCTGCTCAGACCCCCTCAGAGAACGGAGGAAAGCTGCAGGGATTAAGACCTCCAAGCAGCGGCAAGGGCTCAGACCTGCCTTCACCCAATACACACAGGTACTGTCTAGGAAATGTATGCAAACACTAGATCTTAGAGTACATCTATACTCTATTTTCACCATTAACTGTGTATATTAGCTTACATCTTAGTAGCATTTTGGCACTTTATTATGTATTATGAAGCACATATTAATTCGTTATCCAGCCATAACCATATTCTGCAACTACTGTTAACTTTACAGAAGGCATAAATCAGGAAAATAATGAGAATTTGAAAATACACATCTCCTTCCTGCAGCTCTCTGACTCGGTAGAGGCAAGACGACACAACCACGTGTCAGTGAAAATGTCACACTTTGTGGAGCTGTCTTGCTTCTTCAAAAGCCTCAGAGATTGTGCAGTTAAGACACATTTCACAGTGTGCTGACAGTACTTTGTCATAACAGCTGTCAATCACTTGTTATTTCCTACGATCACCCAAAATCTTCAATCACAACAGGTTACTTTTTTAAAGCCTTGAAAATAGAAGCAGCAGGAGGCGCTGGAGTTTCATTTCTCCTCACACCGCATGAATTACACCATGCACACAGATTATTAGGGATAATTTCTAAAACTTTAACTATTTTCCATCAGTAAACATCAAGTTACCATTTGTTGATGCTAAATAATGAAGTTGTCTAATGAACAGCTAATATGCTACTAATATTATATATATGCTAATAAGTCTTTACTCACTTCACAATGTTGTCCCATTACTGAGTTATCATACATTTGACTCAATTTTTTCTTATTTCCTTTAGGTTATCTGGGATGCGGAGCCTGGCAAAGCCTCCATCAATGGCCCAGCTTGATAAACTTAACTCCAACAGTCTGGAAATTGGCGTACAAGACTCCCTGCCTCCTAAGATCCCTCCATATTCGAAGCTCCAGGACCTTGCGAGCTCCTCAGGCAGCTCTACCAGCTCCTGTCTGACCCCGAGCCCCGCACCTTTACTCAACGTCAACACTTCATCCTGTTTCTCAAGTTCAGGAATAGGATTAGGGCCCAGGCAGGTTTCTTCCCTCGGGGTTGAAAGGAGCTCCGGGAGCACCTCTCCCCTGCTTTACCCTCGAATGTCTGGGCTGCATCGGAGCTTAGAGTCCCTGCCGCTCCAGATGAGCCTGGCCCCAGAGCCCCAGAGGGAGAAGGAGAGGGAGAGTCTGGTGAGAGGCTACACCACCTTAGAGTCACGAAACAAAGACAGACAAGAGGACAGGGGCCCTCCTACCAGCTGGAGCTCTGGAAGCAAAGTCTCTATGACAGTGCCAGACAGGTGGGTTTGTAGTTTTTGCTTTATGTTGAGCATATATTGTAAAAGGAGTCACACTGGTATACAGTACTGTGAAAAAGTCTTAGATCATCTTTAGCTTTGTTGACATAAGCATACATACAGTCATGGAAAAAATTATTAGACCATCAAAAGTCACCAAAAACAATGGTTATGCAATCAAGTACTAACTCCTGTGTGTATAATGCAACTAAAACAGACAGAAAAGAAAACATGAATGCCTAAAAGCACTGTTTTTGTCAGTATAATGCCATAGATATTGATGTAAGAACTGAAGTGATTTTGGTTATTATCAAGCAAACCATAGAAAATGGCTGGATATTAACTCTGAAATTAAACTCTTATGAGCTCTTTTTGTTGTTATCATTCTGTTTGTCCAAACAAATGTACCTTTAGTTGTACCAGGCATTAAAATGAGCAAGAAAGTGAAGAAAACAAGGGGTGGTCTAATAATTTTTCCACGACTGTATTTAATTTGTGTTCTCTTTTCTACAGGTACACCAAAAAAACACACAGGAATTATGTGCACAGCCTTAAAATACACAAAAACTGAACAAAAATGGCTTTTAAAGGTTAAAGTCACTATTTAGTGTGACCCCGACCCCTTGACAAGAAGCATCACAGACAGAAACATCTGACACGTGTTGAATGAAACCTGGTATAAAACATCAGAAAATTAATACAATAAATCTCATATTGTGTGAGTAAAAGGGTTAAAGGCATGTTAAGTGCAAAGAGAGGTCACACTAAATACTTCCATTTTGGTTTATAGATGTTTTTTCCCTGAATCTTTTGTTTTTACTGCTTTATGTACTTCACATATATCTAGATTATATCTTAGTAGAGACTGAGAAATGCATTTAAGATAAAATATGACTTTATTAACCCATAAAGACCCAAACAACCGCCATCGACCAAAAGCATCTACTGATCTAAAATGTCTAATACCTGTTGATCCACTGATACTATCAATTCATGTAAATAATCGATACAAAATACAGTTTGTCATCTTTTCATGGTCATCAGATATGACCCATTTGGACATTCAAAGGCTCCGTAGTGAACGTGAAAACACCGTCACATACAACATTGATTTACCAGTAAAACCCATGAAGTTTGATCGATGACAGTGGATGGACACACTTAGTTTATGTTCAATTAATGATATATTTTACTGAAAGAGTCATTTTTTCTTCAGTTTTCATTGTTTTGATATACGAACCTTTGAATTTACTCTGAGCTTTAATGAATATCTACATGATCAATGAATTAAATGTAGGAAAATACATGATTTTAACTGAATAAACATAAATTACAGTGGATATTATTATAATAAATGGTGATAAATCACTCAAGAAAGGTTAAAATAGAGAGAAAACTTAATTTGGGAAGTGCCACAAAAGTAGTACTGGATCTTTATATAATGTGATTTATGTAATCACACTATGGGGAAATTGCAATGTTTACAGCAGCAAAATGCAGAAAACAGTGCAGAAGACAGGCAGAACATTTCAGAGTGAAGAATATCTGCTATTCAATTGCTTTTTCTGTACATACATGTACATTATTTAAATATTTGCAAAATATGTGTGGTCATTATAACTTTATTAAACCAACAAACCTAATGTTGACATCAGACTTTTTCACAGTACTGTATATTTAGACACACAAAACAGTCCTTTTGTTCTCTCTCCTTTACTAATATTACTTTTTAGCTCCACCTACTGGCCATCATAGGAACATCACTTATTGTTTATGGCTGGCAGGAGAAGTCATGGAGCTGCTTTGATATAATATTCACTTTTTTCTGCTCATGCACTTCCCTCCATTTATTATGTGAACAGGTAGTTCATCTGGCATTTTATAACAAAAGATACCTCCTGATAAATGTGCGCAAAAAGCACATTAGCCTAAAAAGCAGATAAAATGTATAGAAAAAAAGACCAAAAACCACCAGTGCTCATATATACATTGACATTTAAGAGAGGGCTTTCCTCAGCAGTATTTAATAGATATATTTTACTCTATATTTCTGTATCTGCATGGGTAATGTTTGCAGTAAGTGGAAGACGTTATTAAAGATACATGTGTGGTGATGCATTTTCTGCTAGTTAAAGCGCCCACTTGCACACACTCCCATACACACATGCACAGACTGGGGAGTTGTTAAGCTATTATTACTACAGGCCTATTATCAGAGACTGAAGTCATAATTACTGCCTGACACTCGCTATCTGCCAGTCTTACTGTGCTTCTTTGTGCCTGCTGCCTGTTTCGGAGAGTTTAATAAGTCCCTGTGCCAGTGGTTAAGTAATGACATTGTTTAATCTCCACAGCTCTCAGAGAGACAGAAACACACTGCCGAAGAAAGGTTTAAGGTAAGTGGATACACAAAACAGCTGTACGTACACACACTCCTATGTACCAGCCTGTCAAGCATTCAAAGTTTGATGGCTTTTAATTGCACACATACAGAGCTCCCATTGATAAAATCCTCTGTGAATGACAGATTCCCTTAATCCTGCCCACAGGACCATTAGACATCATTTCCATCACTTTTTTTCCCCTTCTTAATCCCCTTAAAATTGTACCTCGCTGTGCACTAGCAGCACATTTTAGTTGTCTTTGTATTGAAATGAAAGACAGAGCTATTCGTCCACTGGGAAGGTGAAGCAAAGTGCACTGATTAAATTTCATGACTTAAATAATGACTAAGCAAATGTTTCCATCTAATAAACTGCACTGGGTTGTGAGGAGAGGAGGTCAAGCTATAAACCAATCCCAAGAAACTCTTTGCAATAAATGCTTGATATATAAGAATAAGAATTGAGACTGTAATTTGGATGCCCCTCCATAAAAGATACTTTAAAAAAACATTCATACATACATATAAAACACACAAGGCACAATAAATGTTTGCAGTCGGTCAGTTAAAAAGTTAAATATTTCAGCTAATAAGTTAAAAGTAAATAAATAAATATTCTTGCACATCTTGATTTCACTACATATCAAAATCAGAATACTTTATTAATCCCAGATGGAAATTAATGAATAAATATATTACACATTAAAGGAGTTATATTTTGCTTTTTTTTTTTTAATTTTAAAAAAAAAATGGATTCATGCATTTTAAAACATTTCCCTGTGCTCTACATAAACTCTAAATGCTATGCTTGGGTCTGAATTCTTTATTAATTCAATTCCACAGGTTCATCTTCAACCCTATTTCTGAGTAATGACACTAGAAAGGTCATTTTGAGCGCTGGCCCTTTAAATGCAAATGAGTCACTTGTGTTCATTAATACAACCAACAACTGAACATTTTAAATAATTGGCTCGAGGTTTGGACATATTTTCAGTTTTTTCTACAACTGTTGCTGCTGACAAACAACTATGGTGTACTCTGAGAAATGTTCGTCAGAAGTCTTGACCTTATATATGCAAATGTCGTGACGTAACTAGTTATAGACGCAACAAATTAAGCAGGAATTAAAACGGGTTGTAGAAATCCACTCGATTTTTGCCAAAATGAATATAAAGATAACTTTGAAGCAACTGGAGGGTTCAAATTCAACCTTTTGGAACTAGGCAAGGCAGATTTATTTGTATAGTACAATTCATACACAGGGCAATTCACAGTGCTTTACAAAAATGGAAAAGAGATTAAAAGCACACGATTACAATTAAAACATAATCAATAAAACATAAATAATAATCAATTAAAACACAGTAAAAGGTCAGAGTGCACATAGAACCCTTTCAGTTGTTCTATGCACAGTTGAACAGAGCCGTTTTCAGCCTGGACTTAAACATTGTCACAGTACAGGTCTGTCTCACATCATCAGGAAAACTGTTCCAGAGTTTAGCTGCATAGAACTGAAATGCAGCTTCACCCTGTTTAGTCCTGACTCTGGGCACCAGCAGAAGACCAGTCCCTGAGGTTCTCAGGGTCCGAGAAGGTTCATATTGGACCAACATGTCACAGTTGTACTTTGGTGCTAGACCATGGACAGACTTATAGACCAGCAGAGCTGTTTCAAAGTCTGTTCTCTGAGCCACAGGAAGCCAGTGCAGAGATCTGAGCAAAGGACTAATATGGTCGTACTTCCTGGTTCTAGTCAGGACTCGAGCAGCAGCGTTCTGGATGTACTGCAGCTGTCTTACAACTATTAGGGTCCAAATACACAAATAAATGTACCAAAGACTAATAAAAGTGGGTTTAGCAAAATATGACCCCTTTAAGTCAGTTAAAAATGTGAATGTCCTAAAGTACCCTGTTTTTTTCTAATACATAGATGTTCTGTCTCTCTCCTTTATCTGTGCAGTTTCAATGGTGCTTCCCAACCTGAGGATGAAGGAAAGGAGAAAGGAGAGAGGAGACACTCTCACACCATCCTCAGCATGACCGACTCTTTAACTCTTCCACTTCTGTCTTCCCCCACGTCCCTGCCCCGTACCTCAAAGACCAGCATGGGTCAGTACAGCACCCACTCATTCTTTAATTCATCTCCTCTTTACCTGAATTTCTTCTCATCTGTAACCCTTTTCTCATTCTAGTTCCAAGTCCTGTTGGTGGACCTCCCAGGATGACTCGATCCAACAGTATCCCCACACACGATGCCTCTATGGAGTTATATGGGGCGTCTCCACTGGGCAGCACCCTGTCTCTAGCTGAACGTCCCCGCAGCATGGGAATGGTCCGATCTGGATCATTTAGAGACAAAGACAGTGATGAAGGTGAGACCTCTGACTCATACTGTGTGCAATATTTTTTGGGCATGATTGGACACAAATTCTACAATTATACTGTATTATATAAGTGTATATAAGTCTATGTAAGTGTATATGTACTATATTACATTTACAGTGCTATAAGCTCTAGTAAAATACACCTTGTCATTTTGTACTTTGCACCTTGTCTCCTTTATACTTATAGATCTTCTTCTGTCTTTTATAACTGTATTTATTTGTGTTCTTACACTGGGAATTTGAAGTATTCTGGTCTGATCTGCACAAAACTGACTAAGGACAGTAAAGCCTTTTCTGATTCTGATTCTTCCATTACCTTTCAGTTTATTGTAAAAAAAAAAATCAATTGGTTTTATAGGGAATCAGACTCCTGCGCCACCTCGTAGCCCTATTTGCAAGCAGAAGAAAATATCATAGTAGCATAAATTCATGTCAGGTCATCTGTCTATTTTTAATCCTTTACAATGGCCAGAGCAGAAGTTAAGTGTTTGGGGTTTTTTTAACTAGCAAAGTCAAACATTGATCACATACAATCATGAACACACCTTGACAACAAAGCTCATCTAACAATGTTAGTTACTATACCGGTAAATTTACAAGTAGGAAAGGAAAAAAATGAATTGCACAAGTCAAAGCTAAAAAGGGAAAGAAAAAACACTAAACTAAATTTAAAAAAAAAACAACAAAATAAATAAACAAAACAAAACACAACCCCCCCAGAAGTATTTTAGGTGAAGTTAAGTGTTTTACGGTCTAAATTCTACCTCCTGCAGCTTTAAATGAACAATGCAAAGTGTGAAAGACTTTTAAAAAAAGGATCTTTTGAAATGAAATAGCTAAAAAAAATTAAGATAGGGAAATAGAAAAAAAGAAAAAGAAAAGAAAAACATGTTTTGTTTTCATGGTTGTTACTGCTGGTTCAGTTCCAGTGTTTGCTGTGTTGAAATCTCACCTCCTCATTCTGTCTCTCACTGATTTGTGTTGTTGTTTCTTTCTGTCTCCTCAGTTCACGGTTCTGTTCTGTCTTTGGCATCCAACGCCTCATCAACCTACTCCTCGGTGAGTCTGAGTGGCATGCAGCCTCAGGTAGCTACAGTTCAATTCTTCATATGGTTTGCTGTGTATTTCTGTTTGTGGGAATGTGAGTGAATATTTGTCTGCAAAACAATGCTTCCCTCTCATTTGACACTTTGACAAGACTTTCTCCCTTGGTATGACCAGCACTTTATTAAACCCTCTTCTCTTCTCTTCTCTTCTCTTCTCTTCTCTTCTCTTCTCTTCTCTTCTCTTCTCTTCTCTTCTCTTCTCTTCTCTTCTCTTCTCTTCTCTTCTCTTCTCTTCTCTTCTCTTCTCTTCTCTCCTCTCCTCTCCTCTCCTCTCCTCTCCTCTCCTCTCCTCTCCTCTCCTCTCCTCTCCTCTCCTCTCCTCTCGTGTCTGGCTTTAACATCCTGACTTTTATTCCCCTTGCTTCCAAAGGCAGAGGAAAAGATTCAGGGAGAGGTAAGTGTACTCTTGCCTGCTCTTTCTTCTTGTCTTGTCTCATCCTTTTTCCTTTTCATCCGTCATTTCATCGTGTGCCAGTTTGTCATCCACGTCATGAACAGCATCCTCTCTAACCACTTAACTCTACACTCTCATGTCAACAACTGTCAGCTTTAGAGACTTTATTTTTATTTAACACACTAGTTTTTCTTTTCAGCAAATCCGTAAGCTGAGGAGGGAGCTGGAGTCATCGCAGGAGAAGGTTTCTAATCTGACCACACAGCTGACAGCAAACGTATGTACTATGTGTCAACAGTTTTTATTACACTGGCTTTAGACTTGTGGATAAATAATATTTTACAACTGTGATTTGATACTCCAAAATTGAAGTCTATATGAGTTTAGTCCAGTGGTTCCCAACCTTTTTTAGCTCGTGACCCCATTTTAACATAACAAATTTGTGGCGACCCCAGACATTCAAAACGGAAACTTTTTTTTTTTTTTTGCTAAAATTAATTTGTTTTTGATCATGTAATAGTTTGCTTTTCTATGTTGCAAATAAATGATCATTTTAGACAAGATTTAACCTACATAATGTATATTATTATGAACGGATGCAGAAAAGCCAGGTGTAGATTACTGCACAAAGTGAGAATTTTATTTTCCTTGGTCAGGATATGTACAGTCAGTCCAGCTTGGATTTACAAGGCTGACAATTAATACTGAACAAACAATAACTCAAACTATGAATTATGAAAGAGCTGCAGCATCTGAAACCGGCCACAATGAACATTTGAAAGATAAACAGTACCACAGTGCTTCAGTTTCAGCTTCACAGTTTGTCATGTCTTTTGTGTATTGTGATTGTTCTCGGTCAACTCACCATATACTTTTTATTAGTAATTTTTATCAATTACTAGAAATTTCAGGCGACTCCTTTTGAATTTCAGGTGACCCCAAGGTTGAAAATCACTGGTTTAGACCCCTCTCAACTCTCCTCACATTCCCTGACCCCCCTACAAGCAGCAGGACACTCCTCTATTTCAAGCGCATATTCATTATTTGAGCTTTGAGACACAATATGTGAGCTTTCACCTCGAGGCAACTGAAAAATTAGCAGCACCTCCCCTCTAGTTTTACATCCCATTAGTTGTCAGTCATCCTGATGAACTGTCCACCTCCTTTTGACACCTACCCTGAGGCTACAGTAACTGATACTACCAAAGATACAAGTGTAGAACAAGTAACTCTAGGCAAGGCTTCCATTGTACGCATTAAACTTGTTTTGCTCTTTTCTATGTTTATAGCAATTTTAGATTTTAGACAAAATGACATTAAAACAAAATCCTGTGCATATATTTTTTGCTAGGCAGTAGAAAAATTACCCCAAGATGCTGACTTTCTGACAGATTGAGGGGGGGGGGTTAAATACATGATTGACAGCTGTAATTACTAATCACTGATCCAATTCCATGAGACCTGATTCTACTCCTCTACTCCATGGCTAAACACAGACGCTTGGAAAAACATGAAACTCCAGTCATCTTGATTTATGTTTAATATTTTGGTTTTGACCGAGAGGAGAGAGCTGCACAGGGAAGCTGTGTATTTTCATATTCTAGTGTTTTTCCCTCAGATTTTTTCTCCTGCAGCCTTAACCTCCTAAGACCCAGGAAATGCCACCAAAGTACAAGCTTTTTTTGTTATTTATTAAATAAGTGCTTTTATTGGAAACCTCATGATGCAGCAGTTTTTTCAGATGCAGTTTTTACATTTTTTATCGAATGTCCTTTGTGGTGGACCGTTTTCTTTTCTTTTTTTTTTTTTGTATAAAGTTGTGAAACTCTTGTCCACAAATGTGGACAGTAGGTCTTGGGAGGTTAAAGGTTAGAACAATTATAGCACCTCGACAAAAAAAACTGAAATAATAATAATACAATGTAGGTACAGATACAAGTGATAAAACACCAGCATACAAAATCATTTTGTGTATATACATGGGTCTTAGCTGTTTTTTCTGTTTGTTTGTCTTTTTGTCAGATTTATATTGCACTTTCTATTATGTTGTTCATGTTCATAGTTAATAAGCTGCTCCATATTTTACTTCTTTAACAGAGGAGGATGGTTGTCCATTTGAGTTTTTGTGCATTGCAGTTCAACAGCAACGACTTTTACACTGTACTGACTTGGCTGGTGTTTTTATATCTAGAAACAAATGAATTAAAGCTGCATAAATGTAAGAATCTGATAATATGCAGTTTCTGTCTGCCCATATAAAGCCGATATGTAAAGATATACATAAAGACTGATGACATTGTTCCATTATAGAAAAGTATCTCCTTCCTCTCAGTCCAAATCAAAAGACTAAATATAAAGACAGATGACCTGATGTAATTTCATGCCATTATAGAAAAATGACTCGATGTTTCTGAGCTTCCATGGTGAGAAATAGAGTAGAGTCACATTCAGATACAGAGTCGGTAATTACTGTCAGATATGTCTTCAACTCTTCTTCCTGTCTGAAAACAGCATTGATTAGACAAAAACCTGTGTTGCGGACTATATTTTCCACAGTCTGAAAACACAAAGAGGGAGCAGAAGCCAAAGTCATGTCCTCTCAGATCACTTGAACTATAATATGCTGATATGTATAGATTTTTTATAGATCAAACACTGCAGTTTAATGCAAAGAGAGAGCACGATGATGTAGGCACTTCAATAGAAGCTTTAGGTTGAAAGTATAAAAAGGCTAAGTATCCTAGGTTATCAATGTCGTGGTTTGGCATTTTTTACCGTTCTATGTAACCAAATTCCAGTTTGTTTATCGTTTTTCGTTCTTTACTAATTCCATTTCTTTACGATCTTTGCTCCTTTGTTTGATAAGGCCAAAGCTGTGCGATACAATGCGTGAGAGAAAAAGATGTATAACCCTATAGGCAGTGTCAGTCGTAGATCACTCTTGTGCAGTCTCAGCACATTTCTTATCCATGCAGAGTTTGAATAATGCTAACCTCGGCCTGAACCTCTCCCCTAGTCACTTAGCTTCAGTAGAAACACACGTGTGCAAATACACATGGGGCCTCGCCCTTTCTCTCCACTCTACAAAATTGTTTCTGTACAACCACTTTGTCAGCTCTTCCACGGGTCCAAATGCAGCACAAACATTATGCATGGTTTTATGAGGTATCCATCAATCAAGCGTTTCTGCGTTCTATGTCCCTCGTCCCTCGAGACCGCTCACACCCTTTGACCTTAATTTGCATAGGCAGTGAATAGACGAAGCCGACGCCTGATCACAGCATCATTATGTCCAGGATTAATGAGCGGACTGTATCTATTATGTTACTGTATTAACACTTTGTATGGAGGAGAAGGGAAAGTCATTTTCCTCTCCTGCTCTGGGCTAAAGTGGGTGTGTGTGTGAGAACAAGATTAGGGAGGAGGTGATTTTCCAAAGGCGACATCCTGTTCAGCTTTTGTGTGTTATTCAGCACTTTAGTACCTTGTATCGGATGAATAAAAGGGCAAAAAGGACCTGCTTCACCTGTTCCTTTATGGAGAGTAGTTTTAGTTGTACTAGTCTCCCAGTATTTAATCTACATCTAATAATGATCTATAAGGTGATAGAACCGAAACCTCAGCATTATGCGCATTTGACCGTATTAACTGTATTTTTTCCATCTACATTAGCTCAAGACAAAAACTGTTTTTTTAGAATTGTACTCCATGTACATGCAAATACTAACAAACATCACCAGTTTGTTGTTGATTCATACTTGTGTATTACAACACTAGCCAAAAATATTTTCTCACTTGGATTTAACTAATATTTAAGTCTTCTATTAGATAATTACTGTAACGACTAATATATTTCAGATTGTATAGTTCTCTAACTCTAACTGATATAGTGAGTAACCTCTCATTTGTAAAACAACCATCATTTTAATATAGAATAGAACAATCGAACAAATGTGTTTAAAAAAAAAAAGGTCAGAGTTATGGGGGCATTAGGTTGAGAAGAGAGCTGGATGAAGTGATTACCCATCATGCTTAGTGCCTACAGTACAAGCCTGTGGGGGCAGTGTTATGATCTGGGCTTGGTTCAGTTGGTCGGGTCTAGGTTCAGCAACGTTATGTATCCAAAAAATGGAAGAAATAAATGCTGTGACATTATATAAATTCATGCTGTAATCAAAGTTAAAGCCATTATAGCAAAATACTACAGTTTGAATACTTCTAATGGCCTGGCTTTGTATATACTGTATATGTGCAGGAGGGGTGGAGACTAAAAACATCCTATAAAAAGATGCAACCTTTGTGTAAATATCCGGAATAATGCTTACGAATCAAAACAAAAATTCCATAACCCTTTCATGCATAAATTATGAGAACCTTAGTTGAGATTTTTTTCCTGAGGGTTTTTATTCCTCTTTAGGCATGAAAAAACAATGCAATTGAATTGTTTTTTAATAAACCTGTTTTTTTAAGAAGGTAGATTTGTTTCTTTATTGCTTTAACTAAAAAAAAAAAAAGTCAATTAAAAAAAAGTATTTGAATGGAAAAAAAAAAAACGACCCAAAAAATTGCATTTGAACACTTTTTTTCTTTGATTGAAGAGAATTTTTTTTAAAATTGATTTTATTTTATTTTTTTTTAATGATTTTTTTTTTTTTTTTTTTTGGTTAAAGCAATAAAGAAACAAATCTATCTTCATAATTTTTTGTGGAGTTCCAAAAATGTCCACTCTGCTGGACACCATGTTAATTTTTGAAGGAAGGAATGTAATATCAGAAAGTGATATACTGTGTGAAAACTATAAAATCAAAACATTTTTAATGCAATTAATCTGATTTTGTCTCACATTTTATCATATTTTTTCAATTTTTATCAGCAATTGATTTACACTCAAACATGTCACTGCAGATCATGTTTATAGTATGTTTAGAGTAAAGCAAAGTTACAGTAATGGTGTGAATATCAGTGTATGAGATAGTGCATGAGCGTCCACTGTGTTGGCTCATATGGAACTAAAACAACAAAACCCATGAATATATTAGAGAACAGATGTAGAATAGCTGTCCACTGTAGTGACCACTGTGCATGAAAGGGTTAATTAATCAAAATCTAAAGACAAAGCAGTAATCCAAAATGTTAACAAACTGAGATGCAACAGTGAAATTCTTAAGTCCTTGTCTGTCACTGCCTTTTCAGATTTTTTTGTATTAAAAATGTGCTAATCTTATAATTTGACACACCACCCACCCCTGTGGTCAGTCAATACATATTTGAGAAACTAAACAGCTGCATGTGTTCTTGTTCTTAATGACTGAAATCATCTTCTTTTCCAAACAGGCCAATCTGGTGGCTGCCTTCGAGCAGAGTTTAGCGTTGATGACAACTCGACTGCAGTCTCTGTCCATAAGCCACGAGCAGAAGGTATCCAACCCCACCCACTATATCCACACATTCAAGCACAAACACACGTCTGCATTCCTGCTGCATTCCAGCATTATGCCCATCTTGTATGTGGTCAGTTCAGAGCAGGCTCTGCGCTGACATTGAATGAGGTGACTTTGATCCGAGCCTGCAGTGAGGAGCTAAATGTAGGTTAGGGGCCCAGGAGGTTGGTGTGAGGATGGAGGATCAGCAGAAAAAAAAACAACACTTAAGGCTGAATTATAAGGCAGACTCCATTTGCACGTGTACTCACACCAAACATCACATTCCTGCATTCTTCTGCTTTTGTGTGATTTGTTGTGATGTGAATGAACTGATCGGTGCCTGAAGCGGTTCAGTGTGTGTGTTTGTGTGTGCGTAAATGTGAGGAGTCTCTCTGGTTTCTTCATGCCTTGCTGCTCCCACTGAAAGGCCTGTCTAGACCGCTCCAGAAACACTCTTTTGTTGTTTGTGCCAGCGCGCTGACCTGTGCAGCTCCACCAGCAGCACAGTCTCTTTAACCTTGAGGAGATGGGCCGGGCAGCTCCATTTAGATTGGACCCGTATCGACTTCTGCACACAATAAGCAACACACAGAGACACTGCTGTTCACAACGCCTTGTCCTTTTGAACTGTTCACATGGTGAATGGGATTAAAGCCCACGAGCACTTCCAGTTCATATAAGTAGACTGACTGCAAGCTCCATTATATGGACTAAAGTAATGGGACACAGTGAGTTATGGTTGTTCCAGAAGGCTGAGCTCTAAAGTGATAATGACAGATGTTATATTTTAATTTTATACTGTTTATTGTTCATTCGCATGTATACAAGACAATAAAACATAATAATAATAACAATAAAAAACATGCCAGGGAAGCCAAAAACTAAAGTGGTTTATCGTGAGTCTCCCCAAAAACTTGAAATAAAGAAAGTATTTGCAATGTCTAGTAATGAAATACAATCATAAGCAAACAAAATTAACTAAATGAAGGAAATAAGTCAAAAACAAGTATAACAAAGAAACTATATACATCGTGAGCAGTGCACGTGGAAATAAATAAGAATCAACAAAACTATGAAGCGAAATTCAGAATGAAACTAATAAGTTAAGAAAAATGGTAATTGAATCAAGGAAAACAAACATAAGATTAAGGTTAATATTATTACAATAAATATTTGTACTTCATCTTTAGGGTTAATTTAGTTTTTTATTGTCATGTACACTTGCAAACTGCTTCAGAGTTTGTTTTTACTCAGTTTGGCTGGACTAAATTTTGACATTTTTTAATCATTATTGTTTTAAATGTTCTACCTCTAGATTTCTGAAATATTTGTCATGTTCTGAGTATTTATAGTCATAAATACTCATTTTAAGCCACAAGATACAAGTATGTGCCTCTGTCAACTCTCACTCAGGAGAAAAGTCAACCTTTAGAATTGAAATAAATACTGTTTTGACATTTATAATGATAATTATTGAAAACAACTGACATGATTTTTTTTTTTTTATCATGATAACATTTCAAATCAGCCAGAATGCTCTAAGTGTCAGTAAAGTGCCTGATGTTATTTATTTTATTAACTGGTGTACTTACATTATAGCAAATGTTTCCACAAGCGTTCAGTTGAAACTCAGATGAATTTGTAATTTAATTCAATTTAACCATCTGTTTCATTTGATCACCTCTCAATGGGATCAAATCAATAACATGTACCTACTTGCAGCTATCGCATCAGAATAAATTAACATAACCTGAATCTACCTCACTGAACATGTGAAATAGATCACCTTGTCTTTAAATGTGATTTCTATCTGGGTCATGTCAGGTGTTCATTTTCAGGGGCAATGTGATGCAAACTGCAACTCCTGTGAGCACATACAACTTCAGTGCATCATCTGCTACTGCGTTTTCTGTCATTGTGGTGATTGAGAACACCCCACAGCAGCTGAAATGACATAAATATGTTTAAAATACAATATAAACAAAGTAGTTTAAGAGGTAAGACATAGATATGCCTTTTCTGTAATCCAGAGTACTCCAGTTAATAAGAAATTTTTAGTTCAAAGTCTGTTTTCTCTTTTGGTCAGTTCAAAACCCAAAGCAAAAACCTTATTATTTAAAAGACTGAAAATCAGAGAGACTGATGACTTTATCATATTTAAAAGTATTTCAAAGTTGCAACAATAATCCAATTTTAGAAATACACTCTATGAGCAACACATTATGCTTTCACATTCACACTCTTTGAGGATTAATTAACAAATCATTAAACTAAAATGGCGTTGATCGGTGACCTCTCAAAAAAGCAAATGGCATTTGAATGAATAGTGAATATAAATGTGAAGGAAAATATTTGAAGTCCCCGTGACCCTAGTGAGGATAAAGCGGGTTCAGAAAATGAATGAATGAATGAATATTTGAAGTAATCTGCCCCTTTCATGCAGGATCATTCTGATGAACAAAAGCAGAGCTAAGGCTTCCACAACACAGCTTACAGGCATTTAACTGGGCTGACATTTAACACTGAATTCATTTTCTGCAGGACACGGAGCTACTGGAGTTGAGGGAGACCATCGAGGCTCTGAAGAGCAAGAATGAAGAAGCCCAGGCTGTGATTCACGGAGCCTTAAACAACCCAGATAACTTGAAAGGTTTGGAAATCCACCAGCTGATCCTTATCTTTTACTGTCTGTCTTCATATCTGCATCTGTTTAACTCTTTAACCCCTGACGTGTCTGTGGTGAGCGTTCTGAAAGTAGGATTTATTTTTTTTAAATTCCTAAAACGTCAATCGTTTGCTCAACAGGAAAACTTTGCAAACATGCTGATAGAATAGACCTTATTCTTTCCATAGACATTTGAGCATGCTCAGTGCACCCCCTGCTGCCTGTGTGATGGGGGGGTCAAACAGAGCAGTGAGTGAGACTGACTCACTATAAAAATAGACAGTTTGAGGTTTGTTTGTTTTTTTACACCATTTTCCTTATTTTTTGTTTTTACTGTTGTCTGCAATGTTGTGATTTTCCTGTATTTTTTTTACTGTGCAGTGGTGGATCCAGAAAAAAAACGGAAAGGTGGGGGTGGGGGTGGGGGGGTTATATATACATACTGTACATATGTGATATCCCTCTCCAAACTTTCATATTCAGAACATATTGTGCATTACGTTCATATTTCACAACACAATATACACTTTGCTGTAGACATTTAATTTAATGTAAGCAGTGTATCAGGGGAAAAGGATCGGCAAAAAATGAGCTTTTGCTTCTAGCCTATTCCTTTTTTGTTTTTTATGTTTATTATAATTATTGTACTACGTGAAATGATTAATGTACAAACCAAAATAAACAATTCAATTTAATTCACTTTAATCTTAATTAATCCTGAAGCTTAGATTTAAACGTCACATCCCGAAAAAGTACCAAGACAATCAGATAGCAAATAGGTCAGCAGATTTTCAAACGGGGGGGGGGGCACGGCACCGAGAGCACCGGTACGTAAATCCGCCACTGCTGCGTTTTTACCGAGTTTTGACGGTGTAACTGCTTTTTTGAGTTCAACCAGGTGTCAGAAAGCATTTGGACTGATTTTGAAAAAAAAGAGCCCCAAAATAGAAACTATATGGACCAAAATTCAAATACTTATTGTTCAATGTATTCCAGTTTACAGTTCATGTTCAACATCCTAAATCTCTTTTTGATGTATATTCTGAGTGCCTTATTTAGTAAAAACCCGTCAAACTTCAACTCCTCTCTTTGTCTCTTTCTGTTTTTCACCCTGTTTTGACCCTAAAACACACAGTAAAGTAAAACCACTGAAGAAAAGGAACACAAGCACATACTCACAGCAGCTTTTATGACACTGAAACACATGCTAATTCAAAGCAGCATGTTTACCTGAAATAATGTCTCAAGGGTTAAAGGGTTAAATGACTTTTCTGTGCCGCAGACATGCGTATCCGCCGGCAGAACTCATGTGAAAGCATCTCCAGTCTCAACAGTCTGACCAGTATGTCGAGTGTGGGCAGTTTGAAGGACCAAGATGCAAAGAAGAAGAAGAAAAAGAGCTGGGTAAGTTTGTGAGCGTCAGCAGAGACGCAGAGCCTGGGGTTGGTCTGTCTTTAGTGTGAATAATATAGCTGAATGAATCCAGGAACAAAGTGTGACCGGTCTTTCCCTCCTGTGTGTTGTCATTTGTGCTCGTTTAGGTCTATGAGGTGAGTGCAGTCATTGTGACCCTCTGAAGCCTCTTTAATTTTCTGACATAAAAGCATGACGGATCATCCTAAACCCCAACACAATCTCCATCTCTGCTGATTGACAGCCTAAAGTCCTGATTAGCTGCCTGTTCTGTGAATATTTGACATGAATAGATGGCTGTAATTCAGTTAGCGTGGCAATCAGCAGATGTGCTACTTCATGAAAAATTGACTTTTCAGTTTCATCGTCTACGCTTTTACTAAATACTGTTTTCAAATATATTTTCCTCCATTTATACTATGCTTTATTGTGTCTTTTGTTCTTGTGGAAAAGTACCGACGCTCAGTATTGTGATCAACATTCAGCCTGATTGTTTATTCCATTCTGATCAAATCTGACCGTAACGTTTACTTATTTACCAAAATGAATGGAGGCTCAGTGTTTAGCATGTGTCAATTAACAAACCTAACACCTTCTTCTTTTACATTTCAGTCAAAAAAATCCAATCTTTAACTGTACTTTGGGTTAACTTCTCCCTGTCCCTGCTGTTCTGTTTCTGTATAGCTGAGGAGCTCCTTCAACAAGGCATTTAGCATAAAGAAAGGAAGCAAAACTTACTCAGACATTGAGGAAATCGTCACCCCTGACTCCTCGGCTCCCAATTCGCCAAAGATGCCTCATGAGTGTGGAGAGGGAGGCGAGAACCAGCTTTCATCTCTGAAAACCTCAGCCTCCACCACCTCCTGTGTGTAAGTACCTGAAGACCTCAGAGTTTGATGACTCTTTACATCCAATCTCCCCAGCAAAGGATACTTTAGGTTGAATCTAATGACTGCACTCCATTGGTATTGAAGAGTAAAAGTGATCAATGTGCAGTAAAATGGCCCCTGTCGATGTGTAAGTGTTATATATGATGTGTTGCATTTTACTGGTGCAGATGTTTATATAGCAAGACATACAGGGGTTAGACAAAATAATGGAAACACCTTAAAACATCAACAAAATATAATTTAATATGATGTAGGTCCGCCTTTTGCGGCAATTACAGCCTCAATTCTCCGAGGTATTGATTCATACAACTTGTGAATTGTTTCCAAAGGAATTTTAAGCCATTCTTCAGTTAGAATACCCTCCAACTCTTTTAGAGACGACGGCGGTGGAAATCGACGTCTTACTTGAATCTCTAAAACTGACCGTAAATGCTCAATAATGTTGAGGTCTGGGGACTATGCCGGTCATACGAGATGCTCAACTTCATTAGAATGTTCCTCATGCCATTCTTTAACAATTCTAGCCGTATGGATTGGGGCATTATCATCTTGAGGTGAAGGTGTTTCCATTATTTTGTCCAACCCCTGTACATCACTATCCTAGAGAACCCTATTTGTTGAAAAGCTCATTTTCAAGAGCTCAGAAACACAGACCACGTTTCAGAATTGCCGCAGTACACTTTTCAGCAAATCTAAGAAAATTTTTAGTGTTTATTTTAAGTGTTTATTTATCTTAAATAGGGGAATTTTTTTTTCATCCCTTAGAGAATCCTTTACTTCATCACAAACATCCGAAATCAACACATTTGGAGATATGTGGTTTTCATCAGACAGGTGAAAAACACAATATTTACTTCTGAATTTAGTATAAAGTTGTATGAAATAGAAATACTCAAATGGCTTCGAATGTGTATGTATCAGCAGAATTTTCTTAATCCCACAATTGCATTCTAATACATGTAGGATCATGGAGACAACAGAGGAAGGGGAAAATGATGAGAGGGCGGTGTCAGATCTACGTTCAGAACTCTTGGTAAAAGAGAGAGAGCTGACGGACATCCGACTGGAGGCCTTAAACTCTGCTCATCAGCTGGAGCAGCTCAGAGAAGCCATGAACAGCATGCAGGTACGTTTTGCCCTGAGTCTTCATGGGTTTAGATCAGTGGTTCTTAACTGGTCTGAACCCACTATCACCCCTAAATGACAAGCCATGACCCAAGCTGATAACAGTTAAGCTTCTCAAATGTATTTAATAAAAGATGGTGTGTTTTGAACCTGAGATAATACAGAATATCAGAGTATGTCAACGCAGAAGACAAGTTTAATGACAAACCAAACTGATCAGCAGGTGGTGATGTTAAATATGGGCTTGTTCCCTTTAACGCCACATTAGGTGCATTTTAACCAAAACCAAAAATGAGCAAAATTAAAAATGCTTTCAGTCACTTATTCAAGAATTAAACACACTGAGGTTTTTGTCGACAATGAAAGTAAAACCATATCTGATGTAGTCATTGCCATACTTGAGTTTTACCATGATTTGAATAGAAACTTTTTTTTTTTTTCACTTTATTTAGAGAACACTTTGAACTTTTTAGGCAGACAGTGTATGTACAGCATAAGATATAAAAATACAGAATAAACTAGATTGTCACACCTGAATGTCAACTCCTTTCTCACCCGCCACCCACCACCCAAGGCCAATCACTCAAAACCCAAAGAAAGGACAAAGAAATAGTTAAAGAAACAATTCAACAAGAAAAAAAAAAGAAAAGTAAATAAGAAACACACATACATACATACATACATACATATACATATATATATACACACACACACACACACACACACACACACACATAAACATATATACATTAAAAATGAATAAATCATCTTAATAAAATAAATGGCAAAAAGTAAATATTGGGTCTTCTTTTATGCTGTGAAATGTTTGATGTTAATTAGCATTACAGTGCATTTCCGCCACCTACTGTTGGGGAATGTGAATGGGCGGCGCTCATTACCATAAAAGATAAAGTACTGGTTTCGTAACATTACTTTTTGCCCAGACAAAGGCCTGCAACCCACTGAAAACATGTTTGCGACCCACTTTTGGCTTGAGAATCACTGTTTTAGATCATCACATATATATGCATGAGTAAGATCTCGCCGTATGAATATGACTTGAATAAAAAGTTCTTTCTGCTTGTGTTACAGTCAACAGTAGAGAACCTGAAGGCAGAGAATGACCATCTGAAGACAGGAAGTCAGGGCCCGGTCATCCCTGGACCGGGTCCCACCTCCTCCACGTCTCAGCCGTCAGGATTGGCCTCTCTGCTGGGGCCGTCGCTGAGGCAGCCCATGAGCATGTCCCTCACCAAGTCCTTCAGCCTCAGCCTGAACAACTGTAAAGAGCCTGGTAATGGATCCTCAAACACAGCCCTCGAACCAATAGACAATTAATGCTTCCTTCCTTTTTTTCATCCATTTTTCCCTCTCTCTTTCAGATGCGTCACCAGCTGACATGTTGAACTTTTCTTCACAGCGGGATGAGATCTGTGCACGAGTTCTGGTTCGCATTGGAGATCAGTCTGAGGTAAACTAAACACACGATACCTTTGTCAGGGTTTATAGCAGTATTGAGAGTTAAAAATGAACAGCTGGACTATAATTTTTCTGTGTGTGTGTGTCTGCAGGACTGTAAGCAGCAGCAGCAGTACTACCTGGGCTCAGTACCGGTCAGTGGGAAGACGGACTGGGCCAACCTCGACTCCCTTATAGCGAAGACCTTCAAAGTAAGTCAGAGCTCCACCTTCACTGTGCAGACATGACTGTAGTTTAGTCCAAATGATTCCCAATATTTTCTTTTTTTCTCAGGACTACCTTACTCAAGTGGACCCAACATCCAGCCTGGGTCTGTCTTGTGATTCGCTGCACATGTATCAGCTGGCCCAGGGAGGACAGAGGCTGATAGGAGGGGACAAACCCCAAGCCTCGCCGTATCGTTGCCTTGGCAGTGCTTCACCTAAGATATTTATCACTTTGAAAGGTGAGTGAATACTTGGAGTGGGAGTACAGACCATTTTGCTGTAGAAAAATAGCATGGCTTTGATAATCTTTTTTACTGCCCAATTCGATATCCATTCCAACATGATTATATATCAGATTATTGATGAATGCAGTGTTTCTAAAGACTTTAAAAAGTATAAAATCCAATAATCTAAATTTCAGGCCTGTTAAAAAAAAAAGTCACCAAATTACGAATTAGGAACTTTAGTCACACAGTAAACCAGAAAAACATGAAAAAAACAAACAAAAAAAAAAAAAACACTGAACATGTCTAATATTGTTCTTTATTCATACAGGGTTTCTGGCAAAGCAAGGCAAGGCAGATTTATTTGTATAGCACAATTCATACACAGGACAATTCACAGTGCTTTACAAAAATGGAAAAGAGACAGGTTAAAAACACACAATTACAATTAAAACATAATCAATAAAACAAAAATAATAATCAATTAAAACAAAGTAAAAGAGAAGAGTGCAGATAGAACCCTTTCAGTTGTTCTATGCACAGTTGAACAGAGCTGTTTTCAGCCTGGACTTAAACATTGTCAGAGTAGAGGTCTGTCTCACGTCATCAGAAAGACTGTTCCAGAGTTTAATTCTGCAGGTCATTAAAAAGCCTTAAAAGTCATTAAATATATTTTGTGAAAATTAAGGCCTTAAATGTGATTAAAAAAGCATTAAATTCAATATCCAGAGGCATTAAAAAATTAAATACACTTCATGGGAAAAAAAAGCATCGTTATTCACAATTTATTTTGATTATATAAACATTTTATCATTTTGATCGGAAGTGTAGTGTGATGACTGACAGGCGGAACCTTTTAATTGGCTATTGTTTATGGCCGATACACGAAGTCACAATACCGGATGCTTGGAATGCAATGTGCTGTGAGTGCTCATGCTGTGGTGAAAGAGCGGAGGGAATATTAGCAAATGTCAGAAAAATGGGAAAATGCAACTTTCAGCAGAAGTGATTGGAGGAGGAACTATTCAGACCCTGTCGATGGTTAACCTACATAAAACTATATATGAAACTGCATCTGCAGTTGGACATGGGCATTAAATTTGTTTAAAGTGGCATTAAAAAGGGCATTAAAAAGCATTAAATTAGATTGGCAGATACCTGCAGAAACCCTGTCATAAATAGAGCTTTACCGAGGTCTTTAACAGACTGAATTTGAACTTTTCCCTTCACAGGTTGAGTAGGTGGTACTTTTGAGAACAGAGAACGTTACTGTTAAAGTATATGAGACTATACCTTACCTACATGTAACGCTTTTGGAGCTATTCTATAAATGCTAAACATGCTTTTCTTCTCTCTGTGTCACATTTCTGCTTCTTAGGTCTTCGAGAAAAGTGTGTTGATTCTCTGGTGTTTGAGACCCTCATTCCAAAGCCCATGATGCTGCATTACATCAGCCTGCTGCTGAAGCACAGGCGTCTGGTTCTGTCTGGGCCCAGTGGGACAGGGAAGACCTACCTGGCCCAGCGGCTGACCCACTACCTCCTGCAGCGCAGCCAGGCCGACTCACCCGAGGCCGAACACGAACCCTGCCTCCTGGGACGAAGTGCTGCTGTCACCTTCAACCTGCACCGTCAGTCACAGAAGGTGATGCATGACAGGATTTATGTCACATGTGTTCAAGTTACTGTTAAATACACGCACAGAAAATTCACACTTGTTCACTTTCACAGGATTTGCAGTTGTATCTGTCGAATCTAGCAAATCAGATCGACAGAGACAGCGGAGGAGACCTGCCTCTGGTTGTTATCATAGATGACATCAGCGACGCGGCAGCCATCACCGAGCTCGTCAACGGAGCTCTGACCTGCAAATATCACAAATGGTGCGTCACTTCCACTAGTTGCAACATTTCCAAAGAATCAAGATAAAACCGTTTCCAGGAAAGATAATCATATTTCCATTTACTGTTTTAACAGTCCTTACATCATCGGAACAACAAATCAGCCTGTGAAGATGTCATCTAACCATGGACTTCACCTGAGCTTCAGGTTGGGCACCATCCAATGTAGAGAATGACAGAAGAAAAATCTGAGGCACTTGGCATATGAAGTTATTTTTTACTTTTATTTATTTATTTATTCATTTGCGATCATTTAATTTATTTGACCTTAAACTTGACATGTCACATGACCAGTGTCACATGATGTATTTAGGTTCAAGGATACTTTATTTATACCCGTAGGTAGATTTGTTTTGCAGAAAAAATTATTGCATTTGACATTCCGTTACAAAACACACATTGAACCTGACAGACAGGTACTTGGTCGAGTGTCAGGACAAAAAGCGCTCAGTGTTCCACCATTCACCAGGTTTAACGTCAGAACAAGTCTCTCTATCGAAGACTCTTCAGCAGGCATTTCTTAGTTCTGAAATGCGTTGGTATTATCCATAAGATGAATAAAGGATTTTTATTTTTATAATCAGATTGCCTCAGACTTTTTCCTGTTATTATCAACACTGTGTATTTTTGAGATCCCTGTTATTAGTCATTTATGATCATTCCTCTGCCTATTTTGGTTTCCTTCAATTTCAGAACATCTTGTCTTTATTAGAGCTGTGCATAATTTGATGAAAAAGATTTAAAGGCATACGTTTTTCATATTCATACAGGATGGTAATGTTCTCTAATAACGTGGAACCGGCCAACGGTTTCCTGGTGAGGTACCTCCACCGTAAAGCTGTCGAAACCTACCAAGAGGCAGAGCTGGACCCAACACAGTACCAGGCCCTCCTCCATGTACTAGACTGGGTTCCTCAGCTTTGGTACCACCTGCACGCTTTCCTTGAGAAACACAGCACGTCAGACTTCCTCATAGGTGAGCAATGATGGAAACACAGTCAGCGATTCAGGATGACATGAAATGCTGTTAGAGCGTTGCAGGGGAACTTTGGAACAGTGTGAATTGTCCCATCGGAGCTCGACTCAAACCAGTAAATGATGATGCAGCAACTCAGCCCGTCAGACTGTTAGTGGCTGGTGTTAGAACAAAGTGTTTAATAATGTATGTCTCAGTATTTGTTGGCAATAAGTCACTTTCAGCATTATTATTAGCTGTTCCACTTGATCGTTTTTTCTGTATTTACTGGCAACCACTCCTGCTGAATAGACCGGAGGAATTCTCAACCATCTTGTTTTTATGGTTTCATCAGATCATCATATACTAAAACTGCAACTGTAGCAAGAAACTCAATACCAGTCTCCTAATTTATATCTTCAGATGCTGCAAATTATACCCTGCTCCGAATAAACTCAAAAAGCAGCACTTAGCTTGGAAGTACAACGTCTCTTTGTCAATCTTTGGCCTGAACAGGCTTTTACATGAGAAATCCTCATTCAAGGCCAGTTTATTAATGTAGCACATTTCATACACAGAGGTAATGCAACGTGGTTTAAGTAAAATAAAAATCCAGGGGGAAATAAGACAAAACCTGACAATAAAAGAAGAAATCCCCAAAAAAAGTGCTCAGAAGAAAGTACAAGATATTTAAAATATCAATATAACCTTATAATCTCATAATTATATTTACACAACAATATTTTTGGGCACTTATTTATGTGTATTTCTTTAATTATGATATTGCTAATATATTGTCTCGTACATACTGTCCAAATTTTTGTTCTAAATGTGTGTCAATAGAGTGTTTTAATATGTATATATTTATTCAGAGCAGTGTGTGTGTGTGTGTGTGTGTGTGTGTGTGTGTGTGTGTGTGTGTGTGTGTATATATATACAGTGGCTCCATTCAAGTGTAATAAAAAGTAGCAGGAACAAAATTATCTATCTATCTATCTATCTATCTATCTATCTATCTATCTATCTATCTATCTATCTATCTATCTATCTATCTATCTATCTATCTATCTATCTATCTATCTATCTATCTATCTAATTTTTGTTTGTTTGTTTGTATTGATAATTTCTTTCCTGCTAAATTTAAATATACTTGAATGGAGCAACTGTAGCACACAATAATTTCCCCCTGGGATTTATAGTGTTCTGATTCTTAACAGAGATGAATAAAATAGTTGTTTTAAATCTATATTGAAATGGTTAATACTATTTACAGTTCTCCAGATTTACATTATATGGCAATAAGAATACATTTTAGTGTAGACTGTATTCATAACCACATGAAAAGACACTTAAAAATGTCTGCATTTGGGGCAAATCTGAACTCTACTGACAGTTTCTCCCAGTTTCTACAGTATGATAACCCAATACTGCTTCTCTGTTTAGTCTGGAATCTGGGCTCAACTCGTCCATACATCTAAGAATCCTACTCACTTTATATTCCTTAAATGTATCATAGATGTGTTCAAGGTCTAAATTGCTTACTGATTTGTTGCCTCGTAGCAGAACTTTAAAGTCTGTCCTGTAACTAACTGGAAACCAGTGTAAAGATATTAGAAAATAGGGGATAATGGAGTATTATCAGTTTAGATCAGTGCGTAATGGTATTAAAAGGTAAGCGGTAACTAAAGGGCTGTTAATCCGACTTAGCTCATTAACAGGATGCGTTTCCTCCTCAGGACCCTGCTTCTTCCTGTCGTGTCCAGTGTCAGTATCAGAGTTCAGGCAATGGTTCATTGATCTGTGGAACCACTCGATCATACCGTACCTGCAGGAAGGAGCAAAAGACGGCATCAAGGTCAGCACACACACACACACACACACACACACACACACTAACAGACACGAAGTTCATTCCCAAACCTCCTCTGATGTCGTTTTCTAAACAACAACACCACCTGGGTGTCCTTCCCTCAGGTGCACGGGCAGAAAGCAGTGTGGGAGGACCCAGTGGAGTGGGTGAGAGGGACCCTTCCCTGGCCCAACGCACAACAAGACCAGTCCAGGCTCTTCCACCTACCTCCCCCCAGCATCGGTCCATCCAGTGAGGAGAAGAAGCCCCCCAAAGACACACCTCCGCCCAGTACACTGGAGTCAGACCCCCTGGTGAGAATCACAGCTTCTGTTGTGTTAGAGAAAAGGTTAAGGATGATGATAAAAACACTTACATATACAGCCCACAGATATGGCAAAAAATATTATAATTATTTTTTTCCCATATTGATTAGTATTGATGATATTGCTCCCAGTTTGAAGAGTATCCTGATATTGACCAAAGCTTGAAGAAACTGGGTTTGGTTTAACCCTTTCATGCATGAATTATGAGAACCTTAGTAAAGATTTTTTTCTTGAGTGTTTTATTCCTCCTTAGGCATGAAAAGAACAATGTGACTGAGTTATTTTTTTTCTGTTTGAATTAGAAAAATGTTCATGTTTTTAATTTTTGAAGTAAAGAAACATGTTTAAAACCCAATATCAGAAAGTGATATGAAAACAATGAAATAAAAACATTTTTAATGCTGCTAATCTGATGTCTTCTCACATTTTAACACATTCTAATGCTAGTAATTACTTACTTCATGGAGATAATATGCAAAAAAAAAAAAAAAACTTTTTGTCTAACAAATAACAATTGATTTAGACTCAAACATGTTACTGCAGATCAGCTTTATCAAGAAAAGCACAGTTACAGTAATTGGATGAATGTCAGTGTATTATGGGATGGTGCATAAGCATCACTGTGTTGGCTGATATGGAACTAAAACAACAAAACCCATTAATATACAAGAGAACAGCTGGAGAATAACTGTCCACTGTAGTGACCTATGCATGAAAGGGTTAAAGATTCTGTTTCTTTTTTGTTAGACAGATTAAAAAAAGTAGATTTTTTTTTTTTTACCTTTACATGTTTCGGCTACACCTATACCTCAGAAGGGTCACTTGATGTTCCTGTGATGTGTCTTGTCAGCTGTTTTATCCATGTTTGCCAGAAAACAGGGGATGACTATGCCACTGACAAAAAAGAAACAAGGAATCTTTATACTGCCAGTAGACAGTATGAACCTGATCAGACTATTAAGGGTTTGGTTTGTTTAACACAGGCTCATATTTGCATATTCTCAGTGTGAATAGATAATGTAATCCAATGTATTTAGACAAAGGAAAGGTTTCATTATAAACAACCATCATTGCCATTCAGGTATTGTTTTCTGAGTATATACAGGATGGGGAAGCAAAATTTACAAAGAACATTTAGTTGTTTTTTCTCAGCAGGCACTACGTCAATTGTTTTGAAACCAAACATATATTGATGTCATAATCATACCTAACACTATTATCTATACCTTTTCAGAAACTTTTGCCCATATGAGTAATCAGGAAAGCAAACGTCAAAGAGTGTGTGATTTGCTGAATGCACTCGTCACACCAAAGGAGATTTCAAAAATAGTTGGAGTGTCCATAAAGACTGTTTATAATGTAAAGAAGAGAATGACTATGAGAAAAACTATTACGACAAAGTCTGGAAGATACTATTAAAGAAGAATGGGAGAAGTTGTCACCCGAATATTTGAGGAACACTTGCGCAAGTTTCAGGAAGCGTGTGAAGGCAGTTATTGAGAAAGAAGGAGGACACATAGAATAAAAACATTTTCTATTATGTCAATTTTCTTGTGGCAAATAAATTCTCATGACTTTCAATAAACTAATTGGTCATACACTGTCTTTCAATCCCTGCCTCAGAATATTGTAAATTTTGCTTCCCCACCCTGTACAGTCCCCTACCTCTGTGGATGTGTGTTATAAAGATCCCATATCAATAATATTCATCTTGATCAGGTTTTGAGGTGTCTATAAACTCTGTGGTGTAAAAAATAATAATTAAAAAGAAAAATCAGCACTACCGTTCCTCTGGTGCCCACACTTCCAGACAAAACAAGTAAAATATCTTGATGTATGACGTATTAAAGAGGATCCAGTTGAATTAAAGCTAAAATGTCACCATGTTGGAAAAACTAGCTATGAAAGGAGCATTATTCTCACTTAAAAGCATCAAAACTACTGGTCAACCCTCTAAAGGAAAGCAATATTGAAGACTACTGGATGAAGACTTAGGACTTGAAAAATAGTTTCAGCTTCTGTCATGTCTTTTGGACATGTGCAGAACTGAGTCCATACTGTAATTTTGTTGTTACTAATAGTTAGCATGTTCTGTTCACATGTGTGTTATATGTCCTGTTAACTGTGTGCAGGTTATAACATAAGGACAGATAACATTATAAGCATCTGTTATAGAGAGGATGAAGAGTATAAACTGTAGCTGTACATGTACTGTATGTATTTATCATATATGTGCGGTAACTTTATGTCAAAATCTGAACCCAGCTGTCTTATAAGTTGATCTGTTTTTAGACGATCACAAAAGTAGATGGTGAAATTTGTCTGGCAGTGTAGACAGAGAAGCTCGTAGAAAACTGAGGGAAAATCAAATCTACACTCTAAATTTATCAACACGATTACAGGAACCTTTAATAGACACATATAAAGGACGGATATAATTAGAATGGTTTAAACACAGACACAGTCAGCAGCAGGCTCATAACTCTCAGTGTAATTTTATTTATTTATGTTTTTAATTTGACGACTTTTTGGTGTAAACATTTACCTGTCAGTTTTGATCGCCCTCCAAGATTTACTGACTAAACAGAAATTCTTACTAGCATTTTGCGCTTCACATAACCCTAAATTTCAACTGCAGAATGACTGGCTGTTGTTTATTTATGTTGTGAGGTAGACTGTTAGATCTATTCTTATCCTGTAAAAATGTCCAAATTTTATCATTGCTATCGACATAAATTCTATTTTGATTCTATTTCAAGAATGTTTTACCACCCAGCCCTAATTACCATACCATACCAACTTTATTTATAATGCACTTTAAGAACTTTACAGCTGGCCAAAGTGCCGTACACCAAACATTAAACAAGGAATTAAATAAATAAGTAAAACTAGTGATAACACAGGGTGTAAAGCGGGCTAAGAACAACAAAATACAACCATCATAAAAACAAAGACAAATTAGAATCTGATAAAAACAGCATAAAAAAACAGACATGTCATTCATTGATTAAAAGCCAATGAGAAAAAGTGCAGCCCTAATTACTTATCAGCTTTAAAAAACTGTGATTTACATTTCTATTTACTTCTATTATGCTCTTAAAATATACTTCTAAAATATCCCATCTGTTCTAAACCAACTCCCACATAAAACATGTTTGCTAATCCCCTGTTTACCTAACTCTGCCTCCTCCTGTTACCCAGATGGCCATGCTGCTGAAGCTTCAGGAGTCGGCCAACTACATCGAGTCACCAGAGAGGGAAGGCAGTCTGGACCCCACCCTTCAGGCGACGCTCTGATGAAAACATGCGACTACCTGTAAAGCTTTGGAACTGTCGACTCCTCACGCAGAGGGCGGAGTCGCAGTGACACTCCAAAAGACTCCGAAACGAACTTTACTTTGTGCTCAGTGAGCAGTTCGGAAACTATGTGACGGACATAAAGGATCTACCCAGAGAGTAAATATGGACAAGGGGTCTGCTCAGACCTGCGATCAGAACACGGAAAGACATTTAACCTGCTCTTAAAGGAAGCTGTGATCACGTTGTCAGGGAAAGACATCGTCTCGTCTCTTCTCTGCTCTCGGTTTGTTCCAGATGGGTTATTGTTGACTCAAGTTGCAAGTGCATGGTAACCGGAATAGTATGATGCAAAATATTACCTATAATCCTATTGATCCAGACCCATTCTTCTGTATTTTTTTTTTTTTTTTATTATCGGTGCTTACTGGTTTTCTTTCAGTGCTTCATTTTACCAAGAATTTAACCTCAGAAGTATCTGAGTCTGATCTCCCCAGATGTAGAACCATCACTCGACAAATCAGCCAAAAATGCACTTTATTTTCTACTTGTGGTAATTGGATTTTAGGAGGCTGTGTCAGTGTTTGTGTGTCAAAGGGGAGTATGAGATTGGCCAAATCGTGCAGATGACTAACATTTCCTCTAGGTGGCAGCAGCGACGTATTCCTGCCTCAGTGCTCTATCTCTCTCTCTCTCTCCTGGTGCGCTTTCTTACTTATTATTAAAGGTGCTCAGTGGAATATAACGCACACTAAACAACACCCATATCAAAATGGCCTTGGTTTTTCCTTTTTCACCTCAGCCATTCAGACATATATGAAACAGATATCAGAACTGTGAAGATGTAAGACGAACACGCACTGGTGAATAATGAGCTCAATAATCAGTTTTAGTCAGTCTGTATGAATTATTATCAGTGGACTCAGTATTCTGATGGTTTAGCTCAGTACAAATATAACCACAATAACTGCTCATCCTGATGGCACTGAATATTTCCACATAATCCAGCTGTGGTTGGTAGAAAGAGTACGAAAAAAAAAAAAAATGCTTGTTTTATCTAGTCTGCCAATACAGCCTACCATTTCTGGCTCTCTGCTTGCTTACATTATATTTAGATATCCGATTTAAAACTCAAACTTCTCTTGTGATAGATAAGAAAACAGCTTTGAGAAACATGATTTTGTAGGTTTTTATACTGAATCGTCATCAACAGCCATCTGTATGCAGCAGTTCACACCTACGTATACCTAACTTCGGTATCTGACAACAGATGTCTAGTTGTACTTCCGCCATGACACCTTTTTTTATTTATCATCCCACAGGAGGAAGTGGAAAACATGAGTAAAAACTGCCATCAAGTGATGAGAGTCTCTACAAACGCACTCTCCTTCTTATTTGCTCTTTCTATATTTGATACCATGAGGTCTTTTTTCAACTGTTTCTGAGGGAGATAACTAACTTTTTTTTTTATACTTCCTCTCTTTCCTTTCCCTCATTGTTTTGCACATGCATTAATATATGTTAGAGAATGAGATTACAGAGTATTTATTGCTCATATCTTGACTGTTCACGTGGGGGTGTTGGTGAGAAGTGTAAAAGATAAGTAAGCGGAGGAGGCAGTAGTCGGCTCTAACCTCTCAGCTTTGTGCCCTTTGACCCTAAAGTACCTCAGACTGCTACGATCTGCTCAAATTGCTCTATGCTTATCAAAATAGAGACACGATGCCTAAATCTATCTGTGCCTGAAACACAATTTGGCCTAAAGCTGCTCTTCAGCGGCTTGAATTTACCACGCAGAGGCCTAGATTTCGAAGAATATATCATACTGAGGAAATAACATCACTTCCTATGACCCACTCTGATGTCGCTTTATTGACGTCACCTAAGTCGGAGTGGGTTTTTTTTTTCGATTTTGACCTTTGGCTGGTGGTTGTGGAGATAGGCTGTTAGCAAAGAGGATGCGTGTATCAGCTGACGTATGCAAGCGAAGAGAATGTGTATGATGACAGGGCTGCTCAGCAGTATATATGCACGAGCCACCAACAAACCATAAGTGTGAAAGAAGCAGTGTAAGAGCAGATATATTAATTAACAGGAGATGTAACGGTGAAGCATGTATCCCTGAAGTGTTCCCAAAGTTTTGCTTCATTGGACCTACCATACTTAACTTATCGCGGGACGGATTTTTAATAACTGGATGTTTTCTTGTTTTCATGTTGTTTTTAAGAGCAGACTTTTGTTTTTCTTATGCAAATATTTGTAAAGGTTTCTTTCTCTTTTTGTACATGACATCACTCTTGTAAACACTGTAAATAGTCAGTGCATCTGCGACAACAATCACTCAAAAGTGTAGAGATCTAAAAGTTACAGTTCGGCCCCTCTATGCAGAAAACGGGCGTCCTCGGTGGGATTTATTGTCTTCCTGTTAAGGGAAGAAGAAGCACTTGGCTTATAAGGGGGCCTAATATTGGTTGTATGGCATGTCTCTATAACCACATCAAATCCCATCTGTCTAACATTAAGCAGCAACCGACACAATAAAGTCATGCCATTCTTCACATCACTGCCTGTCTCTGCTGTTTGCTTGTGTCTGGATTTTTTTTTTTTTTTTTTTTGCCAGTTTATTCCGGTTTAAATTGCAACAAAAGTATTAACCCTTTCATGCATGAATTATGAGAACGTTAATCAAGATTTTTTTCCTGAGTGTTTTTATTCCTCTTTAGGCATGAAAAAAACGTGATTGAATTTTTTTTTTTTTTTTTTTTTTTTTTTTTATGAACCTGTTTTTCATGGAGTTAAAAAAATGTCCACTTAGCTGGACACCATGCCTTTCATTTTTGAAGCAAAGAAACACGCATTTACTGTCATACTGTGTGAAAACTATGAAATAATTTTTTTTAATGCTGCTAATCTGATGTTTTCTCACATTTTAACATACCATAATAGTAGTTATTACACAAATAATATGCAAAAAACAGCAAAACAAAAGAACTTTTCGTAAAAAAATAAAAATAAAATAAAACTTAGTTGCAGTCTAATAACAATTAGCAAATATGTTGCTGCAAATCAGGTTTATCAATAACAGCAAAGTTACAGTAATGGTATGAATTGCAGTGTATTATGGGATGGTGCATAAGTATCCACTGTGTTGGTTGATTTGCAACTAAAACAACAAAATCCATGAATATACTAGAGAACAGCTGTAGAATAACTGTCCTCTGCAGTGACCGTTATGCATGGAAGGGTTAATACTCACACTAAAGGAAGGTACCACATGATCAAACAACAACGATCATCATCCAGTAAATTAAAAAATGCATATGGTAATGACCACTACTGGCTTTAATTTTTGCAGATCAGCAGAATCACAGAATTGCAAAACCTGTAACATTTCCATATGTGGAAAAAAAAAACCCATTCCTATATACCCGGTAAATGTGTGATGTTTATCATCATGTTGACAGTGATGGAATGAATGAATGAATGAATGAATGAATTTTTATTATTGTGTCCTGCAGAAGAATATGTCCAGCCCTTACATGGGGTTATAAGACACCAAAAGTATAAACCAAAGATCAAATCCCAGACAATAGGCTCAAAAAATATAAATAAGACAGTGTACTGACCTATTTAAACAAACATATCTGCCACTTTTTCTAGGCTTTACAAGCAAATAATGCTAATTTATATACATTTGAACTAAACTAGCTTTACGCCAATTATCTTAATGAGATATTCCATATTTATTATATTATTCCTGGAGTTACTGAAGTAACTATAAAAGGAGAATGAAAGTTGAATGATAAGTTTTAGTGACACTCTGTAAGAATAATTATCAACTACTAAGATCAGGGGTCTCAAACTCATTTTCTTTCAGGGGCCACATTCAGCCCGATTTAATCTCCAGTGGGCCGTACCAGTAAAATAATAGCATAATAACCTGTAAATAATGACAACTCCAAGTTTTTATCTCTGTTTTAGTGCAAAAAAAAACCACATTAAATTATGAAAATACTTACTTTTATAAACTATCCAAACAAAAACGATGTGAATAACCTGAAAAAACTGACATTTCTTAAGAAAAGTAAGTGCAATTTTAACAATATTCTGCCTCAACATCTCATTTGTACATGTGCATTATGGATCGGATCTACAAAGACACTAAACATTTAGTAACAGGCAGAAAATAGTTAAAATTGTGCTAAATTTTCTTTAGATATTTCAGGTTGTTCATATTTGTTCAGGTTCTTCACATTTTATTGTCACAGGATAGTTTGTACATGTGAATATTTTCTGCAGTGAAACAAAGATAAAAATTTGAAGTTGTCATTATTTATAGGCCTAATGTAATATTATTTTTTTCACATCAAACCAAGAAGAAAATATGGAGTCTTTTTTTTCGAGTTTTTTTTTTTTTTTTGGTTTTTTTTTGGAGGCTATTATTTTACTTTAGATCATATTGGTCTGTATGTGGAACCTGAACTAAAATGAGTTCCACAGCCTTGACCGTGGAATTTTAGCACTTTGCAAATTCATCCCATGGGCCGGATTGGAACCTTTGGCATTTGGCCCCCGGGCCGCATATCTGAGACCCCTGATTTAGGTCAATGATTGTTGCATTTACTCCTTCGTCCACTAGAGGGCGTCAGTGCTGTGTGACTACACTGCATCTATTTGTTATCATTATCATAACAGTTGCTACTAATTGTTATATTTAATTAGTTTTATGATTTCATGATAAGTTATTTGCATAGGCGTTTTCCTGCTCAGTGTCTCTGGGCAGAAACAGATCAGTGCACAGATGGAGATGATTAAGGTGGTGGGGAGGGGAGGTGGGGGGGGCATCACACAAAGTCACTGAGTGGGTGGAGTTGAACACAAGTCCATCCAACCCTCACTAGGCTATATATATGACCCCAGACCCCTCAGGACCCCTCATCCACTGTGGACTAGCTGTCTTTCAGCGCAATGCCAGGAAAACCAGCCCCCATCAAGAAGGCTCCGGCCAAGAAGGCTGCGGTGAAGGCACCTGAGCCTGCCCCAGAGCCGGCCCCAGTGGAGGCCCCACCTGCGGAGGCCCCACCTGTGGAAGCTCCACCTGCTGAAGCTCCACCTGCTGAAGCCCCACCTGCTGAAGCCCCACCTGCTGAAGCTCCACCTGCAGAGGTTGCTCCTGCTGAAGCTGCGGCCGAGGAAGCAGCTCCTGCAGCCGAGGGAGAAGCTGCACCCGCTGCCCCGGCAGAGGATGTGACCCCCGCTGAAGGAAGCCCCCCAGGTACCATGGAAGGGACAGACACCGAGGTTTAACAGGAGACACAGTAGTGTTAGGGTTATTTCAAACATGTCAACTCTACATGTTATTTAGATTATGAAAGCAAACAAACAATTGGACTGGAAGGAACAGAAGTACAGTGTGGCTTTGGGTGAAAATGAGATGATATTTACAAAAAGTAGCAGACGTACAGAAAAAAAAAATTGTTAAGGTGAGATTATTATAGTATAGTGACATGAAACTGAGAAGTAGACTGAACTTTAAGCTCAGAAAGGAAGTACTTGTTCTCTCTTCCAGACAGTGGAACCAAAAAGGATCTCCTTTAACTACAGCTGTTAATCTAGACCAGGGCTGTCAAACTCATTTTAGTTCAGGGGCCACATTCAGCTAAATTTGATCTGAAATGGGCCAAACCAGTAAAATAATAACATAATAATATATAAATAATATCGACACCAAACTTTTCTCTATGTTTTAGAGCAAAAAAAGTTAATTTACATTATGAACAGGTTTCCATCCACAAACTATCCTTTCAAAAGATGTGAATAACATGAACAAACTGAAAAAATAAGTGTAATTTTAACAATATTCTGCCTCAGTTTATCATTTACACATTTACATTATAAAATACAGATTACAGTGGATCTACAAACACACACAACATTTAATAACAGGCAGAATATTGTTAAAATTGTACTTCTCTTAAGACATTTCAGGTTATTCGCATTTTTTTGCAAAATTATACCTTGTTTTAGTGTAAATACATGAAAATATTTACATTTACAAAGAGAAACATTTGGAGTTGACATTATTTTCATGTTATTATGATAGTATTTTACTGAATCCTGCCCACTTGAGATTGAATTAGTCTGAATGTGGAACCTGAACTGAAAGGATTGTTAATGTCTTAGTGTAATTTTTGCATTTCACAGATTCATCCCAAGGGCCAGACTGGACCCTTTGGCGGGCCGGATTTGGCCCCCGGGCTGCATGTTTGACACCTGTGATCTAGTCTCTCATAAGTTCTACACCACTCTCAGTGACATTATGCAACAACAACAATAAAAAACATTTTTGCAATACATTTTTGCAAACGATTTTCCTCCAACAACCATCTGTACTGTGACATTCATCTGATCTTCAAAGTCATAACAAATGGGGTAAAGAAACCTGCAGCCTCATCGGAGTCTACTGCAATAACAGTTTGTTCACCAGAGTGGGCACTGGGACAGGAATTTAAACAAAGCATATTAAAACATTCTCAGATGTGTTCCATTGTAATGTAAGGTGTTAGACCAGAAGGACCAAAAGCTGCAACCTTGAGCATTTTACTAGACTAATGGAAACTGGAATCACTGTTTGCAGAGTATTTCCACTTGTTTGACTGCAGAGCTATACCAGTAAAACCAATAACAGCATGTATCTAACATCTACCCTCCCACAGCTCCAGCTGATGGTGGCAAATCACAGTAATATTAATTAGATTTAATGATTACATGAATAATACTGTGATTTATTCATGGTTTCTAGCACTTACAATCAAGTAGCGCCTGTTAGTAGTTCCTGTAAGAGGTAAAGGAACAGCAGCAGCATTAAACTCATGGAAATGACACCAGTTATATGTACACCAGCACCACCCAGGAGCTGGTAAACCTAAAGCAACAGTGACACCTAATAATAAAGGTGTTTATCTCTGCCTTATTACAGCAGGAGGTATTTGTCTTCTCATTAAAGTGTCTTGTAAAGTCACTCATCAGCCCTGGATGGTGGTTGTTTAACTATGACTGGTAAATATTTGTAGCCCGCTAACCTTGACGTGTAACCCCTAACTTCAGCTGATGCCCCACCCACTGAGGACGGAGCCGCTTCAACAGCCGACCAGGGTAAAGACACACACGCATAAGTGGTGGACAAACTCGAACTGCACAACATGGAGTGTGTCATCTTTTTGAGCTGCTGTGTTTTGTGGTCTTTGTATCTGATGAGGATGGTTTAATTGATTTGATTCATGGTTTTTTTTCTTATAGAACGTGACATTTATTCTTGTCCTGACATGCATGGTCTTCTATAGAGGTCAACCGATGTGGGTTTTTCTAAGGCCGATGCTGATTTTAAAAAATTTGGTCAGCGGATAGCCGATATTGTTTTGAGGCCGATATTTAAAGGAGCGATATTTTGCTTTTTTAAATGGAATTATGCATTTTCAAACATTTCCCTGTGGTCTACATAAACTGTAAATGCTATGCTTGGGTCTGAATTCTTCATTAATTCAACTCCACAGGTCCATCTTCAACCCTATTTCTGAGTAATGACACCAGAAAGGTCATTTTGAGCACTGGCCCTTTAAATGCAAATGAGCCACTTCATGCCTCGCCCCCTCCAGGTTGTTGGCTGTGCTGTTCTGTCCTGTTCCACCAATAACTGAACATTTTAGGTAATGGGCTTGAAATATGGACATATTTTCAGTATGGACTACAACCGCTGCTGAAAAACAATTATGGCGTTCTGTGAGAAATATTCATCAGAAGTTTTGACCTTATATGTACAAATGTTGTGATGTAACTAGTTATAGACAAAACAAATTAAGTAAACAGGTTGTAGAAATCCCCTCGATTTTTGCTAAAATGAATATAAAGATAACTTTGCAGCACCTGGAGGATTCAAATTCAAACTTTTTGAACTGATAGAGTCCCCAAATACACCAATAAATGTACCAAAGACTAATAAAAGTAGCTTTATCAAAATATGACCCCTTTAAGTCCATTTTTTCTTAAAGCACTTTGACTGTAAAATACAATTGAAACATTCAGATAATTAAGATTTTGATTCAGCGATTTAAATGAAATTATTAACATCCATACACATAGTGCTCTTTTAACATGTAATGAACTTCAGGTCCTGCCCACACAGGTGCCTGATCAAATATCTTGTAACATTTTTACTACTGATCAAATATCGGCTTTCAAAAAAAAAGTAAGGATGATGGCCGATATTGAAAATCATCAGTATATCGGTCTACCTCTAGTCTTCTACATTCTCTACCACATATATTTAACAGTCAGACCTGGGGTTTTGTTGGTCTTTTAATGTTGACATCTACTGTTGTGCTGTCATGCTGTTGCTTCTTGCTTCAGTGAAATGCATCTTAATGAAATTGCAGCTGATTGATTTCTTGCATGAGTAGTGTCATCATATAAAGTCACTAATTTGCTTCCCTAATGTTATTTCTAATGCTTCCCTAATGGTATTTTTAACGATAGCTGATGCTCCCGCTACTGAAGACGGTGCCGCTGCCCCTGCTGCAGATGCTCCCGCAGATGGTAAACATCAACCCCCGCACAGACGTCACTTCTCAGCCGCAGAATAAAATAAGCCACACCGCTGAATTTAATCAACTTTTATTCATTATACCTCTTCCCAGCTGTGAGGACCAGTAGATTTGAATTGTGTTAGTCACTTCCACTGTGACTGACGTTACACAACAGCACCAAACTGAAAACTTCATCCTGACTCATATGTTGAAATGACTGATATTATCAGGTCCTCATCGCTGGTGATTTGTTTCTAGAATGGCATTAATCTCCTGCTTGTTTAATAATCAGCCGCTCCAGCTGAACCTGCTGTAGTTGAGGAGCCACCCAAGGCCCCCACGCCCCCTCCTCCGGCAGGTAACACCAATGTTAAAGCTTTGCTCTTACAATGTTTTAACATCAGTGAGATACATTAGCATGAACAGATAGAATTCAGCCCTTTTTACAGAATATTGGACTTGAGTTACCACTCAGCACTTAACTTTACTGTGCAGTTTTAGGATTTGGGTGATTTGGAGGGTCAATCCAGGACCACCAGTGTTGTTTTACCTTAAATCTTATTGTTCAGTGGCCTCTTCCCCTTTTCTTTTCATTGTTTTTGCAGGATTTCGTGTTTTTAACTTAAGTACTTTTTGCATTTCTACATAGAACACTCTGGGTACATATCGAAGTTGATATGGGAAAAACCAGTTTACAGCATGATTGACTGATTGAGTGATTTATTCCTTATATGCAACATGCAATGAAACTGAACATATATGTGAACAAGTAAAACATAAATAACTAAAAGCACTTGGAGAGCGCAGACCTCCGTCAAGGCAGATCGGTGCTCCAGATTTGGATGAAATTTTCAGGAAATGCTGATACTGGCACAAGGAACAAATGATTTAATTTTGGTGGTGATCGGGGTGGGGGGGTGGGGTGGCCACGGGGGCCCACTAATCAGCCTTGGCGGAGGTCTGCACTGTCTTTTCTAGGAAAGCACTTGGAGAGCGCAGACCTCCGCCAAGGCAGATTAGTGGGGCTCGGGGGGGATCACCACCAAAATTTAATAATTTGTTCCTTGTGCCAGTAACAACATTTCCTGAAATTTTCATCCAAGTCTGTCCATAACTTTTTGAGTTATCTTGTACACAACAGACAAACAAACCAATGCCGGCAAAAACATAACCTCCTTGGCGGAGGTAATAAGACAAAAATCAACAATCAAGACAATCTTAGAAAGAAGAACGGCACAATAGTTTAATTTACATGCCCAAAAAAGGGGTGGGAAGAAGTGCAACTTCATGAAATAAATGTAGTTTGTAAAGGATAAAAGATGAATGAACTTATTTCATAGGTTAAAATAATATTCACAGACATTAAATCATCATTCCAGATGATAAATCATTTATGAACTACATTTCAACTTTTATTTAACAGCAAATTCCTGGTAGTAGAACAACGTGTTAAAGTAATGAGTCCATTCAGTGTTTTTTCGTCTTTTAAATGCGTGTCCTGTACTTATAACCCTGTTTTCTCCTCCTTCAGTCCCCACCAGCGCTCCTCTGGCAGTATGTGTGGAAGATGTGAACGACACCAGCCTCACCATCAAATGGAACTCTCCTGAGACCATCGGAGACTCCGGCCTGGATGGATACACCGTAGAGTACCGCAAAGATGGGAGTAAGTCCAGAACCCCTCATCCACAGGGTTGTGTGTGTGTGTGTGTGTGTGTGTGTGTGTGTGTGTGTGTGTGTGTACAGAGTGTGAGTCTGCACCTGTCCTCAGAGTGTCAGAGGGCAGATAGACTCATAGCTGGGTACAGGCCGTATACGGTAGGCAGCATTTCATCGGCTGTCTCTGTATCTGCTCACACCACTTTTAGAAGTGCTTGTTTGCTCAGATGACAGCATGCCTTCTAAGATTTCATCATGGCGGCCAAAGTGTACTTCTTATGGCCAGGTTGTTTGTAAACCTGTGTCGACAGGCAATAAACTACTTAACACAGCCCATTAAAGGATGTTTTACAGTTTAATAAATGGAAACGTTTCTGGGCACTTGTACTGCAACCTACTTCTCATCTAACCATTTCCAGCAACATTACATCTATCTGTAAAGTCTAACTGATCTAGTTTTCACAGTAATATACTATGCATGAGAAGATTTTGTATGATTAAGGCTCTGTTAGAGGTTTTGCTGGTCTTCCACTCCAAGAATTAGTGCAAAAGACTTTTTTGGGAAATATGTCTGAAAATTAATGTTGTCACGCATATTTTTCATAGAAAGTAATTTCATTTTCACATCCAAGCTAATATTCCACTAGATTTAAGCAGTAACAAGCTAAAACAATGATTTACAACAATGATTTCATAATATCCCAGCAGGGGAATAAGATTGTTTTTCTTAAATAAATACTAAGTTAATGTGCTCTTTATAATTTAAGAGTTGAAGAATATTAAGTCCAACTGTGTTTTCTGTATGGTCATTCAGTAGCTGCACTTGTTGTATTTTTCAGAAATCTACCCAAGTGCTACTCCATTGGCATTTTTTTCTGTAATAACATGACAGTTCTATTATATTTCAGAATATTTTACTTCTATCTAATTGAGCCACTTACTGATGCAGCCCCCTTTTTCCTACAGCAACGGACTGGGTCGTAGCTAATGAGGATCTGACCCCTGCAAACCGCTACTGCATTAAAAATCTGACAGCCGGTGACCTGCTGCATGTGCGCGTGGTGGCTGTAAACCCCGGTGGCCGCAGTGATCCTGGTGCCCTCGCTGAGCCCGTGCCGATCCGTGAAATCATTGGTAAGTAGCAGCCGCCAGCACTGATTCATAATTTACAACACATGACTCAATAACAGGATAAATGTGTGAAATGACAGAACAGAAGATTCCAGCTGCAGATATGTACTGGTTTTAATATACAGTTGTGGAAAAATGTATTAGACCACCCTTGTTTTCTTCAATTTCTTGTTCATTTTAATGCCTGGTACAACTGAAGGTACATTTGTTTGGACAAATATAATGATAACAACAAAGCTCATATAGCTCATAAAAGTTTAATTTCAGAGCTGATATCTAACCATTTTCCTTGTTTTCTTGACAATAACCAAAATCACTTCAGTTTTTATATCAATATCTATGGCATTGTACTGACAAAAACAGAGCTTTTAGGCATTCCATGTTTTCTTTTCTGTCTGTTTTAGTCACATGATACACACAGGAGTTAGTACTTGATTGCATAACCATTGTTTCTGATGACTTTTGATGGTCTATTTTTTTTTTTTTTTTTTGTAAAGACTTTTTTTTTTTTTTTTTTCAGTTTTCAAATAAGCATCTACATCAGCATAGGACATACAGTATGAACTAGTCCAAGGCAGAACAACAAACACAAACATCAAACCCCACCCACCCAAAGGCTCAGAAAGAACAAGAAATAAATGAACAAAATAAAATAAATAAAAAGAAAAGAAAAACGAGCACACAGTTAGACTGACTTTTATTATGTAAAAAGAAAGAAATTTAAATAAAAATTACAGTCTGAAGCCTAATGGTTGCATTAATAGTCTGTTTTTTGCAAACAGTTACATGATACCGAGGGTCACTGCAAAGATGTGGGCAGAAATGAAAAAAGAGAAGGAACAAGTGTTCAGAGAACGCAAACCTCCGCCAAGCACCCTGAACGGTGTGCATGTGTGGATCGACTATTTCTTTTCAAATTCAACAGTTTCAAGGTTGTTCCATACAGCAGAAAAAGTTGAAGCTTGGTACCAGTCATGTGTATGTCAAATTATATTAAATTCCAATCAATATTTTTTGAGTTCTAATGAAAAATGTGTCGTAAATGGGATTTTCAGTGTTAAATTAAAACGTCCACAGAGTCCACATTCCACAGAGGATGTGGACAACTTTGTGCCAGATACGAGACATTGTTATAAACTACAGGTGTATCAAATTGGAGGCTAATCGAAGCCGTTTTGAATTTTTTGCGAATTTTCGAAAATTGCTCAATGATGAGAGATAGGAAAACTGTAGATTTTGTGACCTTGCTGTGACCTTGAACTTTGGCCTACTTGGCCCAAAATGTAATGGGTTGGTCCCAGGGCCTAGGCCTATCTGTGGGTAAAATTTGGTGAAGATGGTTGTAATAGTTTTCCTGTAAAGTTGCTAACAAACAAACACGCAAACAAACGAACACACAAAGCAAAGTGATCACAATAAGAAGTCTACTGGAAGGGGATGCCTTGAATAAAGTTTACAAAAGGGTTCTAAATTAAAGTGAAATCCCTACCCTTTTTATCTGTTCTGTATCTAAGCTTTTCCAGTGGTAGCAGGTAAAGTACCTCCTTCAGCCATTGTAGGAATGATGGGGCTTTGGTCTAATAATTTTTTCCACGACTGTATTTACATCCCACCTCTTTATCAGGATCTCTGTGATGGTAGTAACTTGTGACCTAGCCTTAAAATACTCGTGTTGCAGTCAGGGAGGTAGAGGTGGTATGAACTGGCAGAGTCTCAGATGGACTGCACAGATGTATGCACATAAATCCCAGAGGTGCTGACAAGGCCTTTCATTAGCTTTTACATCAACCTTTCACTTGAATGCTCACACATCTTCAGTCGTTACTGGATTGACATCACAAATAAATAGGCGCTTACAAATGTTCCTGTGGTATTGGTTTGTTTTATTACATTTATATTAAAAGTCAATGAATAGTGGTTTCTGGCTGGTTTTATATGAAGACAAGTAAGATTTTGCTCATATTTAACAGTAGTGCAGAAAATTTTATGCAACACTGAGTGAACTCTTGATATGGCTGTAAGTTATTTGAGAACTGATTGACAAATGTGACGCAACTAGTAGATGCAACTGTCACCAGAGGCAGACAGGGTCAGGGTAAACATGTTTTCTCCTGGGGGTGCACAGGATCTATTGCATGACATGGTCTCAGACATGGGTGCTGCAGTGGGTGGCTGTCGGTCTGGCTCTGAAATGGCTGCTGCTGTTGTGTCTTCAGGGTTGATTTAATGGCTGGTGCAGTGAGGCAATGGACTACGTTTGGCTAATGAGGCATCTGGCAGCCGTATTCTTTATGGACATTAACCCTCAGAGTGCATCCACACTGTCACTTTCTCAGTAGAATTTATAGCTGTGGCTCTAAAGGTTTCCTCATTAGAAAAACACCGAAGTCTGCAAAGTCGGTCTGGGATGGTTTTTGGACGCGACTTCAGAAGATGAGTAGTAGATTTAACCTTCATTCTTGATATCGTTAAAGTCCCGATTAAAAATATTATTAAGTTTTCCTTCAAGAAATCTTAAAGGGGTCATATTTTGCTGAACCCACTTTTATTAGTCTTTGGTACATTTATTTGTGTATTTGGACTCTAATAGTTCATAAAGTTTGAATTTGAACCCTCCAGGTGCTGCAAAGCTGTCTTTATATTCATTTAGGCAAAATTCGCGTGCATTTCTATAACCCGTTTTAATTCCTGCTTAATTTGTTACGTCTATAACTAGTTACGTCATGACATTTGCACATAAGGTCAAGACTTGCGATGAACATTTCTCCGAGTACGACATAATTGTTTGTCAGCAGCAGCAGTTGTAGTCCATACTGAAAATATGTCCAAACTTCGAGCCGATGACCTAAAATGTTCAGTCGTTGGTTGTCTTAGGCCACATTTCCACTACGTAGAACCGGCTCGACTAGTCTCGGCTCGAGTAGACTCAGGTACCAGGTCCTATCCCAGGAGACAGTTTCCATTACAGGATACTACCGACTTTACAGTACCTGGATATCATAGCGATGCGGCTCGTTACTTCCGTGTCGTCTACTCAGAGAGTTGCTGATAAAGTTGCTCATTGCGTGTTGTCTGGTCAAGCTCATGCTGAATTTTACGTCTGAATCTCCTCGACCGACCATGGTGTAGTTTTGTGGGCTGTCATCATGTGGATTAACCTACCGCTATATTTACTGTAAACTTTCGCATCTGTTTTTTTGTAAAACGGTGGGTCACAGAGACGAGTCTCTGACCAATCAGTGGTCTGCAGTGTTTACACATCACGTTTTAGTATCTGGTTCCCAGTCCTGGAACCTCGGCAGAGGTGATACCAAAAAACTAGTTCCAGGTACCAGATTCCAGGTCCTTTTTCGTGATGGAAACGCAAAAAGGTCGAGTCAAGTTGAGCCGAGCCAATACCACGTAGTGGAAACGCAAAATTAACGAACAAAAGTGGCTGAATGGGAAAGAGCAGCATAACCAATAAACTGGAGGGGGTGGGGCATGAAGTGGCTCATTTGCATTTAAAGGGCCAGCGCTCAAAATGACCTTTCTGGTGTCATTATTCAGAAATAGGGTTGAAGATGGACCTGTGGAGTTGAATTAAAGAAGAATTCAGACCCAAGCATAGCATTTACAGTTTATGTAGACCACAGGGAAATGTTTTAAAATGCATAATTCCATTTTATAAAGCAAAATATCACTCCTTGAAGAGGTCCAGAAAAAGCTTCTGGACACACAGACCTTAACTAGAAAAAGATGTAACGTGTGCTTGTAGATGAGACAAACTCAATGTCCTCAAGTAATTATTTTATTTTCCACAAAATGTGACAGTATAGTAGAGAACTTTCAACATTTTTTTTTTTTTTTTTTGGCTTTTATTTGCTCTACCTAAGTATTTTAATAGTAGGGAAAACATTGTAACACATATTCTGTAAGATCATCATGTGTGTAGCAAGGTTATAACAGTTTTGGATTTTTCATTATAGTTTGGTTTTATTTAGTTTTGACCTTTTTTTCTCTAATACAGTTAGTTTCAATTAGTTTTTAGAGCAGGTTTGCTAGTTTTTATTAATTTTTGTTATTTTTGAAATGCTTAGTTTTAGTTTCTTTATATTTTTTTTTATCTTCTTCACCGTCGTATTCAAATAAATCCCAGACAGGACTCTGCTGCTTTCTCCCAGCTTTAGTCTCCATGTTTCCAGGTAGAGTGGGGACCAGAAGACGACTGGAAACCACAAGTGACCACAAGTGATGGACCGTTAAATATCATATGGTGTCACTAGCTAAAATTGCTTGAGGGAAATAAATCGATTTCATATCAGTCTGACACTGACAAAGACAAAAACGAAGGGAATTTTATCCATAATTTTTATAAGTTTTAGTTAGTTTTGTAAGCACACAATTGCAGTTTCAGTTAGTTATCGTTTTTTCCTTTTAATTATAGTTTTTATTTATTTCAGTCAACAAAAATGTTTTTACAATTCTAGTTTTTGTCATTTCGTTAGTTGTCGTTAGTTGTCGTTAACTATGATAACCTTGGTTTGTAGAAACGCTGTCTTCCTTAAGTAACCCAAGCACTGAAATTAGCATGTGGTTTAGTTTTCATTAGACAGAAAAAGAAAAATAATACGACAAAAGCAGCCATTTCAGATAACGCAATGTTTTCAACAGGTCATATAGTAGAGAGGACATCTTCGTATTTTGGCTCGCGGCCTTCATTGTCATCATCCATGGTCTACTGTGATGCTCTGAATGTTCCTCTTTTCCATGCCTGTTAAATGTACGTAAAGATCTGATGGAAACTCCTACTTTGTTTCTCAAGCGCTATTTCTAACCATTTTCAATCAGTCCAGCTGCAGAAGCTTTGAGTTTCCATCAGCCCTAAAACTAATTCACATGTGTTGAAAACCTGAGGTGGTGTGTCGGTTGAAGGACAGCTCTCACCGTCTTTACTGAGCATATTTCCCGGCGGTCGGGGGTTTCAAACTTTAGCAGAGAAATGCGGTCATACAATCAGAAGCGTTGGTCAACTGAGGCGAACGCAACATGAGCCTAATTGATGGATTGTGGGAGCTTGTGAGCGGTAAATTCAGCTGTGTGTCAGTGAGTCAGTCAGTCACACATTGTCCTCAGCAGACGTGAATGTACTGTACAAGCTTTTGAAGAAGACACATTGTCCTACATACGCTGAAAGCCCCCCACAAAGACACCTTTATCCAGAGACAATGACAGATTAGAGATTGTTTGCAGGAGGACTTGCTGCCTGCTGGATGCTTTAATGCCAGCAACACCTCTGGGCATTGCTGGGAAGTGTGCTGATTAGCAGGGATTAGTGTTTGAGCCAAATCGGGAGGCAGACCTGATCTTTGTAGGGAATGATGGTTCCAGAAGCTGGATGCTTGCCTGCACGGCGATATCCCAGCAGCCTCAGCAGTCCAGACAAATGGAGCGTGACACAGACTGGGAAGAAACCAGAACAATAGAAAGACGAAATGTCAGGCTGTGGTACTGGGAGGAAAATGGACAGACGGTCATTTGGGTGTGAGATAAGAGGACATTAGGAGAGGTGAGGAGAGGAAGCGTGTACAGCTACAGTGAGGTGAGAGCTGATGGGATGCAGAACCCTGCTGGTTTTATATAACATATAAGCCCAGTCAGCTTTGGAGACACTTTCCGCTCATGCACAAACACGCCAGGGATGCTGTTCCTGATACTTAGCACCGAGCCTGAACCAAACTATCAATGCTGCAGAAATGCGTCTTTCCCATGATGCCATTTGATTGGCACATAAAGCTTTTGGTAGCCTTCAGTGTGCTACAGTGTCTAGATATGGTGTTGAAAGTGATGACATCTTCCTGCTGCTTCTTTGTGCTTGACATGAGGGAACACGTGTTGAGGTTCAACCAAGACGTTCTCGTCACCCCGGCTATTTTAAGACCTGTTTCGATAGGAGGTCTTCCTCTTTGGCACGTCTCATCTAAGATACTGCCCTTATCCTCACACAGAAATCTTTGTCAAGTTGGGTTTTTCAGTATTTCTACATTTTTAGATTGACTTGTTTCAATCAGAAGAGAAACTTGAGTGAATTAACTTCTATAAATCTTTAGTGGTCTAGTTTTAAGAATCAGTGATGTCGTGTCAATATAAATTAAAATTCTATCATTTTCACGCTCATTTTCTTTATACCCACTTCCTTACTAAATTTGTTCAGCTGCACTTGGTGTTGGCTCAGTCTGTCCTGTTCTCATGTCAGTTTTCCCTCTCCGTGACTGATATTTTTAGGTTTTGTTGACTTTTCATTTTTAGAATACTTGACGGGGCCAAGTATGTGTCTTTGAAGACACCAATGGGATAAATACATCACGCAACTCATACACTGTTACCTGATAACGATAGCTAATGCTGTCAAACAGATGAATGATTTAGTTGTATAGGTGATGTCACTTTCTAAAAATGGATCAGACATACATACATACATACAATGTGTAAGAGATCAGACCAAGTAATATATGGATAGAAAATAGATGATGGATTTAGCAGGAGAAGGTAAACATATATGGTTTCTTCTTTTTCAGACCGCCCAAAGATCCGTATGCCCCGCATCCTCAGATCTCGCTATGTCAGGCAGGTTGGAGAGCAGATCAACCTGGTCATCCCCTTCCTTGTAAGTCAGAAAGTACTGTGTATGTGACTACTAGGTGTTGCATGAAAACAAATGAAAATAAAACCTGGAATTGCATGAAGGCTAAGCAAAAGTCTGTAACATTGATGTCATGTGTCATTGTTTTTTGTGATAATGGTGGTTTTTACTTTTAACCCATTATAATATATGTATATATATATATGAAATAATAATATACATAGACACATGTCTATATATATAATTATGTGTGTAGATATGAGTATATAGATGTATGTGTGAATATCTCTCCTATCTCCCCTATCCAACCTGTGGCATGTTCAGCATGTGCACAGCTGTAAATAGTATTTATAGCTTTTTTTTGATTTGTCTTTATTTTTGATTTTGTTCTTTTTTGCTCTTCTGTGCTTTGTTTGTGCTCCACTCTGCTGCTGTAAATTTGGAATTTCCCCTCGTGGGACTAATAAAGGAATATCTTATCTTATCTTATCTTATCTTATCTTATCTTATCTTATCTTATCTTATCTTATCTTATCTTATCTTATCTTATCTTATCTTATCTTATCTTATCAAGACCCAGTGCTACTTATGTGGCAGTTCCAAAATATATTTTTTCTCTATATTTAACTTACCTTAAGTGATTTATCACCATTTATTATAAGATTAGTCTTTGTAATTTTTGTTTTTACAGTAAAAATCTGGTATTTTCCTTTATTTAATTCACTGATTATGTAGATATTCATAAAAGCTCAGATTATTGTTGAGGGTTATTGTATCACAAACAGAGAAAATGGAAGAAAAAGTGACTTTGTCAGCAAAATATATCACTAACTGAGCATAAACTCAGTGTCTCCATCCACTGTCATTGATCCTAGGCACTATGGAGCCTCTGAACGTCCAAATGGGTCATATCTAATGACCATGAAAAGATGACAAACTGCATTTCACACCAGTTATTTACATGGATTGATAGGATTAGCAGATCTACAGGTATTAAACACTTTAGATCAGTAGATGGTTTTGGTTATCAGTGGCTATTTGGGTCTTTATGGGTTAAAGGATAAATACGTACCACATGACAAGTGATTATGTTTGTACTTTCTTTGACACATTACACTGACAAGGTCATGATTTGAGCAGCCTCAAAGCTGATTAATTATTAAGAAATTTAAGCAAAATGCATAGTTTTTGTAAAGTGGTAAACTTGATACTAAGCTGTACTAGAGGAAAGCGGATGCAGTTTGATAGAGAACATAAAGACTGTATAGGACTGTGTTTCAGTGGAAAAAGGTCATGTGGTCTGATGGGTCCAGACTGACCCTCGTTCCAGAGTGATGGGTACATCAGAGTGAGAAGAGAGGTGGATGAAGTGATTACCCATCATGCCTAGTGTCTACAGTATAAGGGGTAGTGTTATATTCTGGGGTTGCTTCAGTTGGTCAGGTCATCCAAAAAGGGAAGGAAATAAATACTATGATGTTCCATAAGCTTAATGATAAAACATATGCAGTAGCCAGAGGTAAATCTTGGCGTACGTTTGGCCAGGTTTATGATGTTATTCTCAGTATATTAAAATATTAATCATGTTAATTTAGCTTTGTAAATATTGGGTTGTACATTTCACTTGGTATGTATTAAAATTGTTTAGTCCATGGTACATTTTACCAAATTTAAAAATATGTTTTAAATATTTCCGTTACTTAAAGGCGCAGTATGTACAGTAAGATTTGCACATGTTTGTGTCCATATGTGTTGTTTATGTTGAAGTCTGTTTCATTCCGAGATGTTCATAAGTGCACTTAAGTCAGCTCCGTGTTTGTGTGACTGTCTTTTTTTTTTTTTCTTTTTTTTTTGTGTGTGACTGTCTTTTTTTTTTCTTTTTTTTTTGTGTGACTGTCTTGAGTTGCCTGCATCCACACTAATGACCTCTGTAGTAGTTTTTTGTTTGAAAATCCTTGCCTATTTGCTCTTGAGTTTTTCATTCTTCCTCCTCTGCTCCTCTTCAGCACTAGCATGAGACTAGGTACCATTAGCTCAGAAACTGAATCATCTAACATCAAAAACAACCAACTCATAGCACAAAACTGACAGAAGCCAGGCTCAAAAATTTATAAGCAATTTAACCCATACAGACCAAAAACAAATACTGATGTAAAATATTTAATAACTGTTGAAACATTAATCCTATCAATTCATGTAAATAATTGGTGTAAAATGCAGTTTGTCGTCTTTTCATGGTCATCAGACATGACCCATTTGGACGTTCAGAGGCTCCGTAGTGAACGTGGAAACACTGTCATCTTCTACAACATTGATTCAGCAGTAAAACCAATGGAGCTGGATTAATGACAGTGGATGGACACACTGGGTTTATGATGAGTTAATGATATATTTTACTGAAAAGTCACTTTTTCTTCATTTTTCACTGTTTTGATATAATAACCTTAGAGTTTTCATGAACATCTAGATTAAATATAGGAAATTAAATACAGGAAAACACATGATGCAGAATGAAGAATGAAAAATATAGAGGATAATATTATAATAAATAGTGATAGATGGCTTAAGAAAGGTTAAATTAAGAGAAAAATTCCTTTGCACTGGGTCTTTATGGGTTATAGGTTATGGGTTCCTGTCGCCGTCACTGAGCTCAATAAGAAATAGTGACATTGCACTTTATTTATGTATTTTAGTTATTTTTTCTATTTCTTTGCTGTATTTATTATTATTGTGTCTTCAAATTTTTAAACTTTATGTTCTTATCCTGGTTTTTTATCCCAGACTGTTTTTATCTTCTCTGGGGTTTTTTTATTATATTTTATTGCATCTTGTTTTTATTTATTTGATCTTATTCATTTATTTTCTTCTTTTACTTATCCATGCTGCTATACTGATGAATGGTGGAACACTGTACACTTTTTGTCAGGTCTTTTTGTCCTGTCTGTAAGCTCGATCAAGTACCTGTCTAACATGTTTAATGCATGTCTTCCTGTAATGCCAAAGCGATCACCTAGACTGCAAAACAAATCTACCCACAGGTTCAAATAAAGTAACCTTGAACCTTGAACCTTAAGCAAAAACACAATTTTTTTTATTGTGTTTAAGTAATAGGGCGACATGGTGGTGCAGTGGTTAGCACTCATGCCTCACAGCAAGAAGGTCCTGGGTTCGATTCCAACACCAGTCGACGGGGGATGGGACCTTTCTGTGTGGAGTTTGCATGTTCTCCCCGTGTCCGTGTGGGTTTTCTCCGGGTACTCCGGCTTCCTCCCACCATCCAAAGACATACACTAATAGGTTAATTGGTTAATCTAAATTGCCCATAGGTGTGAATGTGAGAGTGATTGTTTGTCTCTATATGTTCAGCCCTGCGATGAACTGGCGACTTGTCCAGGGTGTACCCCGTCTTCGCCCTCTATGTAGCTGGGATAGTCTCCAAGCGACCCCCGTGACCCTAGTGAGGATAAAGCGGGTTCAGAAAATGAATGAATGAATGTGTTTAAGTAATAATCACATATTTGTGGGTTAAAAATGTATAGTGATCACGCTTTAACATCTTTTGTTTCCTTCCTCTCTGTATTAACACGTCAGGGAAAGCCCAAACCTGTGGTGTCGTGGCTTAAGGACGGCCAGCCTTTGGACACAAAAAGGGTGAACATCCGCAACAGTGACAAGGACAGCATCATGTTTATCCGCTCAGCTCAGAGGGAGGACTCTGGTGTTTATGAGATGAGTGTAAAGGTGGACAGCTTTGAAGACAAAGCGGCTCTCACACTGCAGATCGTGGGTGAGTCACACATGCATGTGTCTGGACGTACACATAAACATAAGTATGCAAACACGTGCCAGTCCGACTTGTATGTAAACACAGGACTTGTCGGTTCTGAAACTCGTGACTTGCCTCAAAAGAAAGCACCAGTCAACATATTTCACACCTTTAACCGATGCCCTTGGACCCCCAGTGTTTGAACCAGCTGCTGGAGTTACAATGTGCTGAAAGACTTTAGAAGAACTACAATGGAAATGTAGGAGGCACCTTCAGGAACACACTGTTTTAGCCTTTTGTAGAGCAGACCTGTTAATGTGTGTCCCCCCAGAGCTGCCTGGTCCTCCAGCAAGTGTGAAGCTGGTTGACTGCTGGGGCTTCAACGCCGCTCTGGAGTGGACCCCGCCCAAGGATAACGGCAACACGGAGATCACAGGATACACCGTCCAGAAGGCAGACAAGAAGACAGGGGTGAGGACCTGCCATGTACCACAGAGACGCCGTCATAATCACTACTGCCTTAAATCTGTCACTTCATGGTGACAAATATCTGGATTAATTAGGTAGAAATGGAAAGAGGAGGGGACCTGGAACAAAGAAAAGTTATAGATAAAGTGAGATGGATAAAAATAAATAATAAAAAATGGAGTAAAGTTTTCTAGGACTTTAAGATTAAGTTGGTTAATAGTTTGCAAATATTGTATATGCACAGTCTATTTAATGTCCTCACTCACCTCGAGTTGAACAGTTCAGATGTACTGGAAAATATTCTCTGTGAATCTTAATTAGTGACTTGCACAATTTTCTATATTACTACACATGGTATACACATAGTATCAGTTAAGTCTTAAAAACCTAGGACTATTCTAAGGTTAGGCAAGCTTTTTTTTTGTTGTCTTATCATAAATTTAGAAGAAGCTCAGTTGTATTTAGTTCATTTAATGCCACAGTATTACATTTACTTTATCTGAGAATGAATGATTTTTTTTTAACATATATAATTTTATTTATGGATTTTCAACACCATAACATGGATACATACAGGGTGTACATTTTTGCTGTCCTTCTTAACATAAGTCCCCACCCCCAACTTAAATATAAACATAAACATGTAAGTATATACACCAAAAGACATCAGGAATATGAACAGCAGGCACATAGCATTCACACAAATTCTAGATGAGAAAACATAGCAAAAGCATAAATAAATAAATAACATTAAATAAATAACAATTATAAAAAAAAAGAAGAAATAACAATAAAAGAAATAAAATATGTACAATACCTGCAGTTATCCAAGTGATGAGTGATGATTTGGTCTTAAAGTCATGATAAAGTGCTCATTCTAAAAGTTTGTGTGTATTTTTTAAAAGGCTGCCATGCTTTGTAGTATTTGCAGTTGATCCTGCTAACGTACATCTCATCTTCTCCATATGTAAAAACCTCATGATGTCTGCAAGAATGAATCAATTTATGAGCCAAACAAAACAGTTTGATATTTTTAAATGTGCAACTTATAGGAAGTTATTTTATCCTGACAAGATACGAAGGTTAAAGGTGCAAGAGACTTTTGTGACCAGTTTTTCATCACATCTGTAAAATCTCAGTTATAGCCTAAGTATCACGAATCTGTAAGTCTTTCTGTGATTACTCATCTTTTTCAATTTCGCAGTGCCATCCACCATAAACAAACCCTTTGTTTACATTCAGAGCCAGGAGGTCACTCGGGCATCTTAGGAATTTTGTTGCGACATGCATTGTGGGAAGCGCTGGTTCGCGCCGCTGTCTGGCAGTGGCAGCTGCTACAGACACGACATGGAAACGGCAGGAGCTCTCTTCCCTTTATGCATATTCCTCCAGCCGTTTCTGCATTTCAGTCGTTTCCGCATCATTTGTTTCATCCATATAATATCATATGGTCACGCTGCTGCTGTCAGGCAGCGCGAGCCTTCGCTTCCCACAATGCATGTCGCGACAAAATTCCGAAGATGCCCGAGTTACCTCCCAACTCTATTTGTAAACTCATGGCTTGTTTATGGTAAATGGCACTTCGAAATTGTTCACCGTAATGCAAGAAATTCAGGTGAGCAATGACAGAAAGACTTATACAGGGTGTCCCATAAGTCTCCATACATAGGAGACATAATACATACGGTTCTAACATCTATTTCTTTATATTTCTTCTTTATAGTTCTTCAGCAGTGGAGGACACGCATTGAAATGTGTTCCCGACAAAATGGCAGTCATAAAGAGCATATTATATAAATAAAAATGGTTTATGTCAAGAAGCGTTTATTTTTCCTATGTATGGAGACTAATGGGACACCCTGTAGATTCATGATACTTAGGCTATGACTGAGGTTTTACAGATTTGATGAAAAATTGGTCATGAAAGTCTCCCGCACCTTTAAACATTGATGTTATAGACTTCTAAATGAATTATTGTCCACTATTATCCACTCAAATTAAAAAAAATGTGATGAATCAAGGCAGGACAATGTTACAGCCTAAACACATTCATTATGGAGCCCCAAAATGTTCCAATGAGACCTATGTTATACCAATGAAAAGCTGAGAAAATCCACTTTACCTGACATTTTCAAGGATATGAGTAGGATAAGATGTTCAAATGTTATGGAACATTTACCAGTTTTTAAGTCTTAATACATGTAGTCAGATAAAGCTGTACATTTGATTTAGGAAATATTAGCACACTATACATAAACAGTGTAAACAGTACTTAAATAATGCAAAAATCAAATATAAATGCTTCTGCAGTGCTGTATAAGTAGAGGTGTGAATATTTGTTGTCTTTTATTATGTCTGACTCAGCACATTTCCACACCTTTACTCAAGAATCAGAGTGGATAAAGTGTTGAAGTGTTGTCCTAAACTGTGGGTGTGTTGTGTGTCTTCTTGTTCAGGAGTGGTTCACAGTGTTGGAGCATTACCACAGGCTAACCGCCACCGTCTCAGACCTTGTCATGGGAAACTCCTACGCCTTCAGGGTTTTCTCTGAGAACCGAGTGGGCATGAGCGAGAGCAGCGCGGTCACTAAGGGCGTGGCCACCATCCAGAAGACAGGTGAGCAGTTCATGTCAGTCTGTTCATACGATATGTAGTTTTGATAACATTTTGTATTAAAGGTGGTATATAAACAGATGGTCTGGTCCCAGTACAAAGATAAAGGGTCCTAATACTTATGTTACATTAATATTCTGTCTTGTCTTATTTCATTTGTTCCTTGTTTTTTGTTTGTTCGTTGATTGTTATGTTTTGTTTGATTGCTGTTGTTGCTTACTTTGTCTTATTGTTTACTTTACTGTGTATTCATTTATGTTGCCTTCAAGAATGTATGTATGTTTATACTTATTTACTTTTTTGGTAGGTCAATATGGGTGTGTATGTATGTGTATGTGAAGATGATAAGTGAGGTTAATTACTCATAAGAGATCTAAGGGACTTGATTTTCATTTATTATGCTGATAGGAAGCTAAAGGATAGACTGTTGTGTGGAGAAGGGGTGGGATTAAATAAGCTATACTTCCTCCCATTCCTTTCTGAATGTGCAAATGAAGTCATACTTTGCTTTCATGTATATGTATAAGTCCCCCCCCCCCCCATGATTTCTCACTACCTGCTTTATTTCTAAGGACTAAGTAAGATTACTTTGTTTTGTTGCATATTCAAAATAAACTAAACTGGGAAAAAAAAGAGCCAAAATCAGGGGGAAACAGCAGGACTTGAGAATCCATGCCTTCCCTCTGCAGCTCTTTCCTCTCAGTCCAAATCAAAAGACTGTCAGTGATAAGTGATCAGTTTTACAGTCTTCTCCATTTATCAATAATTAAAGCTGTCAGTTATGTATTTAACCTTTAAAGACCTAAACAGCTGCTGATGACAAGAAGCATGTACCGATCAAAAATATTTAATAACTTTTAAACCACTAATCCTATCACTACTTTTATATAATTCAAGTAAAAATGCAGTTTCTCATGTTTTCAACAGAATCAGATATGACATGTTTGGATGTTCAGAGGCTCCACAGTGAACATGAAAACACTGTCATCTTCTGTATTGATTAATCAAGAAAATGCATCATGCAAACACATGCAGTGTGACAAATGGCAGCAGTTTTATGCACACTTGATATTATAGTTTGCTGAAAAAGCCTCTTTTTCTTTGTTTTTCTCTGTTCTGATATAAAAACCTTTGAGCTTACTCTGAGCTTTTATGAACAACTATATGATCAGTGAGTTAAATATAGGAAAAAACTGATTTTCACATGTATAATACAAAATGCAGAGGATAATATTATAATAAATGGAGATAAATTGCTTAGGAAAGGTTAAATTTGAAAATTCCTTTGGAAGTCACCACATAAATACGTCTAGGTCTTTCATGGTTACCTCCCCACCTGCCTAAAAACACCTGCGATTAGCCAGCGTCTACATCATGACTGAAAGAATCAGGCTGAAAACAGTCTACAGACGTGTTGTTTTCATGTCAGACCAGTTGAATTATGATATAGTCAGGATCTTAAAAAGTCTTAAAAGTCTTGGATTTACAAATCTGCATTTAATACCTTAAAAAAGTCTTTAAAAGGTCTAACATTCGATATGATAGGTCTTAAGTTATGTTGTCATAAACTTGTTCACGGTATTGTGTTTAAATGTGTCTGGGAAATGTCCAAACTGCAAAGAAAGTGACATTAGTCGACTCAGTTCCGTTAATTATCGCTAACTTTGCAGCCCCTGGTGAGAAAATGATCACCGAACATTCAGCTGCAGCTGTTAGTCACACCAAGAAAGCTGACTGTGGGAACTTTAAGGGACGCAAGCAAAAACTAAGCATGGGGAAGTGCAAATTTAATAATGCCTGGATGGAGAAAAGATCATTCTCAATCTGGTTGACATGAGTGGAGTGGAACGACTGTGAAATGGGCTTTAAATTCTATTTTAAGTAGTCTTTAAAAGTCTTAAATTTAACTTGTAGAAACCTGTAGGAACCCTGTAGAGTGAAATGTATTTAAAGAACTGGTGGTCAAAAACACCCAAAAACACTGTCAGACATAACAGCTTTATTTATATTAAGTGTCAGTCAACAGATAAGACCCTTGTTCTTGCTCTTGGTTCCACTACTAGTAAGTGAATATATGTGTCAGTCTTAACAAAGCAAAAGAAAAGCTTGACAGTGGTTTATTAGTGACATAATATGTTACTTTTTGTAATGTTATTGTAATAAACAGTTACACAGAACTCTGTCTTTTATTAGCATTGTCTTATACATGCTTATAAATATCATATAATCTAACAATGAATGTGTATATGATACTGTTATTAATATATATAGTCTTAATAATGTCACTAAGTATCATGTAAAGCTTTTTAAGATGATATGATATATGAGGCCATTAACTAATACTTTCGAGCAGGACCTTAATAGAAGTCATTGCAGTATATTTTGCGGTACAATGTGGAGTGCTTTAAATGGAGGGTTTCATTTTATAAGTGGATACTGCTGGGACATTATTTTAATGAGCTGTCGTAAGTCTCTGAGGCTCTTGAGTGTGTGTTTGTGTGTATTTAAAGTGAAGACTCGAGGAGTGGAAAGGGTCTTGGCACTACTTTAATCATAAGTGGACAGCTCCTTTGGCCGCCGCTTAGCTCTTACTGAAATAAATCTGGGCGGCTCAGACAACGTTAAGACAGCTGGCAGAGTAAATGTTGCTCTTCCTGTGTGTTTGTGTGTGTATATTTGTGTGTGTTTATATATACCTGTGCCAGCCTCTCACCAAGTAATGCCATCCGATGTCGGGTCAGAACATAGAATATCTGTGGTTAGCCGTGTCAACACTTCATAAAAAGGTACTGCAGTAAATCCGTAAAGACGTTTTGGAACCATGTTGTTCAGACAGTGGAGAATATTTTATATTATAAAATCCCAGTGGACCCCCAGATTATCTACCTTGGTTTAATACCTGATGACGTAATTAAAAGAGAAGACACTTATTTAAAATTTTAATTCTAGCCTGCAAAAAGGTTGTCACAAGGAATTGGTTAAAAAGTGACCAAATTTGACCACTACAAAGGCTTGACATTATAGAGGAAATATATACCATGGAAAAATTCACATTTCAACTAAGAATTAAGATGGGAACTTTTAAGCAAAGATTGGAGAAATGGATCATATTCAAGGACACTAATTCTTGATATCAGATCAGCTGCAGAAAAGCAGTCAAATGTATCAGGAACAGCATCCCCCTTTGTTGTATTGTGTTTCCTTTTTTTTGTTTGTTTGTTTGTTTCTGCACTGTAAAAGTGAGTTAAAATATTAAAATAAAAAGTTTAAAAAAAAAACAAAAACGTAAAGACAAGAGCTCTGTTTTGGTTTCACAATTCAGTGGCTGTGATCAAAATGCTGTGATACATTTAGATTTTTGTCCAATATATTTGTTGACTGTTAACTTTTTAACATTATAAAAACACATCAGACATACAGCTGTGCTCATAAGTTTACATACCCTGACAGAACGCACATAGGAGAGTCTTGGATGTTCCAACATGACAATGACCCAAAACACAAGGCCAAGTCCACCTGTCATTGGCTACAGCAGAAAAAAGTAAAGGTGAAGGAGTGGCCATCTCAGTCTCCTAATCGCAATATCAGGGAGTTCTCAAACATGCAGTTCATGCAAAAAACAAACAAACAAAAAAAATCTTAAAGGAACTGAAGGTGTTTTGCCAAGAAGAATGGGCAGCTTTATCATCTGAGAAAATAAAGTGCCTCATCCACAACGACCACAAAAGACTTAAACTGTCATTGATGTTAAAGGGGCCAAGACAGAGGGTTAAGAACTAGGGGATGTAAACTTTTGATCAGGGTCATTTGGATAGTTTCTGCTGTCAGGATGATTTGAAAACAGCAAACACATTTGTTTGATAATAACTGGCTTCACCTTGGGGTGTCGTAAAGGGGGGGGGTAAACATGACAAATTTATGGGGCCCAGCATTTCCAGCAGGCCCAGTGGATATACTGTAGGTTAGAAGTTGTGATAATTCTGTGTAAGCTCTGCAGTAGAAGAGAGGCATAGAAGCCGGGAGTCGGACATTCAAAGTTAAGTTTTACTTTCATTTTCACGCCTGTTGTGGTACTTATGAAACACACTCCTATACCTCCAGTTGTTACAGTATGTTGTAAGGCAGTGGTTCCTAACCTTTTTTGGCTCGTGACCCCATTTTAACAACACAAATTTCTGGCGACCCCAGACATTCAAAACGAAGACTTTTTTTTTTTGGGCTAAAAAATGTATTTGTTTTTGATCATGTAATAGTTTGCTATACTATGTTGCAAATAAACATTAATTTTAGATGACATTTAGTCTATATAATGTATATTAATATGGACGGAGGCAGAAAAGCCAGGTGTAGATTACTGCACAAAGTGAGAATTTTATTTTCTTTGTTCAGGATATGTACAGTCAGTCCAGCTTGGATTTACAAGGCTGACAATTAATACTGAACAAACAATAACTCCAACTATGAATTATGAAAGAGCTGCAGCATCTGAAACCGACCACTGAACATTTGAAAGATAGACAGTACCACAGTGCTTCAGTTTTAGCTTCACAGTTTGTCATGTCTTTTATGTTTTGGGATTGTCTCTCTCAACTCACCATATATTTTTTATTAGTATGTTTTTATTTTTATCAATTACTATAAATTTCAGGCAACCCCACGTGGGGTCCCGACCCCAAGGTTGAAAAACACTGTTCTAAGGGTTAAGGCTTCAGAGAAAAGGCTAAGTGATGTAATGTTAGTATCAGTAAGTATCACTAAGGATTCTGGTTAGTATCTGGAGGATTCTGTTGGGTTTCTGTAAATTGGCTTAGAGTCTGGTCTTGACCACCTCTATATGTGATGAACTGGTGAAATGTCCAGGCTGTACCCCGCCTTTGCCCATAAGTAGCTGAGATAGGTTCCAAGCGACCCCCATGACCCTAATGAGGATAAAGCGGGTTCAGAAAATGAATGAATGAATGAATATATGTAAAGTGTCATGAGATAACTTTTGTTATGATTTGGCGCTATATAAATAAAATTTGACTCGATTTTGATTTTGATTTGATGATGATTTGATAAGTACACACATTATAAAAAGATGCAGCTTCTTCATTTTCATTTTCAATCAAGTTAACTTTGTTTTGTGTTTCAAAATTCTCAAAAATATAAATTACTAAACATTCATAAGTGTGATGGTTGAATTGTAGTTTACAGACAAGCCTGTGTATGCTGCTTTTCCATGTGTTCACAGGTATCATCTACAAGGCTCCTGAGTACCAGGAGCACGACTTCAGTGAGGCTCCCAGGTTCACCACATCACTGACTGACCGCGCTGCTACCGTGGGATACACCACCAAGCTGCTGTGTTCTGTTCGCGGATGCCCCAAGGTCAGACATATACACAATACACTGATAACTGTGCATTCACACACATGGTTAAGTGTGAAGAGTGGCCTGCAGATGACTGTTGTGTTTTATGTTCACACTGAGAGGCCTTCAAGGAGACTCTAATACAGTGTAGAAAATCAAGAGTGGCAGCAGAAAAAGAATAAGCATGATGGGTAATAAGAGTGACCTCACAGTGGTTCAAACAATGGATGTCTATGAAGGTAGATTGGTTTTGTTTGTTGAAAATTTTCACCGCATACCTTGACTTTGTCAAATGGGTACTTGCTTGTTCTAGACAGACGTTACTTGTTAAACGTCATTGGTGTAGACGCTTGTCACTCAAACATGTCTGACAATGGGGAAGCATCGGCCCACTGTTGGACGTTTGTGTTAAAATGTTTCAATCAAAAAACAAAAAAGAACTTCAAAACTTTTTCACTTCAATCAATTTGGGTCACATATATATTTTTTTGCATTCAAACACTTTTTTCTTTGATTAAAAATGTTTTCTTTTTTATTGAAATGAAGTTGTTGGGTTTTTTTTTGGATTGAAGCGAAGTTTGTTTGTTTTGTGTTTTTTTGTTTTTTTGTTTTTTTGATCTAAGTGACATTTTTGGGGGATTGAACAAAAAAGACACAAATATCCTACCCATAATATGGCCCAAATACAACAAAGATGACTTCAATCCAAAAATTATTTTCAATCAAAAAATAACTCACTCACTCAAAAAACATTTTCAATCCAAGAAAAAAACTGTTCAAATGCAATTTTTTGGGTCTCACATATATTTTTGCATTCAAACATTTTTTTTTCTTTGATTGAAAAGATTTATTTATTTATTTATTTATTTTTTTAATCAAAGTTAAGTTTGGTTTTTTTTTTAATTGAAAATATTTTTTGTGTTAAGGCAACTTTCTTTTGATTGAATAATAAAGAAACAAACCTACCTTTATGGCTGTCCTGTCAGTGCTTATTTACATTCAAGAGGACACTCAGTTCAAGAGGATTTAAAAAGCCAGAGATATGCCATTGAATACTGTCATTTAGAGCTGAGAAGTTGATATGAGAGGAGTCATGTACAGGCATTGATGTGAAGTGTGGAAAACAGTGACCAAAGTAAAATGCAAATGTGGCAAGTTCCTATCACTTTCAGCCATAGTATCATGTGTCTATTCTCAAATAAGACCAGTTAAAGGGGTGGTCTGAGGTGACAGCAGCTAAAGTATGGCCATCCCACACATACTCATAGGTCCACAGTTACAGTACTGTACGCAAGTCTGAGAACACCTTCTGCTTTGTCGATTTTGCAGGGTTGAAATGATCAAAACTGTTTATTTCTCATTCTCTTTTCTTCTGATACAACAAGAAAATACAGAGAATATCTGCACAGCTTTAAAAGATACACAAAAAACTGAACTAATTGGGTTGTAAAGGTTAAAATCACTATTTAATGTGACCTCTGACCCTATGACAAGAAGCTGTACGATTAGAAACGTGATATGTTGAATGAAACCTGGTATAAAACATTAGAAAACTAGAAGCACTCAGAGAGCGCAGACCTCCACCAAGACAGATCAGTACCCCGGATTTGGATGAAAATTTCAGGAAATGTTGATACTGGTACAAAGAAGAAATGATTCAATTTTGGTGGTGATCGGGGATGGGGGGGTGGGGGGGCCACTGATCTGCCTTGGCGGAGGTCTGCGCTGTCTCTTCTAGAAAAGCACTTGTAGAGCGCAGACCTCCGCCAAGGCAGATCAGTGGCCCCCCCACTCCCCCCATCCCCGATCACCACTAAAATTTAATAATTTGTTCCATGTGCCAGTATCAACATTTCCTGAAATTTTCACCCAAATCCGTCCATAACTTTTTGAGTTATCTTGCACACAGACAGACAAACAGACAAACCTACGCTGACAAAAACATAACCTCCTTGGCGGAGGTAATGAATGCAATAAATCTCATATTGTCTGAACAAAAGGGTCACAGACATGTTAAGTGCAAAGGGGGGTCACACTAAATACTAACACTTTGGTTTATATTACTGAAACTTGTTTTTACTGCTGTACATACTTCACTTATATCCAGATTGTAACTTAATATAGAGACTGTCAAATGCATATGTGGTTATTAGAACTTTACTAAACCAACAAACGTAATGTTTGCCTTTGACTTTAATGTAGGTCTGTATACATAACAACTACTATTAAAAAAAGCAAATGAAATGCATATCTTTTACTGAATGGTTTCATGAAAAATTATTTTATATGAGCTTTATGGTGCGTTTCATTCCTGTGCGAACATTTAGAGAAAAGATTTAGCATAGCAGAAAAAATACCTATACTCAAATACTCAATATTGCTTATTTTTTTTATTTCTGGTGACTTGTAGATTCTTGTTGTTGTTGTGATTTTGTAAATAAAGATAAAAATGATGAAGAAAATAAATCAATAATACTCAAGTAAACTTCTGTCATATTGAGATTTACTTCGGATAAGTTTCACATTACAAAGATAAATCCTAAGACGTTTTTTAGTCTTTATTTAAACTGTGTTCTTAACAACAGTAAATCATTTCAATATGCTGTACAGTGCTTTAAACGAGGTATTAATATCACTGCTACAAGAGCTGGGTGGGCACTGGAATGTCTGTGTGAAGTTTCACCATGTCTCTCACTGTTCTCTGAGGCGGGCGCTTTGGTTAAACATATCTTTACAGTTGTCTGACTGACGCAGTCGGCTTAGACGGAAGGCCATGTTTGAAACACGGTTGAATTCACGTCCCAGCTGTCCTTGGACGCAGACACAAGGAGAGAAAGCAGGAGGGATCACGCAGGCCGCACAAGCTATTTGGCTTAGTTTAATTAGGACAAATCAAATGGCGTGCCAAAACAATAAACAAAGAAATAGAGATGGTTACAAGGCTACGGGTTCATGTTTCAGGGACATCTGAGACGTTCCAGAAATCGTAGTCAGATTTTTCCTTTAGTATGATATGCGTGGATGAATCCCAGAGCTGTGACTACTATGTGTGAATGACGACTGCCTGTGTTTGGGAACGAAGGAGCAGTTGCTGATTCACACCCCACGTCTGAGATCAGAATCTGCAAACCTGGACCTCCTGTGGCTAAAATGAGTCTTACTGTACTGCTCCCTATGGACCAGCAGACTTAAGTCCTGCAATGGAGAGCAAGCAAAGTAGTAACAGCTGTGTGAAAACATATCTGTGATCATCAGCGGGGGTCCAGAGAGAGGGAGGCGTCTAATGTCCATATCATACAGAGCATACACAAACTGCTTTCACAGGGGCTTAGCTTTAGTGGAGTCAGTACATGTGACTGTAATACTGCATAATTAACCCATAAAGACCCAAACATCCACCACTGACCAGAACCATCTACTGATCTAAACTGTTTAAAGGAGTGATATTTAGCTTTTTTAAATGGAATTACACATTTTAAAACATTTCCCTGTGGTCTACATAAACTGTAGATGCTATGCTTGGGTCTGAATTCTTTTTTTTTTTTTTTTTTTTAATTAGTGATAGTTAACAAGACAATGTGGACAGAAAAACAACAACAACACATAAACAAAGGGAAACTCAAACAAATAAACAAACAAACCAAAAACAACAACAATGACAGAGTATTGACAAACAACAACAACAACAACAACAACAACAACAACAACAACGTCATATTACAAAGAAAAAGATCATAAATGTAAATAGCAACTAAACCATATAGCTTGGTTAGGGGTGATAGGGAAAAGGGGAAGAGGGGGGTGTAAATGAAAGTGAGAAAGAGAGAGGGTGGAGTGAGGGGGAAAATAATAATTGTGGTAATAATACAAAAATATTTAATAATACCAGTAGCCTAATTTGCTAGAATTATTGTGGCAGCGGTAGCGGCGGAGGCAGTCACAATACTACTAGTTAAATAATTAAATATTTGTAACAATGTATTTGTATCAGTTACTATCTGTTTTGAGTTTATATGAATCAATTTAAATTAATATGGCTATGGGGGCGGGGGGGGGGGGGGGGGGGTGGAGCCCAGCACACAGAGCCCAAAGAGGGGAGGACGCCATCAACCCTCCACACACAACCCCCAGCAACCCCAGCAGCCCAACCACAGCCCAAGGACGAGACCAGCCATGGCCAGTCAAAGGGTATCCCCCCCCCCTTTTTTTGGGTCTTAATTCATGATGATCTTACAGAATATGATGCTTTACATTGTTTTCCCTACTATTAAAATACTTAGGTACAGCAAATAAAAGCCTAAAAAAAACTATACTGAAAGTTCTCTACTATAATGTCACATTTGTTATGATAATTTTTGTGGAAAATAAAATAATTACTTCAGGACATTGAGTTTGCCTCATCTACGAGCACACGTTTCACCTTTTTCTTGTTAATGTCTGAATGTCCAGAAGCTTTTTCTGAACCTCTTAAAGGAGTGATATTTTGCTGTATAAAATGGAATTATGCATTTTCAAACATTTCCCTGTGGTCTACATAAACTGTAAATGCTATGCTTGGGTCTGAATTCTTCATTAATTCAACTCCACAGGTCCATCTTCAACCCTATTTCTGAGTAATGACACCAGAAAGGTGGTTTTGAGCGCTGGCCCTTTAAATGCAAATAAGCCACTTCATGCCCCACTCCCTCCAGGTTGTTGTCTGTGCTTTCTGTCCCGTTCAGCTACTTGTGTTCAGTAATACAACCGACAACTGAACATTTTAGGTAATCAGCTCAAAGTTTGGACATATTTTCAGTTTTTACTACAACCGCTGCTGCTGATTAACAATTATGTCGTACTTGGAGAAATGTTCATCAGAAGTCTTGATCTTATATGTGCAAATGCCGTGACGTTACTAGTTATGAAACATAACAAATTAAGCAGGAATTAAAACAGGTTGTAGAAATTCATTTGATTTTTGCCTGAATGAATATAGAGAGGCGGTGCAGTGGTTAGCACTCGTGCCTCACAGCAAGAAGGTCCTGGGTTCGATTCCAACACCAGTTGACGGGGGGTGGGACCTTTCTGTGTGGAGTTTGCATGTTCTCCCCGTGTCTGCGTGGGTTCTCTCCGGGTACTCTGGCTTCCTCCCACCATCCAAAGACATGCACTAATAGGTTAATTGGTTAATCTAAATTGCCCATAGGTGTGAATGTGAGAGTGATTGTTTGTCTCTATATCTTCAGCCCTGCGATGAACTGGCGACTTGTCCAGGGTGTACCCCGCCTTCGCCCTATGTAGCTGGGATAGGCTCCAAGCGACCCCCGTGACCCTAGTGAGGATAAAGCGGGTTCAGAAAATGAATGAATGAATGAATATAAAGATAGCTTTGCAGCACCTGGAGGGTTCAAATTCAAACTTTTCAAACTATTAGGGTCCAAATACACAAATAAATGTACCAAAGACAAATAAAAGTGGGTTTAGCAAAATATGACCCCTTTAATGATTGATCCACTAATCCTATCAATACATGTAAATAATTGGTGTAAATTGCAGTTTGTCGTCTTTTCATGGTCATCAGATATGACCCATTTGGACGTTCAGAGGCTCCGTAGTAAACATGGAAACACCGTCATCTTCCATAATAGTAATTTAGCAGTAAAATCCATGGAGTTGGATCAATGACAGTGGATGGAGATGCTTGTTTTTCTGTTCAGTTATTGATATCTTTGCTGAAAAGTCACTTTTTCTTCAGTTTTCTCGGTTTTTGATATAATAACCCTTAACTTTAACGTGAGTTTTTATGAATATCTACCTGATTGGTGAATTACATATAGGAAAATACCTGATTTTTACTTAAAAAATGAAAAATACAGCAGATGATGTTATAATAAATGTTGATAAATCAATTAAGAAAGGTTAAATATAGAGGAAAAAATTATTTGGGAACTGCCACAAAAGTAGCACTGGGTCATTATGGGTTGAAAGATGAATTATGCATGAATCTCTCACCTTCGATTGGAGGTGGCTTTTATCATAATTAAGCAGTGTCAGAGTGGACAGTTGGGCTGTAAGTGTGAGTCACTTTCATTTATCTGGCTCTGAGTTCAGAGTCATTGAAACCCGTTAAGGAGTCCAGCTGAAAGGCATGTAGTGTGATAAGTCGTCCTGCCGTCTCTGATAAATCACCACATTTAAAGTAGACAACATGTTCGGAGAGATAAGCAGTGAAGACCGAGAAGAGACAAAGATAAGAGGTTTAACTTGTTGTCCTGTTATGGATGAGCACAGATGTTGTTTTATCACAGAAGGCACTATTTTTGCCACCATCCACTTTGGCTGGGTTGCCAGCGTGACTATCCATCATCCACCTTTTACATCCATAGGCAACAGTGAGATTGGGCAGAATTTCTTACAGGAAAAGTACATTAATCTTACATTACATCAATGGGTGCTTCTATGAAAGTGGGTTCATTTTGGTACCTGGCACTTTTCCAGCTTTTTAGACCCAATAATAAAAGAGAAATTTAGACATATTTCCCCCCAGGATGTACCTAATGATGACCTCAGATAAATGCAAATAAATTATACTCTTGCTCTGAGCCATCCCAAAATTAATGAATTTTTAATCAAATATTGGAGCTAAAAATAGGACTAAAATTGGGACAGGAAAAGCTACCTAGGTGTCAGTGGATTTGATCTGGAAAACATGGCTGTAAATGGTCTTATATACTGCTTTAAATAAAGACACTGTGTTAAATTTGACGATCCTAGTGGTTTTTCTAATCCAGACATGCAGGTTTTTCATGAATCAGCAGTCTCATTCCAGGTTTCGCGCGTAACCCATGGTGTCCACTGTCGTTACATGCAGAGCCTGCCCATTTAAACACAAATAAATTGCAAGTGATTTTGCAACAGCGGTCATTTTTGTGAAACACTCTGCCTTGCATAACTAGTTCAATTCCCAAAATGTACCAGTGAGAGAATAAAAAGATATTCAAAAAAAATGGTGGCGTGTAATTTTCGTGTCCTTTTTACTGTGTTACATGCAGATCCTTGTATAAAAATAATGCACAATGAAAAGATGAGAAAGATGGATAAGGTCACACCAGTTCAACCATCATTTATCTAAGGACATGTCTCATGTCCATTTCACCCCCTTTTTCCTTTTTAGCCCTTTTGTATCTATTAAATTTTTTAATATCACAAATGTGCACCCCAGCATTCCTGGTTTAGGGAGTTTAGTTCTTAATTCTGTATTGTATAAATTTTATCTTTTGTATTGCTGAGGGAGGACCAATCATCTTTATCTGTATTGTCTGCGGGGTCATGTATGTATTGCTGTGTGATTCAGTTGTGATTTTCAGATGAATGGATGAGAATTGTTATGTGAATAAACATGTGAACCATGGAAAATCCTAATAAAAAGAGAACTGAAAACAATATATACATATATATACAGTATATATGTATTTTATCTGAAAAATAGCTTCTCTTTTATCTCAGTAAATATTTATTTTTAAAATAGACCCAAAGTGCTTCCAAACTTGCTTCATAACATTAGTCTAGATCTGGTTTGAATTTTTAGCCCCCATGTCTTGTTTTAAGGGACCAGTTTCATAGAAGCACCCAAATATATTACCTGAATTTGAGAGTTATAGCCCCTATTCCATCTAGCCATATAGATCCAACTATGATCTCATGTATTCATAGATATTTTGGTGATACAGCAAATACTAATAGTCAGCAATATTAATTGTATTGGCAGCAGTAATGTGTTGAAAGTGTTGGGTGATAACATCAGCACTAGCTGTTCTCGCTGCTGCCAAAGGCTCAGATATACTTGGGTAATGCCCTGGATTAAAATCTGTCTGTTTTGCATCATCCTCGAACAACTCCAACATTAAGTGTAAAAGGAGAAGAGCAAAATGAATCATCCTGGTCTGTTCTGTCCGGTTCTGTTCTGTCCTGTTCTGAAATCAGGCCCTGTTCAGGTTGAAAGCTATACCTAAATGCAGAAGTAACAGTTTTAAAAGTCAAAGCACTCCATTTCTACCATTCCTTTACTATCTTTTTTTTGTACAAATCAGCAGTGTTCAATAATAAATACTTCACACCATGTATGCCACTGAAGCCAAAAATTAGGGCACCATGCATACTGTAATTCATGTGAGAGTAATTTACATCCCTAAACGTTTTTGTCTATGACCTAACTCCCTAAAATAGAACAAGTTATATGTTGCACCTCAGTGAAGACGAGTTAAAGCAAACATTTCTGAAATGTATCAGCTGAGGTGTAATTCAATAAATAGAGTCACCTTGCAAGATGCTGGACCACGAGGATCCAGCAGGAAATCCACACAGCAGAGTGTTAACCCAAACCCATGGTGGGACATACCTGAAGCAGGAAGAGGCTAGGGTTACCCCCACTCTGCGTAACTGTAACACTCAGAGACTGACAGAGCTCAGTGGAACACGAGCTGACAACAGACTCAAGTTGTTTATGTAAAATCACATGTAAAGGGAGAGGACCAGCATGTCTGCAGGTTTAGGAGTTTCTTTGGAATGACCTTTGTCAGGATACAAGGCTCAGAGTCAGCCACGACCTCTGTGTCACTTCTTATAACCTTAATTATGGTCTGGCTTTAATGTGATGTCTCCATTTTTATCGCTTTATTTGTTGCATTGCTTTTAATTTGTGGTGTCAGTCTTTTACTTCTTCCTTTCTATTTAGTTAGTTGTAGTCATGTTTTTTCCTGGCAATTTTACATTTTGCCTGTCTATCTGGTCATAAAATGTACTTTATTTAGTCAAAGTTTAGGGTCTTGCTTATGTTTGATCTGTATTTTAAAGGTTCAACACAGCAAAAAAGCCCTCATTAATATTTCATTGCAACATCACAACATGTATTTCCATCCATACTTGCATTAATTATTAGCCAAAGCCTTATATCAGGGATGTCAAATTCATTTTAGTTCAGGGGCCACATGCAGCTTAATATGATATAAAGTGGGCCGGACCAATAAAATAATATAAATAATAGGATAAGAACTGATAAATAATGTCAACTCTTTCTGTTTTTGAGTGAAAAAACTAAAATTCTGTAATGAAAATGTTTACATCTATGAACTGTGCTTGAACATAACATGAACAAATATGAACAACGAAAAATATGTGCAATTTTAACAATATTACGCCTTAGTTTATCATTTATACATATGCATCACAACTTACAGATCACAGTGGATCTAAAAATACACAAAACATTTAATAACAGACAGAATATTGTTAAAATTCCAGATACTTTTCTTAAGACATTCCAGGTTGTTCATATTTGTTCAGGTTTTTCACATTTTTTGTAAAAGGCTAGTCTGTAAATCTCAACATTTTTGTGTAATTTAACTTTTTTTTTTTACACTAAAACCAAGAAAAAAGTTTGCAGTTTTCATTATTATTATTTTATTATATTATTTATTTTTAGTTTATTATGACAGTATTTTACTAGTCTGACCCACATTAGATTGAATCGACCTAAAATGATTTGAACGTCCTTGATTGTGAATATCTTCAGTGTAATTTTTGTATTTCACTAATTCGTCCATTGGGCCAGATTGGACCCATTGGCGGGCTGGTTTTGGCCCCGGGCCGCACGTTAAACACCTGTGTCTTATATTGTCAATGGGAGCTTCAGATCACTGTGTATAGTCTCCATCACATCCCACAGATTCTGTGTTGTTCAGGTCTAGACTCTGACTGAGACACTGAGCATTTGGATTTGTGTGTCTCTGTGTCCTTAACTGTCTCTTTTCCTCCCCTCAGCCCAAGATCGAGTGGTTGAAGAATCAGATGGTCATCGGCGACGACCCCAAGTTTCGTCAGCTCTCTAACCAGGGCATTTGTTCCCTGGAGATCCGTAAGCCCTGCAGCTTTGACGGCGGAGTGTACACCTGTAGAGCCAAGAACGCTCAGGGAGAGGCCACTGTGTCCTGCAAGCTGGAAGTCAAACGTACGTATCTGCAGACACATGGACCAGCGCGTATACATACATCCATTTAATATACTCTTGATGATATTTAATACATCCTAAACTGTGAGTAAATGCACATAAATATTGCACTATTCGGAATTTAACAGGTATAACGTAAACAGCATATTCTGATTGGCTTTTTTCGGAATAGAGCAATTTTTGATTAATACATGAGAAATGTCATTATTATTCCAATTTTATGAAGATTTTTGGGGGGTTTCTACTGTAGGTTGCCCCTGTTTATGCTCAGGAGACAATGATCCTCTCTAGCAGTGATCAGGGCTCTGAAGAAAAGCCATGATCAGAATGAGAAACACACCTATTAAACATATATCTCTAATTGCTGAGCATTTCTGCTGTTTAGATATATTTATTAAATTTCCAATACAGAATACACACAGGTATTCACACACATAAAGAGAAAAAAAAAAACCACAAACAAACAAAAAAAAAACCCAGAAAAAAAATAAAATCAAACAAAACCTGCTTAACCCTCCCAAACCCCTTGCTGTCACCAAAATTATACGCATATACAATATGGCACTGTAAATATAAATAAAGTCTCATATCAGAGTGTTACATACACATACATCTGAACTTGTTAAGGGCCTTGTACAGGGTGGGGAAGCAAAATTTACAATATTTTGAGGCAGGGATTGAAAGACAGTGTATGACCAATTAGTTTACTGAAAGTCATGAGACTTTATTTGCCACAAGAAAATGTACATAATAGAAAATGTTTTTATTCTATGTGTCCTCCTTCTTTCTCAATAACTGCCTTCACACGCTTCTTGAAACTTGAGCAAGTGTTCCTCAAATATTCGGGTGACAACTTCTCCCATTCTTCTTTAATAGTATCTTCCAGACTTTGTCGTAATAGTTTTGCTCATAGTCATTCTCTTCTTTACATTATAAACAGTCTTTATGGACACTCCAACTATTTTTGAAATCTCCTTTGGTGTGACGAGTGCATTCAGCAAATCACACACTCTTTGACGTTTGCTTTCCTGATTACTCATATGGGCAAAAGTTTCTGAAAAGGTATGGATAATAGTGTTAGGTATGATTATGACATCAATATATGTTTGGTTTCAAAACAATTGACGTAGTGCCTGCTGAGAAAAAACAACTAAATGTTCATTGTAAATTTTGCTTCCCCACCCTGTATATGCGTCGTAGGATTGTCAAAAAAGATTTAAAAAGTTTTCCACACTATGAAACTTCAGTTCAGATCCATGTAACGTATATCAGATTTTTTTGAGTTAAAGGTTGGAGATCACCTCTCTGACCCAGTGTCCAACAGAGGGTGGGGCAGGTTCCTTCCACCTTGTAAGAATAAGGTGCCGTGCCAAAAGAGTACTGAAGGCGACCACCTTCCCAGATAGCAAAATCATTACGGCTTAAATCTGGCCCAAAACTGGCATGCCATTTTGGCAAAGTTCTGGGCGGATGTATGGGTCCTAAATGGCCCAAAATAGGCAAGCCAAAATCAAACCAGAGGGAAGCCAAAATTCACCCAAAGCTAATTGCGGACTTCCAAAATATAGCCATAATTGTCCCAGAAAAGCCCCAAATCCCCATAATCCAGCCAAAAAGTAGCCAAAACTGACGCAAAGAGAGGCCTAAAGGAGGCTAAAATTCACCCAAAATTTGTGTTGATCATGCTTTTAAAATAAAGTGTTTCTTCTGGGTAGAAATTCCTGCTCTTTGCGCAGTGTTTTGGCTTTACAGTAATATGCCAAAACACAACCAAAACACATCCATATATGGAATAAGATGTTGCTGCTCTTTAGTCAATCTTCTGGCTTGTCATAAACATGCCATACCATCCCTATACTTGATCCCGCTCTTTGTCCAGTCTTTTGGTTAACCACACATTTGCCAGAACTCAGCCATATATCGCTGGTGCCTCCATATCTATTATGGATAACCTTAATCATACCACAGTTAAGCCTAAAGGTTTTCATAATGCCAAAAGAAAGCCAAAAATGCCAAATGTATGCCATAATACTGCCAAAATATTTGCTATGTGGGTTGTGTCCTCCTGTGGGTAGCTGCGGCCTTCCAGGAACGATGTGGTTAAAGGGTCAAGAGTGATCATAACTCCTAGTAACATGATCTAAATCTCTAATTGCTGAGCATTTCAAGAGGATGTATGAAAGGATGGAAGAGGAAGTGCAACATAAAACACCACCTACCACCACAACTTTGAAAATAACTCTTGTTCATCTTGATAAGCATGGCTGCACGTAAACAGGAACATGAATACAATATTCATTTTCATTAGTAATAAGAACAGCTTATAGGAATTTGGACTTTTTCAGAAAAAGAGCAAAAACTCTACTATACTGTGGATGTGAACATAGTCACTATAGCTGCAGCGATTTACCAGCATTAAAATCTTTTGTGATGCATATGTTTATTTTTTGTCCCTGCAGAGGTTTTTCTTCCAGACAGTGAGAAGGGCAAGTAAACCAAGACCCAAAGTTCCCAAGGTGAGAAACAGAAACATTTATTTGTGAGCATGACAGACTGACATTGTTCAGATGTTTGTCTCTACTTATACACATAATATCCATTTATTATGCCTTATGTCCCAAAAAAAATTTACAATTGGAATTTCTGCAATGATAACTTTAAAAATAGAAAATCAATCAAAATGCAATTTCAGGGCATGAAACTATAACTTATTACTGACATGTTGCAGAAAACCCCATTTGATTTGCTTCAGTGGTCACAGAGAAATGGGGATCTTTGTAAAGCATGTCAGAAGTCCCTTCCCTCCAAGTTTTGTAAGGAGACACGTTGTCCGTTGTGTTCACGCCTTACAAATATGAAGTTGTTCATTGTGTTCTCGCAGAAAAATATCTGTTTTGAAAAAGTGACTGCTTCTTTCTTTTCATTTTCAACTAACAAAATGAATAATGAATTACAAAAAGGAAGCAGATTGAGTTTTGCAAACGCTGGTAAGGTGCAAAAAATGAATGATTAGAGAAAGATTAAATTATTAATTCATGGAAGACTGGATTGAGCTCTTCCTCCTTTTTGGCTTCCTGTTTTCTCATTCTTTTTTCTCTCTTTTGTCATCAACACGATCATGAACAATAATATTTAAATATTTACATATTTACACTGAACTCTTCCCTTAAAAACTAAAAAAAAAATTGGATCTTGGTTAAAACAAAATTATTTAAGCACTCAACTTAGCACATTAATTAAAGTTGTGAGGTTGTGAGCAAAATATTTTGATTCATATGGATGCCAAGAGCATCCAAGTGCCAAACTCTGAAGAAACAAACCTATGACATGCTTTACAAAGATCCACATTTCTCCGTGACCACTCAACCAAATTAAATGGTGTTGTCTTCAAGATGTAGGTTACAAATTATAGTTTCACACCCTGAAATAGCATTTAGATTGTTTAATTATTTTTAAAGTTATCAATGCGGAAAGTCCGATTCTAATTTTTTGGGGGGACGTACAGTATTAGTTATATTAGTCACTTTCTATTAACACACATATCTGTTGGAATTTTGTGTAAAACATAATCAGGCTTCTTTCTGTAAATCACACAGGTTCAGTTAAATAACACCACTGTAGATCAGCCAATGAATTTCAGAGCGTGTTACATTAATAATAGTGTTAAATTGTTGCTTCGGCCTGTCGTTCTTCTTCTTTTTTTTTTTTTTTGAAATTAGCTTTTTATTAGAAAGGCAAATGTCCATCACATATATTAATTACATAATCATTAAAAAAAAAAAAACGATAGGATGGATACCAAAAGTTTAGATCATTATATCCGTATTGCGCTTCTCTAATTTCTTTTTTATGGACCCTTAATTTGAGTTGAAACATTAATACAACACAGAACAGGGGAGCGCACCACCTCATACAATCATGACCTCACATAAAAGCAGATAGATTAACACAAAGCATGAATACAATCAAACGAAATCAGAACTGGTTGGTTTTATGTACTCAGTCCATTTAGACCAAATATTATAAAATTTTTCTTTTTCAACTTTGAGGGAAAACGATATCTTCTCCATAACATAAATCTCATAGACAGTTCCAATCCATTCATCAATAGTGGGTGGTTCTACTTTTAACCATTTCCTCGTAACTGATTTCTTACTGGCTGCCAACAGTATCGCCAATAATTTTTTGTCTGTAATGTTCTGTCGTTCTTCTTATCACTTTTTTTTTATCATGTGTCACTCCACTTTACTACTTTCTGCTCTCTTCTCCCCACCTCTTTTTTCATTCACCTCACACGCCCTACTTTGCGATGTGGTAATGCGGCAGAGATTAATAGCAGTGTAATTGAAATGCCGAATTTGATGTTTTTACAGCTTTAATGCTTCTATTTATACCCACGGCAACACTTCTGTTTTGGTATTGGCACTTTGATTGAGGCTTTTGAAACACTTCAGTGGTGTAGTCTTTCAGAGAACTAGTGCCACGAAGCTTTACTTACAGCTCGGTTCAACTGCTTACAAGACAAGTCCCATTAAAGTATTAAAAAAAGCATGAAGCGGTGCCAGAGGGACAGAAGGACAACGAAAGAATGAAAAGTGTGGAAAGAATGAGGGGAATGGTAAAAGGATGCACTGCATAGATGAGCGCAGTAGGAGTTAGAGGTGGAAGAATAATGGTTTTACCTCTGCAAAGGACATACCACCGGTTCTTTTTATGACACTTCGAAACACTATATCTGCTGCTGTAAATTCAAAGCCTGTTACAAAAGGGACGATAACACTATTTTTAAGATGAATGATCTCAGCAGTAGGTTTTTATTAGGATTTCAACACTTCATTAAAAGCCAGATCAGTGTTTCCTCTTTATATCTGTGCTTTTACTTCATCAGTTTCCCTTATGCTGCTTTGTTATGTACAGGTCACATCAATCAGTTGAATTTTATTCATATAGCAGCACATCATAACAAATCTTGTCCCATGACACGTTACATTTAGAATTGGTTTAAACCAGCCCTACAAAGCATTTCAGTTGTGCCGCCATATTTTTCTTAAAAACTGTGTTCATTTTAGTGCATGTGATTTTATTTTGGTGGACATTCAACCTGTTATTTATTTATTCTGGGTACAATCTGTCAAGATGTACTTTTCATTGAACTATTTTAGTAGTAGTAATTTATTTCGTACATTTAACAGAACATGATATATACATACATACAGTTTGGCTACCCTATTTAAAAGAATGAAAGTTGCAGAAACAAAACAAGATAACAAGATGGCGCAGTTTTAAACAATAATATAAATAGAACAAATAATATAATCAAAGCAAAATCTTAGATTTATACTGATAATTGGCTTACTTTATCCTAATATTTTATATATTTTGAATACCTTAGTTTTAAACATCCTTTTCAATGTAGTGACTGATGTGCATGTTTTTAATTCTTTATCATGGTTATTTCCATAATTTTACTCCAATTACAGATATGCATTTGCCTTTTCTGTTGCATTTCTTCACTCCTAGTCAAAACATGACTAATATTGAGTAACTCCATCATTCACAAATCAGACTAAAGCAAAAAACAGTATTCACCACAACATGTGTATATGCAGCTGTGATCAGTTAACCCATAAAGACCCAACAGCCAAAAACTTTTACTGATATAAAAAGTACATAAAATACCTGTTGATCCACTAATCCTATCAATACATGTAGATAATTGGTGTAAAATGCAGTTTGTAGTCATCAGATGTGACCCATTTGGACGTTCAGAGGCTCCGTAGTGAACGTGGAAACACCGTCATCTACTGAAACACAGATTCACCAGTAAAACCCGTGGAGTTGGATTAATGACAGCAGATGGAGACACTTGTTTTATGTTCAGTTAATGATATATTTGACATTTTCTGGTATAATAACCTTCAATTTTAATTTGAGCTTAATGAACATCTACATGATCAGTAAATTAAATATAGAAAATGACATAATTTTTACTTAAAAATGCAAAAAGACAGCATAAAATTAGAATAAATGTTGAGAAATGACTTAAGAAAGGTTAAAAATAAAGAACAAAAGTATCACTGGGTCTTTAAAGGTTAAAGTTCATATCTGTCATAATAATACATCTCAAACTTCTCAGATTCAGCTCACATCTGATCTGTCACCTTAACCACTGTCAGAAAACATTTTGCTCTAACTAAGCTGTACAGGATAACACTACAATGTCTTTCCAACCTTGGCTGCAGACTTCATTTCCTTTCATATAAGTCATTAAAGTGGATGCAGTTGTTGTGTAACTTGCACACTACAAGGTTACCCTTCAGTCAGGGACATGTGTTCACACTATACTGTAAATGGGGTCACATGCCACATTGACCACCGCTGAATCTGACCATGGTGATTGGATCCGTATGCATCCTCAGTGTGTTTGGATGCATTCACACCTGTATTTACAGCTGCCCACTTGCCATCAGGTCACCAAAGGCGCTTTCGCATACCGAGAGTGGCCCAAAGCCTATAGATGATAAGGTCACGTGTACGGAGCTGCAGAGGGATGCGGTCCCATAAGGCACGTCCATACATGGGAGGGGCCCCTCAAGTGGAAACCGAGGGATTAGACCGGGAGCGCCTTTGGGTGGGGGTGGGGTTAGGGGTAGGGGTGATGTCAGCGCAGCACTCCGCAGATTCTAAAAATGACTCCAGATGATCGGACGCACAGCTTCACTCTTCACATTACCATGAGTCAACATGCCACAAGAAGCACTGCGAGAAGAAGAGAGAATGGGCTAAGGGAGCAGAAACCGAGTCAGATAATCCTCAATGGAAAACGGATCCATCTGTAGACACACACACACACACAAGCTGCAGCCCCACTAACACCTTTTCAGAGTGTATTCCTGAAGTGTTTATTAACACCCTCTGACCCCACTTAACCCTCTTCTTGTTTTAATTATGTTTCCATCAGGACTAGCAGATGTCCAGGTCTTATGTTTAAGGTGAGTATATATGAAGTGATCTGAATTAAGTTAGTTTTAGTCTAGCTCAGGGGTGTCAAACATGGGGCCCGGGGGCCAAAACCAGCCCCGCCAAAGGTCCAATCCGGCCTGTAGGATGAATTTGTGGGAAAAAAAAAAAAAGTGACACTCAAGATATTAACAGTCAATCCTTTTACTTTAGGGCCCATATGAAGCCCTACTTTAGTCTCAAGTGGGTCACATCAGTAAAATACTACCATAAAAACCTCCAAATAATGACAATTCAAAAAATTTCCCTCTGTTTCAGTGTATAAAAAAATGAAATTACATGAAAATGTGTAAATTTACAAACTAGCCTTTCACAAAAAAATATGAAAAACTAGAAATGTCCAAAGAGAAGTAAGTGCAATATTACCAATACTCTGCCAGTTACTAAAATATTTTGTGTATTTTGCAGATCCATTGTGATTTGTAAGTTGTAATGCACATTTACAAATGATAAGCAGAGGCATAATATTGTTAAAATTGCACTTATTTTTCTTAATAAATTTCAGTTTTTTCATGGTTGTTTATGTTATTCACATTTTTAAAAGGATAGTTTATAGATGTAAATGTTTCCATAATGTAATTTTACTTTTTTCACTATAAAAGACATTGAAATGTTTGGAGTTGGCATTATTTATATAATATTATGTTATTAATTTACTGGTCCAGCCCACTGCAGATCATACTGGGAGAATGTGGCCCCTAAACTAAAATGAGTTTGACACCCCTGGTCTAGCTGACGACTTTATCTACAGGAGATTTAGACAACTAAAGTCTAACAAGTGTATTTAAAGCCCTACTTGAGCTTTTCTTGACAAATTCCAAAGTAATTTTTACACCTAAAGCCAACATCTAGAGCAGGGGTCTCAAACTCATTTTCTTTCAGGGGTCACATTCAGCCCAATTTGATCTCAAGTGGGCCACACCAGTAAAATAATAGCATAATAACCTAACAACTCCAAATTTTTGTCTTTGTTTTAGTCCAAAAACCCCCCATTAAATTATGAAAATACTTACTTTTATGAACCATCCAAACAAAAAAATGTGAATAACCTGAAAAAACTGAAATTTCTGAAGAAAAATAAGTGCAATTTAACAATATTATGCCTCAACTGGTCATTTGTGCATGTGCATTATAGATCGGATCTACAAAGACACTAAACACTTAGTAACAAGTAAAAAATTGTTAAAATTGTGCTTAATTTTCTTTAGACACTTCAGGTTGTTCATATTTGATCAGGTTATTCACATTATATTGTTACAGGATAATTTGTAAATTAATATTTTCATAATTTAATTTTATTTTTTGCTCTAAAACAAAGACAGATATTTGAAGTTGTCATTATTTTTAAGGCATAATGTAATTTTTTTTCTTACATCAAACCAAGAGGAAACTAGAAGCACTCGGAGAGCGCAGACCTCCGCCAAGGCTGATCAGTGGCCCTCCCTGTGGGCCCCCCCCACGCCAAGGAGGTTATGTTTTTGCCAGGGTTTGTTTGTTTGTTTGTTTGTCTGTCCGTTTGTCTGTCCGTTAGTGTGCAACATAACTCAAAAAGTTATGGACAGATTTTGATGAAATTTTCAGGGTTTGTTGGAAATGGGCCCCCCCGTGGGTCCCCCCACCCCCGATCACCACCAAAATGTAATCATTTCTTCCTTATCCCATTTCCAACAAACCCTGAAAATTTCATCAAAATCTGTCCATAACTTTTTGAGTTATGTTGCACACTAACGGACAGACAAACAGACAGACAAACAAACAAACAAACAAACAAACAAACCCTGGCAAAAACATAACCTCCTTGGCGGAGGTAAATATGGAGTCTTTTTTTTGTAGGTTATTATGCTGTTATTTTACTGTAGATCATACTGGTTTGTATGTGGAACCTGAACTAAAATGAGTTCCACAGCCTTGACTGAGGAATTTTTGCACTTTGCAAAATCATCCCACGGACCAGATTGGAACCTACGCATTTTTGAGACCGCTGATCTAGAGGAACCTGTCATTGTGAATGTGTTAAGGGAATTAATGGGTGGAGTCAATAGTCTGTGCAACACAGTGATGAGCCTTCAGTAACTGTTTTCTAAATATATTCACAGAGTTTTCAATAGAACTGAAAAAAATATGTTTAAAAGTTGCTGAAATTATCAATATATAACAACTAGGCAATTTAAATTTAATCAAATGTAACACATATTTAACCTCCTGAGATCCAGCAATGTGTTTCTGTCCTCTGTAGGGGACGAGAGTTTTACAGCTTTACTTAAAGGGGTCATATTTTGCTAAACCCACTTTTATTAATCTTTGGTACATTTATTTGTGTATTTAGACCCTAATAGTTCAAAAATTTGAATTTGAACCTTCCAGGAGCTGCAAAGCTATCTTTATATTCATTTTGGCAAAAATCGAGTGGATTTCTACAACCTGTTTTAATTCCTTCTTAATTTTTTATGTTTTATAACTAGTTACGTCACGACATTTGCACATATAAGGTGAAGACTTCTGACAAACACCATAATTGTTTATCAGCAGCAGCGGTTGTAGTCCATACTGAAAATATGTCCAAACTTCCAGCCGATTACCTAAAATGTTCAGTTGTTGGCTGAACGAAACAGAGCAGCACAGCCAACAACCGGGGGGGGGGGGGGGGGGGGGGGGGGTGGAGTGGCTCATATGCATTTAAAGGGCCAGTACTCAAAATGACCTTTCTGGTGTCATTACTCAGAAATAGGGTTGAAGATGGACATGTGGAGCTGAATTAATGAAGAATTCAGACCCAAGCATAGCATTTACAGTTTATGTAGACCACAGGGAAATGTTTGAAAATGCATAATTCCATTTAAAAAAGCAAAATATTACTCCTTTGAATAAAATCAAGGCAATTATTAAATACAAAAAAATGCCAAAACTTTTACTTTCATGGGTCTCGGGAGGATATACATGAAAATATTAATCAGCTGGGCTGCCTTCAAAGCTTTTGTGTCTTCACAAAGTGTTAGCAAATACCACATATATATCAGAGAAGGTAGAGTACGCATTGGCAGTATATGTACACATCATGTTTATATTATTCAGAATTTATTCACAGATGTTACTGACATGGTTTCTTAGAGCAAATAAACAATCCCTACCCAAACTCATCTAGCAATTGGGATAAATCCTCATCCTTTAGATAGCAAACAAGTGGGTTCCGAATACATTGAAATCAGTGTAGTTTATCTTTGAATGTACAGTATATGTAATCTTTTCCAAAAGTAAACCACTGTCCAATACTTGTCCATTCTGTCCATTTTCATGTTGAGGCAGTTACGGCATTCGCTTATATGCAAATCTGATCTCTACATTTAATCTTATGCTCATCTCCACAAATACCAAGGTCAAATAACACAGAATATGTCAGTAGATTTCATGTTTTTTATTGTCATAACTTACTTTAATTTACTCATCATATCATTTTTGTCAGTGAAAAGGTGACACTGAGGAGAATTAGGACGATATCTATTCAGCTAAATTAACAGTGTGGGTGCGTACGTTCATCTCTCTGACATTTTTCTGTCTCTTATCTGCAGAGTGTTTGAGAAGGTGAGAGAAAAGACGGGGTCGACTGTGTGTACATAATGAGTAAAAGGAATGAGAACAGCATCTCCATCTCTATTTCCAACCACACCCATCAGCAAATCCCCACTTACCCAGTCCCTCCAGTATGCAAGAGAGTCCACACCTCCCACCCATCCCAGTTTGACAAATGTTGTATCTTATTTTAGTTGGTGACATGTATGTTAAGGCTATATTTACTGTGTTTTTTGTTCTGCCTGTGTCCATTTGTCGTTTGTTACAATATATGTGTGTGTTCTACTTAATAAAAATCTGAGGACACACTGTTGATTTAACAGTATGAACTGTGTTATATGTGGATCTCTACATTTTTGAGACTTTCAGATACTGTAAGATTCTTAAAATAAATATTAATGAGAGAAAAGGATTTTGGTGTTTCTCTGACATATTTTTATGATAAAAAGGTTTGCAATATACACCATCAAAAGTCATCAAAAACAATGGTTGCTAACTCCTGTGTGTATCATGTGACTAACCCTATACGGAAAACATGAAAACAGCTTACAAATGTGCAATATGTAACATGAAGAAATTTACATGTACAGTCACGTAAAAAATTATTAGACCATCAAAAGTCATCAAAAACAATGGTTATGCAATCAAGTACTAACCACTGTGTGTATCATGTGACTAAAACAGACAGAAAAGAAGACATGGAATGCCTGAAAGCACTGTTTTTGTCAGTACAATACCATAGCTATTGATGTAAGAACTGAAGTGATTTTGGTTATTATCAAGAAAACATAGAAAATGGCTAAATATCAGCTCTGAAATTAAACTCTTATGAGCTATTTTTGTTGTTATCATTATATTTGTCCAAACAAATTTACCTTTAGTTGTACCAGGCATTAAAATGAACAAGAAATTGAAGAAAGCAAAGGTGGTCTAATAATTTTTTCTGCGACTGTATCATAGACAGTGATGGAATTTTTTTTTTTTTTTTTTGTGTCAAGCATCATAACAGCAGAATGGTAGTCTGGCTGCCTTTTTGTGCTGAACAAATTTGCTTTGCCAAGGGAAATGTCATAAAATATATGAGGCTCCCCTTGATATTCTGCTATCTTTTTGTTTTTAGTTTTGTTGAACCACATTTCGATGCCGGACCTGACATGAAAGAAAAGGGGGAAGGAGAAGAAAGGGGGAGAAGAGAAGGAAAGAGTGAAGGGGGGAGAAAAAGGAAGATGAAGGTGGTGAAGACCCTCACAAGACAATATAAACAATACCAAAAATAACAACCATGGTGATAATTATAATGGTAATAATAACTAGAAAAAGAACTGAGTAAACTAGGCACAGAAAAAAAAAAGAAAGAAATTACAGTGAAATAAAATAAATAAAACCTATTAAATGAGAGATATAAGAAAGGAAAACATGAACAAAATATCATAAATAAAAATATCATGGTGACAGACAGTGGAATGTTACCAAGTACTATTACCCATTATTTTCTGGGTTATATACTTCTGCTCCCCTACATTTCCAACTGCTTTAGTCCTTTTCAGAATATATTTTATTAATTTTCATCATTTTTTTTTTATCCCGTTCCTGTCATTGTTGCATTGTTGCAAACATTCCCTGTCTTCATATGCTTAATAATGTCTGAAAAAATCCTCTTGACTTCAGTGAAGAATACATTGTCACAAAGCTGCAAAAAAGTCTGTTTATTCTGGGCTCATGAAAATTTAACTTTTTATAGATCTGTGGTTCTCAAGCAGGGGCGTAGAACTGCGGAGAGACGTTAGGGACACGTCCCTACCAATATCCATCCACTACTGTGTTGTCCTTATCAATACCACTGCTGTCTGTAGTGTTTAGTCAATGATTATGGCACACAAAGGGTTAACAGTCAGTCTCTGATAGAAGTCCCGCCTTTATCGTAAATATATCTCTCCGATTGGCTCTTTGGTTTTGCTAACGTACATGTGATTGGCCGTCCCCGCTGTCACTCCATCTAAACGGAACCTGCTAGTTGGACTGCTAACGTAAGTTCTTTTTTTTTGTAAGTTGTCAGTATGTTTACATTATTTCTGCCTGGGTCACGTGAGCTAGACGGATTTTAATAGCAGTGGTGTCATTTACTGGTAATTAGGATTTGAAGAATGTCAAAGAAAAGAAAACAGGACATAAGACACTTCTTTAGGAGTCAAAGTGTAAGTTAGTTCAAGGGTATAGAACTGTAGAGGCTCAACAATACACATAATGAATAAAAGATACTATTTAATGCTAAACAGATACACTTTTTAAAAGTTATTTTACTTATTATTTTCATGTATTTCTATGGAAGAGAGCAACTGTTCAAAAACAGAGAAAATTTGTGGGAAAATACAATAAAACCTCAGATTGTAAATGTGATTCTAGATGTGATTTTATCCATATTTTTGGGGGAATAAATTACATATAATAATTGAAAGTAAAAGCCTTTTTTGCTCAGGCAGTAAATGTACCATCAAACTGTATGGTCACTGTATCCATAATCTGTTCATATGTCATGAATCAACATAGTTTTGTCAGGTGACAGACAGTAGAGAGGCAGGAGGAGGTAGAGGAGGAGAGGCTGGAAATTCACAGGTAAGGTTAAATAATAATGGATATGTTAGTCATGAGAACAACATTGCAGAATGCATTAAATTATTGTATTCTCTTCAGATACTCAGATATATGAGGGGCGACTGAAAAGTTTTGAGCCTAACATGGAAAGGATTAAGATATGAAGACCAAATTTGGTCCATGAAATCTAAGACCAAATTTGGTCCATGAAATATTTCACATATCTTAATCCCATCCACTAAATTTCTTGCTCATAGCAATCTTTTTCCCTGTTTTACAGGTCCCTGAACTTTCTGTATCAAGTGTTTCCTGAAAAATGGACAAACTTGAGAGCTGATTTGTGACTATGGATGAGACTTGGGTCCATCACTATCAGCCTGAGACCAAGGAGCAGTCAAAACAATGGAAACATCCATTGTCACCAACCCCAAAGAAGGCAAAGGTCGTACGCGTACTTGATGACAGCCCGATACTCAAGTTTGTCCATTTTTCAGGAAACACTTGATACAGAAAGTTCAGGGACCTGTAAAACAGGGGAAAAGATTGCTATGACCAAGAAATTTAGTGGATGGGATTAAGATATGTGAAAGATTTCATGGACCAAATTTGGTCTTCATATCTTAATCCTTTCCATGTTAGGCTCAAAACTTTTCAGTCGCCCCTCATACTTTATAAACATGTCAATTACTGAATTTTTCTCTGACTATGATTGTTTGCTCATTTGATCAGCTCTACATGACATGAAATTATGATTGCAAATGCAAAAAAACATCAACTTTCAGGAGTGCTTCCTTGGAGCACTTTTGTGTCCCCACCAATGTCAAAATCAAACCTGCTCCCTTGTTCTCAAGGGATAGTGACGCCACAAACTTGTTCATATAAACTTCTAGAATAGGTTGCATTGCTAAGGTTTTAAACAAATAATAGTATATACAGTAAAGTAGCTCAAAATATCTATCATTTACAACAGTAAAATACAGCGTAGACATGAATTCAGCAGCAAAATGAAGCTAAAACATCATATATAATAGTAAAACACAAATATGGACCATTTCACTGCTCGTAATAGAGTTCAAGTAAAGACACTGAATGCAGAAGTTTTGGTGATTTTTACTTGTACTCAAGCATAATATCTGATGGAGAGCACTCATACAGCCTGTTAAATCTTTACTAAATGTTCTTTTCTTTTCATGTCCTTATTTAACACAGATACACCTGAAAAATTACAATAAGCACCCAATCAATCACAAGTTGAAAGATAAATAATAGAAAGGATTATCAGTGATAAAAGTAAGAATGTCAGTTTACAGCTTAAGATTTGGAAACTACAGGAATCAGAGTGACACAAACATTATCACATTTATGTCATTCTTGTTGTCTTTTTGGTTCTTATGAGGATAAAGCTTTTGTGACTTTACCAGAAAAAACGTTCAGGCTCAGATGCTTGGAATAATTCATACAAATATCTCGGCACTATTTTTGACTGTAAGCTCAGGTTTGGTGCCAATACTGAGTCTGTGGTGAAGAGGGGGAACAGAGAATCCACCTGATGAGGAGACTGAACTCTTTTAATGACCGTGAGAAGATTTTAAGAGACTTTTACTGTTTATTCATTGAAAGCCTTGTAACATTTTCTTTTATCTGTTGGTTCAATGGTTTAACTATGAAAGACAAGAACAGTCTGCATGCCATTGTAAAAATATACTCAAAGATCATCAGAGTCAGACTTAGAGACTTGTCTTCCCTCTGGGAGCTTCAGGTGGTGAGGAAAGCACAGACCATCATGAGGGGTCCTCACCATGTGTTGCGTTAGAAGTTTGTTTTGATGCCTTCAGGCCGGCGTTACCACACACCTCAGAGGAGAATGAACAGATATTCAAAATCTTTTATTCCTTCAGCTATCACACATTTAGACTCTGACAGCAGTCATTTTATGAGTTTTTTTTTTTTTTTTTTAATGTTAGCATAACCAATAGGGTCTTTTAGTCTGCATTAGTAGTTATTGCTTATTTATTGTTGAATATTTAAATGCATTATTCGTAGCTGCTTTCAATGATCTTGTATTTGTGCACTGATTTATTTTTTTATTTACGTTTGTCACATTGCACTTTGGATGTGGGCTGATGTCTGTAGTACACTGCAAATGAGTTGCTCATATTGGATAAATAAAGTTTTCTGAATCTGAATCTGAGTAAGGTTGTGGAATGTTACGAAAAAGTAGAATTCACTTAAGTTTTGTATTTTTTATGTCTCTGATTTAAATGAAGTAGAATCTTTAAACTAGCAACTTTCTGATGTTTTGTCATTTAGGTCAATGACAGAATGTGCTGAAAGCCCAGGGGCTTAGTATGACTTTTGTGTTATACTGACACCCTTTGGTGAGACTAAATCTCTGACAGAGGAACATGAGTTTCATTTCCATAGAACTCAGAGTCTCTGTGGAAATTTTATGAGAAATATTAAAGCATAGAAATTACTAAATACATCTCATAAAATAAAAGGCATCTCAATTTAATCTATTGCTCCCTTTCTTTTTCTGTGTAATTTCTGCATTTTACTTTACTATAGATGTTTTTCAAGCATTTATAATAATAATAATAATAATAATAATAATGTAGTTTAGTTTATTTTGAATATGCAACAAAACAAAGTAATTCTACTTAGTCCTTACAAATGAAACAGTTTATAAGAAAACAAAACAACCGAAAACCTGTACATATACATGAAAACAAAGTATGAGTTCATTTACACATTCAAAAAGGAGTGGGCGAAAGTATAATTTATTTATATCGTAATAAAAAAAGTGTATGGAATACGTATATATTAATTGTGTTTTACAGAGGTACAGTGGAGAATGGTGAAGAAGTGTTCATGTTTGTCATGCCTAAAAATGTCTAAAGGATGTCACACTATGTTTGTGGTTGAAAGGCTGGGTTGAAGCAGCTTCCGTTACTCTTCCTAAAATCACGTCACACCTTCGTGCTTAGAAGCGTGTGCAGATAAGCCCCATTTAAACGACAAGATCTGCTCTTACTTGAGAGTTTAAACTACTGCTAAATAAATCAGACACTTGATATAATCTTGATGTGGGCTTGTTTATTATAAATCTTTCACATTCAGCCTTACATTCACATTGCATAATGTACGCTATATTGTTTCCTTTAAAGCAAAATAAGGACTTTTATTACATAAAAACATTGCATGTTTCATTTCCTCTGTAACCTTTTAGCACAAATCAGCACTTCAAGTGAGAAAGCAAACATCTGAGTGTGGCTGAGTGTGGATGTTTCCTGTTGCAAGACCAAAAAAAAAAGAAAAGAAAGTAAAAAAGAAATTCAAAGCACATGTCATACTGACAGGAAAACTGCTGTCCTGAGGTAAGTTTAGAAATCAGCTTGTGGCATACGCCCATGCAGCCTGCAGTATATTTCCTTTTTTTATGACAGAACTTCACTACACAGCAGATCTATGACTCAACTCGGCAGCACCACCTCTACATGTGGAGCTCAATGGAAAATGTGGCTCATCAAGGTCTTCAGTGTTATATGTAAGTTGAAAAAAGTAATTTAGAATTTCTCAATGGTTAATATTTTTAAAGAATGGCTTTATCTGCACACAAATGTGGTCCCTAAAACAGTCCTAAAATGTTTTTGAACAGATGTCAGTGCTGTTTGTGCAGCTCAAGATCCTCAGGATGGTAAGAAACTGTTTTCACGCTTTAAAGAAACTTTATTTTCTGCACATTTAAAACAACACTTGAAAGATAGTTCTACATTTCTGAAACAGTGAGAACTACTTAACTCAGCAACTAAGCAAATTATTAAACAAAGATAAAAAAAAAAAAAAAAACAGTTTTCTGAGCTCAAATTGTATTAAATGAAAAATAAATAATGTAATCTACCTGCTGGGTGTTGATTATAATCAGATGAAAATAGTGTTTGGGAAGTAGAACATGAGTTAACATAAGGAACATGAAGTACTCAGCTGTCATGAGTCTGACAGTTCCTGCTATCACAGACACGCAATGATGCAAGTTATTTTTCAGGGTTTTTTTTTTTTTTTAGTTGCACTGTTATGATTTATATGTTTTGTTGTTATTTTCATTCATTGGCTCATAATAAATCCCTGCTTTTGCGTCATGCAGTAGTTGTGTGTTTGTGGGACAACAATAGTAACACATGACGATAAAAAAATAATTCTAAATATAAGGCATAAAGCTTAGTTTTATAACTAACTATGCACATCCATCTTTTTGCAAATTGTTCACGTTTATGTTGTAATGAGCATGGTTGAAATTACCTACAGGTTTAATGAACACAAACCTAAATTCTGCCTTTTTTTTTTTTTCTATCTATATTTTCCCAATCTCTAGTCACCGCATTTCCTGACGTCTTCAAAACAGAAGGAGTCCCCATCCAGACTGCAGCTCCAACTGTTTATAGTGAGTTAAAACTGAAATCTATGTATTGAAACTGTATGTATTTTAACCTTCTGAGACCCCAAAAAGTAAATGTTTTGGGTTTTTTATACATTATTTAATTATCTGTTTTATTTTATTTATTTTTTTGGGAATGTCCTCTGCAGTGGACAAGATTTTTTTTTCTTAGTAAAGCTGTGAAACTCTTGTCCCCCTTGGGTCTCAGGAAGTTAAAGGTGAGATCCGAGTACTTATAGAAATGAAATAAAACCAGAGAGAACTGATATATGACAGAACTTCATCATGTAAACTATTTTAAGATTGACTTCCCTCTAAAACGTGTTAGGAAATGACCATGATGTTATTTATTGTCACATATTGAAAACCTGCTCTTTTTATTTTAACACATAAAGACCCAAACATCCACCTCCGACCAAAAACATCTGCTGATATAAGATGTTTAACATGTTGATACACTAAACCTATTAATACATGTAAATAATTTATGTAAAATCCCATTTATCATCTTTTCATGGTCATCAGATATGACCCATTTGGATGTTCAGAGGCTCCGTAGTGAACATAGAAACACTGTCATCTTCTACAGTATTAATTCACCAGTAAAACCTATGGAGTTGGATCGGTGACAGTGGATGGAAATACTTGGTTTATGTTCAGTTAATGACAGATTTGCTGAAAAAGTCACTTTTTCATCAGTTTTCTCTGTTTTTGATACAATAACCCTTAACTTTAATCTGAGCTTTACTGAACATCTACATGATCGGTGAATTAAATATTGGAAAATACCTGAATTTCACTGGAAAAATGCTAAATATGGAGGATTATTCTTTTTTTTTTTTTTTTGTCTTGTCCAGCATCATAACAGCAGAATGGTAGTCTGGCTGCCTTTTTGTGTTGAACAAATTTGCTTTGGAAAGGGAAATTTCATAAAGTATTTGAGGCTCCCCTTGATATTCTACTGTCTTTATTTTGAGTTTTGTTGAACCACATTTCGATGCTGGACCGGACATGAAGGAAAAATTGCGGAGGAGGAGGAAGAGGGAGGAGAGAAGGAGAGAATAAAGGGGGGAGAAAAAAGAAGAAGGTAGCGAAGACCCTCACAAGGAAATATCTACAATACTAACATTAACAACCACGGTGATAATTATAATGGTAACCATAACTAGAATGAGAACTGAGTAAACTAGGCAGAAGAGAAAGAAAGGAAGAAATTACAATAACATAAAATAAATAAGACTTATAAGGATTATTTTTTAATAAATGGTGTTAAATCACTTAAGAAATGTTAAATATGGAGAAAAAATTCACTTGGGAACTGCCACAAAAGTAGCACTGGGTCTTTATAGGGTAATCTGATTACAGCTACTCAAAATACTTCTAAGTTCATTAACATTATTAATGACATGACTCTAATAAATACCATTCTGATAAACTTTCAGAACCCCCTGTCCCATCTGTGCAGCGTTTTCCACCCTGGTCGGAAGTATTTCCTTCTGAAAAAGTGACGTTCAGTTGTGATGTCATCGACAGCTCAGACTGGACCATCATCTGGAAAGTGAATTATGAGCGATTATCAAAAACAGACCCGCATTTGTCTTTTTCTCCAAATGGATCAGTGCTTACAATCACTGCAATGTCAGAAGATCAGTCTGGAAATTACTCCTGTGTTGGCCAACACAAAGTAAAAAAAGTTTTCACTGAAGAGAGTGATTTCCTTGAATTGATGGTTGATGGTAAGTATCACTATATTGAATCATTTTAGTTAAATTACTTAGCTGTTTTAATGATGACTTTCCTCTCACATCCATTTAGAAAACAAGCCCAAGCCCACTGTGACCTCCAGCTTCACCTCAGAGAAGATGTTCACCGGCGAGTCTGTCACGTTCACCTGCGCCGTCAGTGTGTCCTCCGGGTGGGAGTATACGTGGTTCCATAACGGACAGGAAGTTCAGGCGTCTGATACTTATACCATCCCTTCTGTGGGTCCTGCTAACAGTGGACAGTATCACTGCCAAGCCAAGAGAGGCAGCCCCCCTGTCCACACAGCACAGAGCGACAGAATAACACTGGATGTCTCTGGTACGTTTACACATGTACTCATCACCCACTTCCCACAGCAGTAACACAAACAGTACACATACACAAACAGTACACTCACACAAACAGTACACATACACAAACAGTACACGTACACAAACAGTACACGTACACAAATAGTACACGTACACAAACAGTACACTCACACAAACAGTACACATACACAAACGGTACACTCACACAAACAGTACACTTACACAAACAGTACATGTACACAAACAGTACACGTACACAAACAGTACACGAACACAAACAGTACACTTACACAAACAGTACATGTACACAAACAGTACACGTACACAAACAGTACACTAACACAAACAGTACACGTACACAAACAGTACACTCACACGAACAGTACACATACACAAACAGTACATGTACACAAACAGTACACGTACACAAATAGTACACGTACACAAACAGTACACGTACACAAACAGTACACGTACACAAACAGTACACTCACACGAACAGTACACATACACAAACAGTACATGTACACAAACAGTACACTCAAACAAACAGTACACATACACAAACAGTGCATTTACACTAAGAGCACTAAGAGCAGTCCTGCTAACAGTGGACAGTATCACTGCCAAGCCAAGAGAGGCAGCCCCCCTGTCCACACAGCACAGAGCAACAGAATAACACTGGATGTCTCTGGTACGTTTACACATGTACTCATCACCTACTGCCCACAGCAGTAACACAAACAGTACACATACACAAACAGTACACTCACACAAACAGTGCACATACACAAACAGTACACGTACACAAACAGTACACGTACACAAATAGTACACGTACACAAACAGTACACTCACACAAACAGTACACATACACAAACAGTACACTCACACAAACAGTGCACATACACAAACAGTACACGTACACAAACAGTACACGTACACAAATAGTACACGTACACAAACAGTACACTCACACAAACAGTACACATACACAAACAGTACACTCACACAAACAGTACACGTACACAAATAGTACACGTACACAAACAGTACACTCACACAAACAGTACATGTACACAAACAGTACACGTACACAAACAGTACACATTCACAAACAGTACACGTACACAAACAGTACACGTACACAAATAGTACACGTACACAAACAGTACACTCACACAAACAGTACACATACACAAACGGTACACTCACACAAACAGTACACTTACACAAACAGTACATGTACACAAACAGTACACGTACACAAACAGTACACGTACACAAACAGTACACGAACACAAACAGTACACTTACACAAACAGTACATGTACACAAACAGTACACATACACAAACAGTACACTAACACAAACAGTACACATACACAAACAGTACACTCACACGAACAGTACACATACACAAACAGTACATGTACACAAACAGTACACGTACACAAACAGTACACTCACACAAACAGTACACTCAAACAAACAGTACACATACACAAACAGTGCATTTACACTAAGAGCACACGCTGCACAAAGATACAGATGGAGATGCAGACGCTGATACAGATACAGATACAGTTACAGTTACAGTTACAGATACAGATACAAGTACAGACACAGACATAGACACAGGTACAAATACAGGTACAAATACAGATACAGGCACAGATACAGATACAGATATAGTTACAGATCCAGATACAGTTACAGTTACAGATACAGATACAGATACAGATACAAATACATATACAGTTACAGATACAGATAAAGAATCAGTCACAGATACAGATGCAGATACAGATACAAATACAGGTACAAATACAGATACAGATGCAGATACAGAATCAGTCACAGATACAGATACAGATACAAATACAGGTACAAATACAGATACAGATACAAATACAGGTACAAATACAGATACAGATACAGAATCAGTCACAGATACAGGTACAAATACAGATACAGATATAGTTACAGATACAGATGCAGAATCAGTCTCAGATACAGTTACAGATACAGATACAGTTACAGTTACAGATACAGATACACTATAGATACAGTATAGATACCCCATTCAGCACACCAAGAGACCAGGCCCACCCCGGACAGCCACCCACTGTGGGCCAGTACACACCCCAATGCCCAACCAAGTGCCCAGGGGACCTGGAGGCCCACCCCCCGTCCCCTCCAATTCCCACCTTCAAACCCCACACCCCCTTCAATCCCCCACACATACAGACACATCCACATAAGTACATCCACACACTTACAGACACCCAGACATACATAACACCTACACCCTCACATGTACACTTACACACACACACCTACATGCATAAACACACCCACATACGCACACACAGCCACCCCCGCGCACCTACACACACCTGTGCACCTACTAGCAATCTGACTACATGAGTCTAGGTCCATCTTTTCATTCTACTATTATTTCTATACTAATAAAATCAGTCGTTGTCTTCTTTAATTTTCTAGTCATTTTGTGTTCTGTCTAACACTTAAAAAGCTACTGCTGAGTTCTGCACTTCCGTTATTTGATGTGTTTTCTGTTGAAACAGGATGCTGTGGTGTAGCATAAGGCAGGGAGGAATAACTCAGTCATGTTGTATAGGTAGCAAAGGAGTGACACAGAGTGAGAAAGGACAAGTTGTGGTGGTGTTATTTTAAGGAAGTTAAATCAAATTTTAAACATTTATTCCTGGAAACATGTAAATTACTTACAAAATAAGTAGTAATACTATCAGTAATTTCCAAATTATTCTATCTGTTAACTTATTTGGATGACTGACAGAAAAGTGAACAGATATTGTGAGAGATATGGAGGATTAAATGCATTATGGGTACCCAGCTGATTTGTGAATGTTGCAATTCCATGGTCAGCGTTTTAAACCCTGAAGTCTTTGAGGCTCAGCACATTTCTGCTTTTGACTGTGGTTAAGCGCCTTGGTTCCACTTTGAAACTTGTTTTCATTGTTTGATAAAGTCATTGCACAAACTGATTTGTTTTGTCTAATTGTCAGATTTCTGGCTTTGCAGCTTTTGTCAGGCTTATAACTGCTAGTATCTTCATTTATATCTGAACTGGTGTCATGAAAAGGGGTGGGTTTTTCTAATGGAGACCATTTTTTCAAGATATAAAGAGTTATATCCATATAGTAAGGCTGATACCATGGTATCAGAAATCATCTTAGACATTGTCAGTGAACAAATGGATGTCACTTTATCCAGAGATTTAGAGCTTTCTATAGCACAGTTATAAGGTGAAAGACGCAAAAATGTTATTTAGGGGTTGAAACTACTAAAGATAAATAGTATCCCATTATAATATTAGTGGTTAAAAGTCATTCTTATCCCTTTTACCCCCTTCTCTTTACTTTACTGCACATACAAACACAGTACACTATGATATATATATTTTTTTCTGTCCATATGGATATCATTGATTGATTGATTGATCATTGAGTGGCAGAGTGATGGATTTGAGAGAAATAATTTAAAATTCTGCCTATTTTGTCTCCCTTTCTCTCTGTTCTGTGTTTATTTTATTTTTCCTTGTGTGTGTTTGCGTGGGTGGGA